>NC_139811.1:13197652-13797652 GCF_963457635.1 Microchirus variegatus
TTCCCTATTTTGTATTTCCTGTCTTTGTGTTTCTCCTTCCACTCTATAGGAGTTCATACACACATTTCTGGCTGGCCGTCTTTCTCTTCCTCTTACATGTCTTCACCCTTTGCTGATCATGTTGCATGACTCCTCTCTGGGTTAATAACCGTGTTCTGTCTTAGTCTTTAGTGAATGTACAGGGAACGGTTTTGTTTTTCATCTGTCCATTTCAACAGTGGAAAGACAGAGAGAGATTGGTGTTTTCTATAAAATGGGAGGTTTATTGAACTCAAGTGCAGGTTGAATGGCTCTTTATAAAGTTGTGTGTTTGACTTTGTCTAAAATGGCGTCAACATCTGAGACAGAGGCAGAACTACATATTGTGTGTTAGCATCCATCACTTCAGATATTAATAGCATGACACCAAACAGGCTTCCAGGTTTTCCTCTTCTTTTTTTTCAGGGTTTGAATGCAGTTGACAACTTGAATTGTGTGCAGTACTAAAATAACAAGCAACAGTTGTACTAGTTCTTCACTAACAGAGATACTGACATGTGGTGTGTGTGTGTACTACAGTTTGAAAATGCCCAGTGTGTGCATGTAGCTTTGTGTTTTGACCATGTATGGCGGCACTGATGGTCGAGCTTGTGCTTTTAAAGGTTTAAATGGTGATATAAATTCCTGCTATATGGGCTGGGTAGAGCTGAGCAGTACTGATGATATTAAGGCTGTGTGTGTGAGAGAAAGGGGGGGCTGCCTGCTGTCAGAGGAGGATTCATCCTGATGCAGCAGGTTTCAGCCGTCTTCAGTGAGGAGGGCGTCCGTCTTTATGGAGACGTTCTGCTGGGCAGCTAATTCAATCAGGTAAAGGCAGAAATCACGAGGGGGGGTGCACAATGTAGAAAATCTGATTCAAAAATGAATTGGATGTTAATGTAATCAGGTTAAAGTCATGTCTCTGTCCTCCTCATCTAAAGAGACACGGTAAGATGGAAGTTGTCAAACTCTGATAGCTGTCTGATCACTTAAATCAAGTGTAAATGAGCCAGATTTTGAAAATCTGAAGCCTCCATTATAGATCAGATCATTGTTGGAGAGAATCATGAACAGCTGTGTTTCTTGTTGATGTTGCAGAGAGACTTAATGGAGTCTTTTAAGGTACTCAACGGTGCACATATGACTTCAGTTTACTTCAGTGTCTGTGTATGTATGCATGCATGTATGTAGAGATTTATTGGTTTGTATGGACTGTTAAAGCCATACATCTACAACATACAACACATGCATTCCTCTGCCTTGCATTCTCCTCCCCTTTTTGGTCATTAGCCTACATCTTTGTAGTTCCTCTAGTGTGTGTTTGTAGTTGTGTTCAGTAAGGTTTTCACTTCCACAGTGCAGTGCCTGACGGGTGTCAACATTTGCGTCTGCAAATTGCAATTGTGAATCAACAATTTCTGCTCATTATTTAGCCAAATGCATTATTGTTGTATCCATTAATGTCTCAATATCTCAGGATGAAAATGTGTTGATCACGACACTGACGCGTGGATTAAAGATTTCTATCTGTGCTGTGGTCAATGAGAGAAGTTGTAGGATGATCGATTACTCACTATCTGTCCAAATATGATCAATGTGTTGTCTTCAAATTATCCACTGACTAAAATCTATATTGTGACTAATAACTTTGATTTTCCTCTGACACCTCCAGGACTGCACACAGTTTCAGTGATCTGCGGTTAAGATATTTCTAATCGTCTTTAATTCCACCACCTTTCCTTCTTTTCGTTCAACTGCCTTATATTTGGTCCAAGAGAAAGCATGTGTTCCGGTTTCAAGCTGGTATCAGATATCATTGTTTCTGGTCATTTATGGTCCTAATTCAGGAAATTTCCAGAGGAGCAAGCATATTACTTTGATTTGTCCTCCAAAAAAACAACCCATGCTGTTGTATTTTATGCTTTTGTCCTGTATATGCTGTATTCTTTTTTTGTTCACCATTTCACATGCTCTGTCTTGGTGCTCCCCGCACAGGCACATGGCTCAGGCAGACCTGAAGAACTCCACTTTCTGGCTGAGGGCGAGCGTCGGTGCGACTGTGTTCGCTGTGCTGGGCTTTGCCATGTACAGAGCTCTGCTCAAACAGCGGTGATCGCACAGCATGACACGTCTCCTTCCTCTCCTCGGCCCCTCTGTTGACTCTGCCCCTTTCCTCCTACCTAAGACTGACTAAACAACCAACCAGGACCCAAAAGTTATCCCCTTCCCAAAATGCAACATGGACAAGAAATGAATGGGCAGAATCATTTGAACGTTTTATATGCAATTTAAAGTAAGTGTGGTTTAGTTTAGTTTTTTTGTTCATGTGAGGGGGAAAAAGGTGTGCAACTATTTAAAAATAATTTGTTGATTACTTGATTTGTAAATGCTGACAGTCCATGATCTGTTGGTTAAGTCCAGGTCAGACCTTTAGCAGTAATCACTGGATGTTTCCAGCCAATCGATTGCTTTCTTTTCCTCAGGTCAGTATTATCAGTTAGTTGGTTGGAGGTCAGAGAGAGGCAGCCACATGTACAGAAACACCACAAAGGGACTCTGTTCATAGATGTGTATATGCGCTATATCATATAATGTGTTCTCGAACAATTGTAGGATCAGACCCATAAATGGCACCACAAGCCAGAAGCTGCACCTGACGCAGAAGTGTTGGGACGAGCAGGGCTACATCTAACTCTAGAAAGGTCATGGATATCATGCACTTTTTATTATTTTGTGTGTTAATTTATTAACCCCTTTCTTTGTTTTCTTGACTGTTTTACGTGCACTGCATGGAACAGACGGATGGATTTACATTTTCTATGTATTTTTGTATTTAGTATTATCAAAGTTGTCCTCATGGTGTATCATTTACGACTCCTCGCTTCTGTTTTTATTTTATTTTTCTTCTGGTTTTCAAATAGAGTTTGTCCCTTATATTATATTTTTATGAATTTAAAGACGCCATGGAGCAAGGGATTATGCTATTAACAGCAAATTCAACACACACCTACCACCTTTTAAGCTATGAAAAAGTGTTTCTTGTCATTTCTCCCTTCATTTACAAATAACTGCGTGAACAAAATGATGGCTAATTTAAGAGCAAAAAGGAAAATAAAGAGGTTTTAAAGATCTGTAATAAATGATATTTACACCCACTGAAGTCGTTCTATCTGTGTGTCCTTGAAGAGCAGTAGAATCAGTCATTCCAAAGGGGGGGGGGGTGGATTTACTAAATTTAGTGGCACTTCACAGAAGCAGAAGTAAGTGATGGCAGCTAACGTGAGGAGGAAGTCGCACCGAAACATCCAGGTCCATAAATGAAACCATTGGTATCCACAGTATGAAATCACCTAACTATGGGCCAGCATGTCTGTGGACGGGACCAAGTTATTGTTTGAAGGCTTCCTGCAGAAAAGAAAGGATACTATGGTAAGCTACAAAATAACATGGCATATTTTTATGAAAACATGAAATATCAATCATGAGATATGATTATTTTTTTGCTTCATCTCTTCAGAAAATAAGATGGTCGACGTATTGGTTCAGGCTTCAAAACACCACCTTGTTCTTCTATACGAAGAAGAATGGCAGTGCTGTAAGTACGGTAGCTGTGGTATATCGTCCTTTTACGACACTGTTAACTAGAATTCTGTTCTGATAATTCCTATCCTTGTGAAGACTGCATTGTAGCTCTCACTTCTAAAACCTGAACCTGTAATAATAATTGAAGAAATTATTTGAAAGACAGTGGTGATTATAATATGATCATGTTTCTCTCTCTCTCTCTCTCTCTCTCTCTCTCTCTCTCTCTCTCTCTCTCTCTCTCTCTCTCTCTCTCTCTCTCTCCTTACAGTCACACTTGAGAGGCTACTACTACATGTACACAGTGAGTTCTTCACCACTGTTTATAGGTGATGTGAGAAACTGAGAAACTTTGTGGCAACTATTATTTGACTTATAATGAATTAAGAATAAGTGTTAATGATGGTGTATTATAAAAGATTATTATAAGAGGTGTATACTGTGAAATGTGAATTTCGCCCATCTCGTCATAAATATTGATTATACAGTACTGTGCAAAAGCTTCAGGTTTCACCACCAGCACTGTTGTTTTTTTCTGTCAAATTCTGTGATCATTGGAATTTGGAATGAAGTGATGCGACTTAAAGCTGGTCTTATATATTAGCGAGTTCAACTTTTATGCAACATGTGTATGTAATGCTCAAGCATGTCTTGAATAAACCTGTTTTTTTTTTTTTTTACAGCAAATGTGTCTTTAAATTAAATAGTAGGCCAAACACAGGATTTACCAGTAACATTAATTCAGGTTCCACTCCAGTATTAGCAGAGCTGTGTTATAGTTCAAGTGTAAGGGTAGTTCACGCTAAATACTTTACTCATGTAGAGGATGTTTTTTTAAACAACAAAAAACTGCATACATATTTTCAGGATGTGTTCCAGTAAAGTGAAATAGAAATAATGATCCTCTATTGTCGTTATAGCGTTGCTAAAACAACAAATCTAATGGTGGCCTAAGACGTCTGCACAGTCCTGTACATTAATGCAACAATATAAAACCTATACAGAAAAAGGTCAATCGGTGTAATTCACAGACGTTTATTTCCATGATTTTATACTTTTACACAATATTTCTGAGCTGTGGGATTGCTACTATCTCTTTTTTTTAAACCTACATGAGATTTAGTTACTTGATTAAACGCAGTGTCTCTCCACCTCTTGGCAAAGGTGCAGTCAGTGCGAGAGGTCCAGAGATCTGACAGCAGCAGGCGCTTTATGTTTGAAATCACCATGAAAAATGGGAAAAGAAAAATGTTGGTGAGTCACTTCAGTTATATGACTGTCTACTCCCTAATGTAAATCTGATAAAATGTGGAAGATGTGGATGTGGCAGGCTGTGGTATAATCAAGACCTGTCATACTGTGTGTGTGTGTAGGCAGCAGAGACAGCAGCCCTCAGGAGAGAGTGGGTACAACAACTGTGGGAAGCCATGCATCTTTCTTTCTGTAGATCTTCAGACTGCAGAGACACAAAGTAAGAAGGATCAAAAGACGACGTGCTATCACCTGAACACTAACCCTGCGCTCTTCGCTTCTCTCTCTCACCTCAGCCTTGACGAGCGTGAGCAGCGAGACGGACGGAACAGCAGTACACACCTCTGCACCCATGACAGCACTGTGATGGAGTCTCTTCCTGATGGGCTCATCTCTGCACCTTCTCCTTCTCCTTCAGTCCAAATCCACTGTGAAACCAGTGGATTTGTTGCCTCCCCTACACATCAGCTTCAGGAGCTGGACAGTAAGGAGACCATGTACCAAAACACATCGTTGTTCTTTCATGTTCACGGTTCTAAATTCCTCTGTTTTCAGGTGACGGTCTCAACTACCAGCAGTCCGGCGGGTTCAGCAGTGCAGTGGACAGTCAAGAAGTAATCTATGATGTTTTACCAATTAGAAAAAGTAGGATTTAAAAAAACAGTTTCAACTAAAACTAACACAAAATGCAATACCGTTGTGCTTGAATGGGCTCGATTGTGTCTCCACAGAGATATGCGAGATCAACATTTCAACACAGGTGAACGAGGGACTGTACGACACTCCACTGTCTTACAAGAGACCTGCTGCACCCCAGGGTGAGATTATATTTTTATTTTATTTATACGGCCAGCTTCTCTTAAACCAACACAATAAACCTTTTTATTTTTACTTTGTGAACATGTATTTTTTAATAAATTTCAGTCCCAGCAGAGAGCATCTACGATATACCAAGCCTTCATGTGAGAGAAGTGTCTGATCACATAACAGGTACAATACTGCCTGACAATAGGTCTCTTTTAATTATCTGATTCTAAGACACAGTGGTACCTCACTACAAATGTACTAATAGTTTCATTACTGTACATTGCGTACAGTCTAATAATCAGAGGGTGCTTCAGTCGGTCAGGTCAAGGTCCAATTTTTTTTAATTATGAGGTCAGCTGAAACCCTAGATGTACACACTTAGAAATAAAAGTGCTAAGTAGAACCATATAAGGTTATTTGGCTTGTCCTCATAGGAGAACCCTTTTTGGCTCCAGGTAGAACCTTTTTATAAAGGTTCCACTGGTTGTGCTGGATAAAACTAAACACAGTGTTCCAACTTTCCCATTACAATTACAAAGATTTTCACAAACAAAATAATACAACTGTGGATTGAAATAAACATTGCATATTGAAGTGATGCTACAGCCATTGTATGTTGTAATCAGAGCTAAAGGCAGTGCATATGTCTGTATGTATTTGTAATTACTTTATAAAACTGGTTGCTGTCGTGGTTGATTATAATAAATAGATATAAGGGGCAATATTTAATTGTCCGTTGCCAAATAGTGAGCCAGAAGTGTCTGTACCGTGTTGCCACACAACTTGTTAATAAGTTAGTCAGTATAGTCTGTCTCACCTGGTGATCCGTTAACCACTGTGCAGTGAGGCTCCTCGTTCTGTTTAGAAACAGTAGTGACATATTATGTTCAAGATTAATAGGTAGTAGCAGTAACAGGATCTTGCCAAATATTGATCTTGCAGTTGTTTCACATTTTTTTCAAATGTGCAAAAATGTTCTTAAAGCTCTCTACTGTTTGTCTCTGGTCTCAGAGGGGCATTACGAGGACATATGCTGGAGGATGTGATGCCCGGTTTGTGGATCGACGACGGATGAACACAAAAGAGGTTCCACTGTCGTCTTTATTTCATCTTCATGCAACCACTTATATCTACAGAGAACACACTGTACAACAATGTCCACACATACGCACCATGGGTCGACAACACACAGATATTCACAACAGTATAATGACTCATTTCCATGTCACCCAGTTCACAGTTTATAGGTTTACCCCACTATCGTTGATATTGCTGAACTTCACACTTTGGACTTGGTTAAAGTTATTGTTATTATTATGAGTTTGTTTTCTGTCGTCTTGTATTTAATTTTTCTTCTCTTTAAAATGTTTTTCTTTGTTAATGTTAGTATTGCAGATTTCTTTTTTTTTTTTAAATAACTGTAGATACAGTGAGTGATTGGTCACATGGTGCCCGTTTACTTCTCACATACTTTTGAGCTGGTGAAGGCTGTGAAAATGTTCATTAACACAAAATAATTTGCTCTAACTTACACATTATAACCACATTTATGTCTACAATACTGCATTTTGAGAGAATTAAACAGAAGTCCAATATTGTACAATTAACATCCAGACGAACAATAAAATATAGTAGTGCAAGAACTGAGCTGAAAGGCTTAAGAGCAAGGAAAGACAAATCGAACAAGGCCTATGTTACAAGAAAAGCATAAAAGTGATTTGTGCATCCTGTATGTGTTTTCTTTCACAAAGAAAAACAAAAAATGTAAGAAAATAGTGTTTGGTCATCATATTAGGAAGACATAAATTGGTGCCAATGAGCAGGAGCTTTAGGTTGGATCAATTCTGTCAGTTAATAAAACATGGTGGTAGTATTTGGTTCAAAGTTCTGTACATGCACTCACTTCACATAAAGAATGTAATTAAAAGGGTGTACACGACTGTAAAAGTGCTCTTCTTTCAGTAGTTTCAGTTCACTGAGAGCTTTGTTGTACAGTTAACTAATTACAACTAACCTTAATTGTTAAGATCAGTGCTGGGATTTTACTGAATTAATTAACTCCATCAAAGACGTGTTGAAAAACATTTTACAGTACATGTTTCAGATTTGACTACTTGACAGAAGAGGAAGCTAATATTTAATGTCACAACAGCTGTTCGATGAAAAGTTCCCACACTGCCATTTTTCATCGGGCAATGCTATGTTTAACATGGGTTGTGCTGGGTTTGCGTTTATGATACTTTATTGTCTGCTTTGTGGCTGGTAGAGGAGTCTGTCTTACGAACCAACTAGACAAGGCAGTTGGAGTAAAGTTACTTGGAGTTACGCGTCGTTATTGGAAATCAGGCCTGAGCTTGGGACTGTTCCTTGAGGAACTCCTCCAGGACAGCAATGATGCTGCAGGCTTCAGGCAGGTCACTGTGCTCCGCCCTGGCGTTCTGCAGCAACACATCCCCGTTTCCACAGCCTTGCAGAAACTGGCAGCAGCGGAACAGGGCGTAGTGACTCATCTCAGCCTGCCGCACAAAGCGCTTCAGGCTGTTCATGTCCTGGATGGCCTGCAGAGAAAGAGGAGTGGGTATTAACCACAAATAAATAGATAACATTATTGTTTTATTGACCTTTGTCCTATAATACATATAGGCCAAGTAGACTGGATTATGGAAACTTTTGACAAATATCTGGAGAACCCCTGGTCCACGAGTATGTTTTCTCACCTTGAGCTTGAAGTTTTCCAGAATCTGCCTGAGCAAGAAGGGATTACAGCGCTCTGCGGCATTTAAAAACGCCTGAATCCAGTCATCACAGAAACGATTAGTGACTGGAAAGAGAAAACATCTTTTTTTTAGGCTCCTACTACTGTAGTACTACCGTGAGCAAAAGTGCATGTCACAGAGCATGACTTACCAGTGTGCGTGAGCATGGGTGGGCTGACAGAGCAGTCTATGACCAGGTTGGAATGAGTGTCCTCGGAGATGGCCTTACACAAAGAAGCTGCTGTGGGGTCTTGTTGGGACAGACCCTGCAAACTGGCTGCTTTAATGAACCTGGTGCAAAAGACCACAAATACACTGTTCTACATGGGACACAAGACAAAGACATGGGTGTGTAGTTATTGGCACTGTCATGTGACTCACCTTGACACGTCTGCTTTGGTCCGCTCCTCTGAATTGATGACCTCCACATGTGTCTGACTCAGAGCCTGCATACAGGGAGATATGTGGCTTAAATTCACTGATCTTGGAAAAAAAAAATACATATTATATACAAGCAAAAGAGTGGCATTTATAACAAAATGAAAAAATGTGACTGCAATGGGATATCACTGCTTCTCAGAGTAATTAGAAGAGGAAATATTCCTGAATTCTCAATGAGAACAAGTACCAGGTTATACCATGAGGAACCACACAACTGTCTAATGAGTGAATCTATTTGGGAAATTATAAATCAAATGTCCAGTATACATACTTTTCATGATCAGCAGTTTACTTTTTTTATATTTAACCCAGTGATATTGACTCACAGCATGAAGCAAGAAGCTGATGTTGCTCTGGACCAGCTGTACCACTCTGTAAATGTGCATGACAGACTCGTCAAACCACCGGCTCAGATAGGGACGCACCTCAGTCTCAAGATTTTGCAGCTGACACACCAACAGACGAACAAATGAATCGAACATTATGGATTCTGTGACAACTATGTGACTTGTTGATTTATGTCATTAGAGTGTCATACCTCTGGGGTCTGCAGGCTGCAATGCAGGCCTTGAACATATTTATCAAGCTCTATTCTAAATGTGTATTTGGTCAAGGAACTGGAACATTTACCAAAGACACAATCATAAGAAAATACGGCAACAATGCAGGGAAGAACTTCTCAAAATGACAAAGATATGTACACAATTACTGCCGTGGATGATGCTTATAACGACGGCTGACATCACAATGTAAAGGATATAAGTTCAGTCCTTTTTCTGAGCCGCCCATGAAGCAGATGACATATCCATTACCATCAGCATCAGACTGTTCAGGAGACCGTTCCTGCTCCAGGAGACAGCAATAGCAGCCAACTGCCTCCTCTGGAATACTGAAAGGAGCACATGTTCGACATATTTGTGTTAAACAGCTCGATTATTTGGTTTCCGGATAAAAAATTTGTTGGAAATATGTTAAATGATTGCCTGAGTTCCACAGTGGCGATGTTGCCCATGCCTCCAAGAAGGGCTCCTTTGCTCAGCCTTCTCGAAATGTAGGTCCGCAGCTCCGGTTCTGCCTCTGATGGCAGGCTGCTATCAATCAGTGTCAGGCTGCGGGGCAAGGTAGAGAGAGTCAGTGTGGGATCATGCAGACAGTAGGTGCAATGAGAAATTTGGAAGCCACTCGAGTAAATGGAGAGGAGATGGAGAAAGCCGATGATGGTAAGCCACATTCAACACAACATAAAATGGAGACACAAAGCTGCGAAAGCACAGTCACTGACAGAACACACGTGTCCGTTGTTCACCAACACTGAGGCAACACATTTAAATCTACTTCATTCACGTCTTGACAAGTCCATCTGATGATAGGGAAGAGACTGAAAGGCAATGTAAATCAGCAGCACTGTGGTGACCAATCAGAACAAAATCACAAATGAAAACAAAACTGATTCCATGTTGAACAGATTCCCAGAAGCAGCCTGTGGATGTATACCGAGGCACAACACTGAAAGCCAAAGAAACAGCCACTGAAATCAAGGAGGAGGTAGACGGTTGACTCCATTGTTACCTAAAGTCTTCGTGGCTGGTTGTGGAGTCTGCTCTTCTCTGGCTCCATGCCACATTTTCCCCGGAAGCCTCAGATCTAAAACAATTGACAGTTTTACTCGTCTTAGTTGCTGAGTTTGTTGCCGAGTTAGCTGCTGAGTTGGAAGAACACATTTGAATTCAACTTTTTGAGCATCACTGCCTGCAGGTTGAAAGGGAAAGTTAATGTCTTTGGTGAATGAAATACTTCCACGCTGTCAGCTTCTCACATGCAGCTGACATCCCAATGTACACTTCCTTCCAGTCAGAAAAAGCTAATAGTGAGATAAATCAGCAGACATTATCTTAGACTATTGTAGCTAAATCAGCTTTCTCTGTTCTACTGAGATACAGGAAGTACTTCCCTGTCATCTTTGTCAATTTCCTTGGCTAATTTTGTAATAAAATGTTTTTTCCTTCATCAATATTTTGTTTTTATGAACTCTTTCTTGTGCTCATAATAATATTTAGTTTATTCATAACTTTTTACTTAATACTAAATTGTAGAAACGGAACATCTTGATTGTAGAGACAAAACATATATATTGTTTCACAAGTAATTTTTTTCAATTGGGAAATTTTTGAGATGCGTACTCGTACGGCTTTATTGTTTATCACTTCAATTTTCAGAATGACTGCCTCTTCTTTGAGCCTAACATACGCAAGTAGTTATATTTTGGACATTTAGTCCCCAGACCTGGCTGTCCATGACGAACAAGTTCAGAATAAAAGCTCTGAACTTGAACTTGAATAATTTAAGATTATTGTTAAATCATCTGCCAGGCCAGATACTGATGCCTGGGGTCCAGTTTTGTCCCACGGGCCACCAATTGCTGACCACTGTTCAAGGTTATAACATATAGATTATAATGCTTTATCTTCATTTTATATATAAGATGGAGGAAATGATGAAAAATGGCCAAAAATAACATTACATCAGTAACAATAACATCGTCCACAATCATAATAAAAAAAAAACCACTTAACTATCCCTTTGGAATTATACAGAGCATAAATAATTCCCTGACACAGAAAACAGTCATTTCCCACCTGGTTTAATTTCAGAAAGAATGGTGACTTGTATGTGAAATAATCCTAGTAAAAAACCTGATGACAGCACCTGCTGAAACAGGTATATGTAGCATTACCTTGTGCCTTGATAGAGATAGATGGTGTAGTAACAGTTCAGCTGGCTCTTCTGACTGTAGCCTGCTATTTCCTCACTGTCAAAGTCATCTCTCTCTTCCACGTCGATTGAATCCTGGAAGGACGAGGTTTGGGAGGTAAACATTGTTCCACTGCTGCAGAGGAGAACGCTAGCAGCCGACGGACACGGTATAAAACGCCTAGGCGTACTTTAAATGTTTATCTGGGTTATTCGTGTAGAAATGTATGACTAAGGATGTAATTAATCGTTAATAAATTAGGAAAATGTGCACCAACAAGCTTGTTCGAGATGTATCCCTTGTTTGTCTACTGCGCATGTCACTCTGTCATCGGGTGTAGCTGTAAAAATATGTCCGGCTAAAATATTGCTTGTCTTTGTTGGTTCCGCGATGAATCTTCTTCTTTGAGGTTTTATGGCAGTTCTTTAACAGTTAATCTGTTATAATACTCGGTTTTATTTTCATGTTTAATTTTGGATCATAATTTATCTTTCTCGTTGATATTTTTGGCATTGAGTTAAAACACGCTAAACTGTTTCCTAAACGGTGTTTACTGACTATGAAGAGTATACTGTTTAATCCTGTGTGACCACATCTAATCCTTAATATTACAGTTTCCTCTCCCACTTTCTTTTGAATTTTGAAAAAGCATCTTCCTTTCCTCTCCTCCCATTGTTTTTGTTGTTGTTTTTGCCACCTATCCTTTAAGTTTGTTTCTAATGATGCTCTTCATTTGAGTTGTGCTTAATTTAATGACTAAATCTGTTAGTGTGTCTTGCGGCCTTTTCAATGGGGTAAGGGTTAGTTTTGTGCTTGACACATATACAAAGTCACAATTACATAATAATAATAAAAAAAGACAATTCACGTATTAAAACCCAGCTATTGATATAACATGAAAATGAATGGCTTGGGACGTGAATGGTTAAATAGCACTTTGATTGTTTCCACATCCTGAACAGCTCTATTCTGATTTTCCCATTTAAGTTTTGATTATATTGTTTTGTCCTTATTTGCCCTTCCTGAAACCTGCTTTACCAAAACTCCAAATTCCTTTAATGTGAAAACCCACCGGGTAACAGAAGTGATTCTAACTTTAGCCACTTGAGGGCGCAGTGGGGCCGCACTATGAGGATCGACGCCATCTTCCTTCTGTCAGTTGGGTTGTTAGCTCCGGGTAACTCTATTAGCATCAGCTGTTGTTTTGCTGGACTTTCAAGCGTTGAGCTAAAACAGCCATGGGACGAAAGAAGAAAAAGCAAATGAAACCCTGGTGTTGGTATCCTTTTCTACGCAATAGCTATTCTCCTTATGTCTGTTTTTTATTCTCTGCTAAGATGCCACTGACAAGCTAACGTGAACATGTAACGGTAAAAAAATGTGCATAGTTAAGCAGCAGCAGGCTCACAATGCTAACATTACAAGGCTTTGAACATGTTTGTTTTTATAATTAAAGTTGAGACATATCTGACGATAATAACGATACATTACCTTCCACTCAGCTGTAAAAAAAACAAACGTATAAAAAACTGTAAAATAACTATTATTATCACTGTTTTTCTTTACATCAGCATCAGGTATTGTAACAGGGATTTCGATGATGAGAAGATTCTCATTCAGCACCAGAAGGCCAAACATTTCAAGTGCCACATCTGTCACAAAAAGTTGTACACCGGACCTGGGCTCGCAATCCACTGTATGCAGGTGGGGAAACAATATTAGTTATACCTGCTTGTTCAATGTCGTGTCATTAAATCTTAGACCTATGACTGAACCTTGACGTTTCTTAATTAGGTCACCTATTACCTAATAATATGACCAGGGAGTATACATCATCCATATGATTAAAACAAAAACAAAAAAACAACAGCTCAATATCTCGCCTTTTTTGCTTTTTACACAGGTACACAAAGAGACGATTGATGGAGTTCCCAATGCAATACCTGGAAGGACAGATATTGAATTAGAAATATATGGCATGGAGGGTATTCCAGAGAAAGACATGGAGGAGAGAAGAAGGGTGCTGGAGCAGAAGAATCAAGGTATCTGCATACATCTCTCAATCATTGAATTCGTTTTTTTTTTTTCGTCCATAAAGAATAGGAAATTAAATGAAAATGGGTATGCCCTTAAATAATATTAAGTTTTTCCTTTTTTTGATTTGAAAAACTAAATATAAGCTGAAAAATGTAAACAATGGCATATCAATTGATCATCACAGTAGTTGGGATCAATTAATCGATTATTAATGAGTTAATTGTTGCAGCCCTAGTCTTGGCTCCATTTAACACTGACAGTGCTACTGCCTACTTTTAGAGACCCTGAAGAAAAAGCAGAGCCAGGATGACTCGGATGAGTTTGATGAAGATGATGAGCCTGGTCCCTCCTTCCAGCAGCCTGCTGCAGGCCAGACCCAGACAGGCTACATCCCCCCCATGACCCAACCCAGAATGCCTCCTTGTTCTGGAGCTCCATTGATGCCACCAGGCTACTCAGGTGGATCAAAGTGTTACATCTATTTATAATCTTGATATTTTATCTATCAATTCTTAAATATTATGCGATGAATCAAATATCTTGCAATGCTACTGGTGCTATTCTATTAATCGAGCCTCAGTGTAAAGCTAAACATAGTTATATGCTGCTGAACTGTTCCCTGTTAATTTGTGTTTTGCTGTTCAAACATTATGATGTTCTAATCTAAAACACTGTTTTTACCCATTTGAATACATGTACTCATATCTTACGGGACATTCACAACAGTAGTAGAATCTCCAGAGAATCTGGGCAAGGGTGTGGCACTGGGCTTCAGCTTTGAGACACAGGACACTCACATTTTCAATCTTTTCAATCACTTTGAATCCTTCGGAGTTTCTCCTGCCAGGCACTGACATGAGGCTCAATTGGATATTTAATTAGAGAGGTGGTAACAGTTAAATTTGTAAAAATTACTCTTCTTTTTTCAGGTATCCCCCCAGTGATGCCAGGTGTGCCACCAATGATGCCAGGAATGCCTCCTATAATCCATGGAATGCCTCCAGGGTATATGTTTGGCTGGCACAGTTGATCAAGACTGCAGTTTTTAATCCCAATCCCACCTTTTCTCTATTTTTGAACACGTTTTTCCCCCCTAATGTACTCAGGATGATACCAATGGGTGGAATGATGCCTCCAGGTTCAGGGATACCTCCAATGATTCCAGGCATTCCACCAGGTAACTACCCTGCCACTATGCTTCTTGGGGAACCACTTATGACTCTGTGTTCAGGTTAGTTTACACTCATGTCACACTACACATGTCAGGCTCGAGGGTGTGTGCACCAGAAATGACATAATCTCTGCTGGATTGTCAGGTGTGAGTTGTTGTGGTGCTTGGTTTTGTACCTCTGAATTTTTGTATCTACGCATGGGTTGTGTGGGCGTGGCCAAGGGCAGAATGGCTTGCACATTTGGTTTTAAAAGCAGCACTATAGGACCAGAGAGAAGATAGAAATCCAGAAAACTCTGGATTTAAATGGAATAGTTTTTAGGGAGTGATTTGCAAAATAACACAGGAGTCAAACAACATTTGAGACACGGACTTCCTACAGCTAATTTACTACTTTGATGTAGCTTATTAGATATAGGAGGTGTGTCATCTTTTGCCACTTTATTCACCACATGAGGGTCACGGGGGGGTGCTGTGTCAATCTCAGCTGACATAGGACGAAACACGTGGTACACCCTGGACAGGTCGACAATCCATCTCAGGGACACACATGTAGAGACAAACAACCATTCACTCACACTCACACCTACGTTCAACTCAAATGTGTAAATGAAAGAATATTGCAATGTTCAATGTTTGGGAAAAAAAAGTGCTTGCTATATGTTTTTGCAGACATTAGCTCCTCCTGCTTTCCCTAATTCATGATATTGATTTCTTTCTGATGTTAGGCATGCCTCCTCCAGTGGGTCACCGTCCAGGCATCACACACCTGGCCCAGGTTCCCCCTGCTGTGAACATGCTAAGCAGATTTACTGCTCCTGCTGCCATGGCTCCCTCAGTCCAGCCTGATGTCACCAAACCCTTGTTCCCCAGTGCTGGACAGGTAAAAACATTTGATCTTGCTCGACACAGTAGAGCAGAACTTTACCCTCTTCTGCTGAATGAGGGGTTTGGTTAGCCGTTTGTGATCACACAGGCTAATATACAGGAACCTTTATCCAGACAGTCCTGTAATTGAAAGCATTTTGTTGACTTGTTTTCTGTGCTGCAGATGGGCTGTCGGGTTGCAAGTAAAAGTGCTGGTTCACCAAGTGCAGACCCAAAGTCTGCCTCTCCTAAAGCTCTGAACTCTTTCACAACACAAGTATGCAGTTGTCTGTTAGCTCTACTCTGAAAACCTGCAGCTTTACAATTGGCATGCACACAGTTGTGAATATTTTGCCTGTGGCTTGGGGGCTATTATAGCAAGAAATGATACAGTCGCTAGCTATTCATGTGTGTAGAAACTGAAAACAAATGTTTGGTATTTCTTTGTTATGTTTGCAAATTGAAAAACTGGATTTATGCTAAATTGTAAAATTGACTTCTTGTTTTCATGGACTGCTTTGGCACCTGTATCACCGCATGCTCGTTAGATTTCTTTACTGAAAGATGATGTTTTTTTTTATTTGTCACACATCAGTGTTACTTTCCCACATTTCCACAACTGCCATTCACTGACTTTCCATGAACATGTTTTGGATTATATGATTATCTTAAGTCTACTAAAAAAAAAACAATTTGTGAGATGTGGATGCAAAGTTCCTCTTCTAATAACAATGACATTGATCCATCCATGTCGTACTTATATCACCCATTTTACAATTTTTCTTTCTTCTATTTAAATGAAATTAAAAGAGACAGAGACAGTCATAATAAATCAATTTTACCATGGTATGGCTAAACATGCACATCAGGTGTAATTTGTTGTACAGTATTTATTTATTTATTTAGTTAATTAATTAATTAATTAATTAATTAATTAATTAATCAATTAATCAATTAATTAAATGCCTTCAGAAATCAGAGTCTCTCTAATATGTTTTCCTCCCCCCCCCAGAGTCAGCAGACAGAGTCAGGGTCTCTTCACCCTCCCCCTTCTACCTCCTCTGACCTTTCAAAGACCACATTTCCTGCCTACACTCTGGCCACTGCAGCTGTGGTCAGCCCCAGTTCTGGCAGCAGTACAGTCTCCAAACCTCCCTCTGCTATGACCAGTAAGCCCGCCACCCTCACCACCTCCAGTGCAACCAGTAAGTTGATCCACCCAGATGAGGATTTGTCACTGGTAAGTAGTCTGGCAGGAACAGTCTCTCTATATACTTTTAACAGTAAGTAGCTGCTGAATTTGAGAGTCATGTGAAGATTAGTTTGTAGAAAATAGAATCAAAATGAGTGTTCAAATTTGACTTAATTAGGTGCCTGCACCCCAATGCATTTAGGGCCTCAACTCTAGTAGAACTAGAGTTCAGGCCTAAATGCATTGCGGAGCAAGCACATCTTATAATCCTTCGCGCTTTTTCCGCTTGATTTTCCTCTTCCGCCAAAAGTTTGCCGCGTAACTCGTCCCGCAGCTTTGAGAAAACCCTGACACAAGTTATATCAAAACGTGCGGTTTGATCGGGAATCGTGTGCTATGACTTTTATAAGGGATTCGTGTAACCATGGCGACAAAAATCGCGAAAAACCCTTAACGAGTTCCACATAGACATGAATGGGAAACGGACAGGACAAGTCGACAAAACCAAGCCCGCTTTGGAGCCTCACAGTGTCGTCATACTTTCACGTAGAAACGTGATTTTAACTTTAAACGGGTTACGAGACTTGGGACTTTTATCACCTAAGTCACGGTTTCGATACATATTACGGTTTTTCCACAATCGCAGTTTAAGTTTTGCCAAAATAAAATTACGTTTTTAATTTTTATAATGGGTGTGTATTGCGTGCGTGGGCGGTAGCTAGAGTGTACACTGTAGTGAGAAGTAGAACATTATTGACTTAAAATCTCCAAACAAACTCCTCTCCTGCCCACAATTTCCAACTTAAACAGACATTTTTTACATAAAAATGTTGCTATGGTTGTTGGCTAACCCCGTGTGTTGTTTTTATTTTCATACGACTTGCGGGTTTTTTTCAAATCACCTAATTGCGCAGAGAGTTCCGGTCAAGGTCCCCATTGACTGCCATGTTAAAAATTTAGATTTGGACTTTTTGAAAAGTCAAGTTCAGGACATTTTAAAACTGTCATTACTTGGTCAATTCTCACCCGTTTCTTACGACATTAAATGTGGACGCTGCTCAAAGCCTTGTGACGCTCACAAACCAAGAATTTTAGCTCTATCATTTACCGTTCATGAGATATGACAACTTTAAAAGGGCCTGTTTTCTCTGTTGTCTGAGGTTTTCCACAGAGACACAGGTGCGTGTGTGCGTGAGGTGAGGAGGAGGGGGGGAGGGGCTAGGGGGGCTTGTCACTCTCCAACTATCTAAATGTACTTCTCCACCACAAACTTTGACACTCAACTCCTCCCACAGTTTTGGGAAAAACCCCACACATCCTATATCAAAATGTGCGGTTTGATCGGGAAAGGTGTGCTATGACTTTTCTAAGTGTTCTGAGTAACCATGGCGACAAAAATCCCCAAAAACTGTGCAACCATTTCCACATACACATACATGAGAAATGGTCAACAACATGATCAGAACCCAGTCCACTTTAGAACCTCACAGTGTCGTCATACTTTAACGTAGAGACCTCAAACTTTATATGTGAGACCAGAGACCCGCCCTGAACATGTCTGCAGAAGGTGAACTCACTACAGAAAGTGGAACACCCGAAACAGGAAGTTAAATGTAACGTTGCCATACATTGACCGATCTGCACGAAACATCATATGTAAGACAAGGGACCCGTCCTGAACATGTTTAGGGACACGCCCTTGACCCAACAGGAAGTCGGCCATTTTAAACAGCAAGTGCCCGCATATTTGCTGTACAACTTTACCAGCAAAGGTCCTGCACGTGACGACACATGCCGGAAGCTGCAGGCACCATCGAAATTACGCCGGCGGAATTTTCTAGTTTTCTTTTACTATTGTGTGTTGGCTACCAAACATCAGTGTCAAATTATTGCTCCCTGTTTTTGCTTCATGTAGGAAGAGTTGAGAGCTCAGTTGCCCAGGTATCAGCGCTGTATTCCCCATCAAGGTCAAGTGACTGTTACTGCTGCTCCATCAGTGGGTCCCATGGGGGGCTTGATATCTTCTCAGCAGCCCGTCATGAGGCATCCAATACCAAGTTTGTACACCTTTACCTCTAGTTCAGAAAAAATAATCATTTATTAGGCATTTTAGTAGGTTTTAAAACTAAAATGTTGAGCGCAGAATTCTGCTTTAACATTAATAGTTACTGGATGTACATTTATATTTGCTTTATCTTCCTGTGCAACTGTTCTGGAGTCCACAGCATTTTGAGCTTTGGAGTGTTTTCAAGATGCATGTAGTCCTAACTAAATACTTTACATTGTTTGTACAATTGTACAATTTTAGGTGTTTTTGAGATTTGTAATGCTCAAAAACTTGCTTTAACTGATTGACTTTTTATGATCAAACGAATATTGAATAATGCAAATAGTCATACCCATTTCTACTTCTTATTAGGTAAAAGCCATTTAAGTATTGCTTCTAATTATTGATCAGAAAGCCATCAAACCTGTGTTGTTGCAGGCCAGTATGGCGGTCCACCACAGGGGATGCCAGGCTACATACCAGGAGGAATACCTCCATACGGATCGGCCGCCCCTGTGCTTCCCCCAGGTTTCCAGGGAGTACCTCGAAGGTCGCCCATGGGAGTTAGGCCACCTGTCATGTCTTCTGGAGGCCGCTTCTGAAGCCTGCCTTCCTCTCTACAATAGGTTTGGACACTCAACTCTTTTCTAATGTCCAGAATTGGTATTGTAGTACCACAACGCACTGTATTCTTCTACTGAGCTATAAGGGTGCGACACTGAATAAACAGTCAACAAAAGAGCTATAAAAGCATCACTGAGCGCATGGGAAAAATTTACTCTGCACTTAACCAAGAGTGTTAACTGTTGTTTCAAACCATTTCTGTTCTGTGGTGTTTTTCCTTATGTTTCATTTAGGTGTGTAGAAGTGTAATAGATATGGTTCGTAGTGTTGTGAAGGCGCTGGAGTTACATGGGCAGTACCCACCCTTTTATCAAGGCAAGTTGTTTATGTTAAAAACCTTTCTGTTTTACGCTTATCAGTGAGGCCTTCACAGCACACAGTGCTGTTGGACTTTTTGTCCCCAACTTTGTTTGGTGAGGGCTTCAAGTGACTTATGCATTTGTTCTTTTCTGCGCTAATAATTTAATGAACACAAAGTATTGGAAATAGTACATGTATTGTTGTAAAACTGTATTGTAATAAAATGTGGGGGTAAATGAAGACTCTTTATTGCGGAACATTAGGGAGAAAAGAGACGACAAAGCAGGTTTGTACTTCGGTAATAAACTACAGAGTCGTCACTGTTTTTGTTGTCTTGAAGATGAACACTGAAAGCCGATAGAAGAATACTTAACTGAGTCGGCATTAAAACATTGTTCCTATGTTTTCTTGTGACCATAAGTACATTGAATTTATTTAATTGATGCACTGTACATGGCACTGGCAAACTGGCCCATGAAACACTGAGTGCACTGTACAGAAGCATGTCATCCAGGTCACTAGTGGCTACAGTGCTAAAACCCAGATTTCTCTTCTCCCTGTAGCAATACCATGGGGGACTGTCTGAGGCCCTGTCTCAGTGTAGCCCTGTTTCAGCCTGAGGCAAGTCTCATAATTTTTTTGTCTTATCATTCATTACCAGGGGCCCTCACAGCTTACAAGCTGTTGGATCTATATGTCCCCAAACTTGCAGCAAGTTTGGTGAAGGCCCTTGTTTGTGTTGTTGCCTTTAGGTACCATTTCCTTTGGACATGTTTGCTCATGTGTATTATAGATTTTCTTAAGAGCTTTGTGAACCTGTTTAGACCTGGTATTAACATCCATTCAGAGTAATATGTCTACGGCCAGCATGATTGAATGTTAACCTTAAATCTGATCACAGAAACCACATTTAGAAGTGCTTTTAGGAAGCATGTGGTCTCATGTCTGAGCTGCATGAACACAGTCTGTCCTCGGTAAGGATCACTGCTATGGTAGTTTCACAGTATTTTACCCTAATCAGCACTTTTACTTGACCTTAATTTGCAGCCACTGCTGCGAACATTGCATAACAATAACATCCCTTTTTTCTCTTACTCGCACTCACACACACCAACTTGTTTTATGGTGTTAATACCAGGTCTGTCATTAAACTCATTGAACCATTATTTACTGGTCAGAGTATCATGAAGCATTCAATAGCGGTTTAATGAAAAGTTGCAGTGCAGTGTACTGTCCCAGGTAATGATGGCTTGGTCCAAAGTCATGTTGTATGCCAGATACAGTTGCAGTTTGTCACCCTACAGCCAGAAAACATCGAATGTGTGTTGGGATTTCATTTTTTTTTTTTTTTAAATCAACACATGACTTCAGTTGCTTGTAAAAATGGCTTTACCACTTAATCCTGTTTGTTTCATCAGCTTCCCTCACTTGATCATTTGAATTAACTTCTTACATGAAGGAGATTCTCTGCCAGTAACAGGTTAGTTAACGCTGTAAGTACCACTGCCACGCCTTTAACTTCCATCCACATGTGTTTTGTTTGTGCTCACATGAGATCTTTATCGAAAAACAACAAAGCCTTAAAACACTTTGTAATCATTGTTACATTAATGGCAGCCATTCATTCTTTTCAGTCACTGAAGTGTGCAACACATTTTTTCTGCTTCCACTGCCAAATGTGATCGACTTCTCAAAACAACTTTTGCTGCATAGAATTTGTATGAAATGCAATAATTCCCCAGATTTATACAGCAGGTCCTCAGTAAGTATGGGCTCATAGTGCTTCTCTTATGATCAGAAAAGTTTTCTTTTATAAATGTGTCTTTAAATATGATACACCAATTGGTTAATTATGGAAGAATTGAGTAACAACTGAAGCACAATGGTGACTGCAGGTCACACGGCCTCTCTGCTGCTGCTGTCTGCTTTTGCTGTAGCAGGTGCCAGCTGAGCTCTAAAGGAAGGACTCCTCAAAGATGCCAATGGAAGGATATTTAAATCTGCTGCAGTAAGAACGGACACAGAACTCCTCAGCAGACCACAGTCCTCTGATGAGTTCTTGGTTCGTGTGTACTGCAAGGAAGTGTCCAAATGTTCAAAATTATAGTTTTGAACATTTGTATTAATATCCATCCTCTGAATTGTTTGAATTTATTTGGGTGATTGCTGTCTCACGGTCTACTCTTTTCTTTGAATAAACCAGTTCCTGAATTCAAACACGTCTCTGTGTTTCCCATCCATATCTTTGTTTTATGGCTTCAAAACAGAAGTGAAATCTGAGGTAACAAAGGTGTCAAATTTAAACGTGTGTAGAGTCACCATATAACTAGTAGGCCAACAATGTAAAGTAAAACAGACTGGTTTAAAAACTAGTTTCACATTTGTGATGAGCAACTAAATTTCCTCAAACTACCCCAAATGTGAAGAAACCATTCACCTCATTTTTCAGATTTTGTATCTGAAAAGTATAGTCTCAAGGCCCGATTTGGCTGTTTGATAAGTGGAACGTTTTTGTTTATGACGTCTTTACATGCATTAACTTGCTGCTCTGGGTTTATACTGTCATTAACGGGAATCAAACCATGCAAAATCTAAATGCTACCAGTATATATGGTTAGGATCATATTTGGACAAAGACACATTTTGTAAATTTGCCTCTCCACGAGACTCAAATTTTCAGTAGACTTGGATTTTCTCTTAATTTGAGGGTTATTAAAACAAACCTTTTTTTTATTTATTTATATTTATTTCATTTGTCAATTTCAGAATTGTATTAAGATATTGAGTCAATTTGCTGTTTGGGTCACAAACACACACCAAACAATCTCATAAAAAAACAAACAAAAATGGGTGTTAGAGCCTCTAAAATCCATGTCAAAATGATTTTATTGCCACCATGAACAGAGTAAGACAGTGAAAGTTTGCTTTTTATTTTCCAGATAATTGTTCTCTGCTTACTTGCCGGGAAAAACCATCAAAGGTCCAAGAGTCACAGAGTCACAAACGGTACTATCTGAAACATTTGAAAGAATTTCTGTTAACAACGCTAGCATGAGATGTCTGCACATAAATGCAAAAGTGAGATACACAACATTACTGATCAAACATGAAGCTCACAGCTTACCTCTGAATGACCGTTCATGACACGTACTGTCGCAGCACTGACACACGCCAATGTTTCCATCCACATTTTTCCATCTGTGGAGAAAAAACAGACACACTTCAGTGCTTTACAGTTGTGCACAGTACTCTATATTTTGTCCTAAAAATGCAAGAGACATTTTTGAGCTGCAAGTTCATTATCTAATTCAGAGCTCTTTTAAGCTCTGCATTACTTTCACAAGCTCTCATGCTTGAATTTTTATTTTCTTCGAGTTGAAAATTCAAGGCTTTGTATGGTAAAAAGTCTGTTTTCTCTGCTGAATATTACATTTGAATACAACACAAAAATCACCTTAAATGTTCGTGATTGCAAGCTTTGTTGATGGGACTGCTCCTCCACATGTCAGACGTAGCCTTCAACTGGCAGGTGATGAATATCTATAGATATCAAAGAGGGGATGCCACAGAAATGTCATGAAACCTCGATCGCTTTTCCAAAACATGCTGAATAATGCTGTTTATCAGCGGCTCACCGAGTTCCTTGGATCACGGTCGAACAGGAAAACATCGAGCTGCAGTTGAAGTGAATCGGTGGTCTTTCTGGGTTTGAAAAGTGTGTTTGAACCCTTCTGTTTTCCGTCAGTGACGCACCTGAAAACAATTTCCCCCCAGAGACAACAACAACAAAGATCATTGGTTACAGTGCAGGTGGAGCTGTAGTATAGAGTATAATGAGCTGCTCTCACCCATGGTTTTCAATAAAATCATATCTGGGCACTGATGTTGTGTCAGGTGTCAGGGTGGCAACGCAGCTGTCGATGAAGAGCCGTCTTTGTCGTGCATCAGGACCAGTGTAAGATGCCTCGAGGTGCATGAGGTCTCCAAGGTAGAAGACATTGGAGGACCTCTCTCTTGTCCAGTCCTCTACATTGAGACAAAAATATAATTGCATTCATATTCATCAAGAAGAGAAGTCTCAAAAGGCAGCGCTCAGAATCATTGACATTGATATACAGTAGATGTAATGTTTTTTTCAGAATAAAACGACTGTTGGCACTTAAATAATTTTGATGAATAATTTTCATATTGAATCATTTCATACTCCATGCCAGAAAATAATGATTAATTGTTTATACTTAACCCTATGGTAAAAAAAAATAAATGAGTAAAAATGAAGTCTAATCTTGTTTTTGGCCCAGAAGCAGCACAATCCTTCCTGCTCTCAATAACGTTGACACATTCTACAGCAAGTCAGTGAAGCATTCTCCATGATCTGAATCAACACGTACCGGTCATTAGCTTTAAGAGGAACCTGGAGTGTCCTTCTGAATACTGCTGTGTAGGTGGGGAGAAGGTCAAAGGTGCAGGTGGCGGCTGCTGCAGCTGCTGCATAGAACTGCTCACTAAATGTGTCCTGTTCCAAAGGTTTTGTGACATTATGACATAGTCTTCCTCAAAAAAGCAAACATGTCCTCACCATGCAAGACAATGACTTAAAAAGTGACCTTTTGTAGTGACAGGAAACGGGGACAACAGCATGGGTCGTCCTTGTGATGCCATGGTAACTGGCAGCTGGGGAGTAGATCAGCTTGTTGGAGTAGATCACGGAATCCTCAGCTATCTATGGAGTTGGGCGAAAAATACCTGAACTTTCACAAAAGCAGCAAGTCATGACGAAAGACTTGAACCGTGGCTGCAACAAAAGCTTATTTTTGACTTTTAACTTAAGCAACTCACAGATAATTTGAAGCCACAGTCTTGTAGTTCAGCCTCAATGACATATTCAGAGTCACTGACTGCAACAGCTCGGCACTGATTTTTCTCCGAAGAGGCTTTCCCCAGAAAAAGGTCTCCGGGAGACACAAGACGTCCATTTTTGTACAGGTCAGCATTTATCACAATGACAATGGACACTTCGTTGCAGTACACACGAACCGAGGACTCATCAGAGGACTGTGGTCTGCTGAGGAGTTCTGTGTCCGTTCTTACTGCAGCAGATTTAAATATCCTTCCTTCGGCATCTGTCAGGAGTCCTTCCTTTAGAGCTCGGATGGCACCTGCTACAGCAAAAGCAGACGACAGCAGCAGCAGCAGAGAGGCCGCGTGACCTGCAGTCACCATTGTGCTTATTTCGTCCTCTTAACAGGGAAAAATAAAACGCAGAATAAAAACTCTGCTCAGCCCTGTCACTCAAGTTTTTTTTTAATAAATAAGACCCAGAAGTTCTGGATGCTCCACACCTTCCTCCCTGTGTCACCTTCACTTCTTTGTTCAGACCAATCAAATCACCTGAAGTGCACAGGTGAAGGTCATCACTGATTTACTCAGGATTAGGAAAACCTGCTGTTGTGGCAATTGTTGGTCTGAGATGTCTGATGTGGAAATAAAGTTGGATGGAAAAGCAACTGGCTGAAGCATCGGTTTATTCTTTGCGCAAAGAGAGAGACAACAGAAGACAACTGCTCCGAGGCAGGTCTAAGATGGCTCTGAGGAAGATGAGAGAATTCTGCAGATATATTGTTGTGGCTCTATGCTGTGTGTGTGCAGCTGGTTGACCTTGGACCCCAGGCTGGTATATATATATATATATATATATATATATATATATATATATATATATATATATATATATATATATATATATATATATATATATATATATAATCATTAAGATAATGGAAAAGAACATTTTCATAATCAGCCTAACAGGAAAACATACTACAATTATAAACTTACCATGATTACACAAGCAAATCAATCAAACACCACAATAAAAAATCATCATCACATTGAAAGAAATCAAACATAAAAATAAAATAATGAAACTCATCATCAAAGCACAATAATAGAAATCATGATCAATGCATTATCCAATGCAAACTCAAACATCATAAATAAACATCACTACCATATTTGATTAAGACTGGCAGCGATAATTTATGAAGGTACACGTCCTTAAAAGTAATTAAAACGTATTCCAGTATATGAACCTTTCAACTTAAAGTATAAGCAAAAATTAGTTGATTAGGTTTAAAGCAGATTATAAAAAGATAACATCACCACACCGTCCGATGTGGCCCTATTTCAGAATCAGCCTCTGAAGGGAAGTCTTTTTTTAATTAATAATTCAAGTCATTATTTTCATAGTCGTAGTCTTCCCAATCATAGTCAGAGTCGTACCGTCGTCCGTGCTTCAGAGGACCGGTTGGAACAATGTCAATCAGTCCGTGGGTCAGAGGAATGGCTGGAGTGGGAATTTCAATGGTGACGTTATTGACGATGTTACTTGTGGGCTGGGGTCTGTCCGAGGCCTTCATGTAAAAGGAATGGGTAATCCACCCACTCACAAGAGATTTAAGGCACGGAACAAGGCAACAAAAGATAACGCACAGAGGAATCAAGATAGGAAATACGATGCTAGCAAGACCTGTGACCCATGAATTACCCCATGAGGTCAACCAGGCCAGGAAGGAGTCGGGGACAGGCGGAGGTGGTTTAACGAAATAGCGCATCTGGGTAACAACAGATGTCAGATTATGGTAGTTGTCAGGAATGTAGAAACAACACTGCGAGTGTAACATCTTACAAACCCCCCCCTCTATCTGCTGTGAGGATATCCAACACAAGCCTGTGCTGGACGACGGCTTCACGAATGTGTGACTGTTCCTCATTAAGCATAGTAACTGCATCTTCAGTTTCGTTAGCCAGCGCCACTACTTGATGTGCTACACCATTAATTTTTTGTCAGGGCAACCGCTACACCGAAAGGAGCTATGAAAGATAAACCTGCAGCTTCCCCAGGGGTTGACCAAGGGTCAGTTGCTTTGTAGCCGTTGTACCATACTTGAGTTGAGAGATCGTTTTTGGCGATTATTGGGAGGTGTTTCTTCCTCTGGGTGTGGATGTGGATGTATAGTGACCCGAGAAGTAACCATAGCAGGATAACAACATCCTGTCCAAGACTTGGGCAGAGTATGATACGCTTTCCTGCCACAAATCCACATCATCGCTCCGAATGAACCAAATGGTGGAGTAAAAGGACAGGGAAAAACAGAAGTGCTGTTTCCCAGGGCACAAACCATACCTTTATCAGTAGTGCTTATCAAAACAGAAGTGTTACATGCACTCCAACCAGGAGAAACTGAGCCCCACTTTTGAGCAGAGGCATGTGTCGCCCCGTTTGCGGGGAACAGACAATGACAGGAATGAAGTGGTTGATTTAGGGTCAGTGCATGTCCAATTAGGGTGTGTAGAAAAAAAGACTGGCAATTTGTGATCAGTTACATCTATCATAACATGTCCTAAATAGAGTAGTGACGCCATGGCTGTAGGGATAGAACACTCTCCAGAATAGGGAACATTTAGCAGACTTGACTCATACATGCTATGTGTGAGCGGGGTCATGTGCATTCTGGCTCCAACATGTTGACAGATCCAGCAATTTGTTACGTCTAATGTCTTAGCTTGCAGTAGAGAAAGGGCCCATGCAGTGTTATCATGACATTGAGCTAAGGCAACTCTAGCTTCAACATGAGGTGGATCATAAGGTAAAAAAGTCATCCGTCAGTCCGTCAGATGAAAGTGAGCTAAATAGAAGGTCAGTCGGTTGGTCAACAATTGGTTCTCTGATCGATTCGGTAGGTGTACGATAGTGATGATAATCACCATCATAATCAGGTTCTCTCTCCAGCTTCCGTGTGTGTTTACGCTGCTCAGTAGCAGAAACTGGAAAGGCAGAGGCTCTCTTGGTGCGATTAACATGTCGGGGGTGAGTGTCAAAAGTAGTCACATGGTCAGGTACATCAACATCATTTGAATTCTCAACAACATGATGGTTGTCCATCCATATTATAGGAAGTACACACATCAAAAACAGAATCGCTACACAAACCAAAATCTCTCTCATGCCGCAAAATTTGCTTGAAGCGACGCCATGGCGACTGTCCGCGCTGCCAGGGATGCTGTTGTGGTTCCATCGATGAGGCAATGTTGGTTACACCGTGTGTGTGTAGGTGTAACTCGTCAGTATTGTGTATTCTCTCGTACCTGTGTCAGTGTGAGCAGCGTTTGGCGTACACTCACTCTGTGTTATTCGACGGCGCTGACGGTACCCTTGTCTTTTCGGGGTTTCGATGCGAGGGGCGTCGCAGTGCGGTGTGGTGTGAGCACTGAAAGGGCGTTTGATCAATCTTCTTGCAGTGCGTGGCGTGGATCCAGGTAGCTCTTTCAGCTATTTTCACTGCTGTGTGCGTAGTGAGTAGTACCTGAAATGGTCCTTGCCACCGTCTTTGTTTCCAGTGCTTTCGTCGAAGTTCTCTGATGAGGATCCAATCTCCAGGTTCGATGTTGTGCAGTGGAGTTGATCTGGTGGTGGGTGCGCGACCTGTTGTTGTGTTGGGACTTTGCCTGGATTGTTAGTGGCACAGATCATGCATGAACGGCAAAACTTATCAGCAAAACTGGAAAAGCCTTTTGAAAACCAATGTTCATTTAGCATTGATGTCATCCCTCCCTTCGACACATGATCCAACCCATGTGTCAATTTTGCAAAATATGGGAAGAAATGTTTTGGGAGACAAGGCTTATTACGTCGCTGTGAAAGGAAGCATCGTTAGATTCCCACAAAGTCTTTTCAGCTGGAGTGGTAAAAGATTGCATTTCAGACAGTGAATCTGTGTGAGTGTCGACTGGAATGCAAACAAAAATGACTGTTTTCGTGAACAGGGAGCAGAGCCGCGGCCTTGGCTGCCGCGTCTGCAGCCGCATTCCCAAGAGACACAGTATCTGAGCCACTTGTGTGAGCGGGACAATGGCAGACAGCAATTTGCAAGGGCAACAAAATGGCTGCCAGTAGGTCGGAAACAAGCACATGGTTACGAATAGGTGACCCTGAGGAGGTTAAAAAATGTCTTTCTTTCCAAAGAGCACCAAAGTCATGTACAACACCAAAAGCATAACGTGAATCAGTGTAAATAGTGGCAGTACTTCCCTCAGCTATTTTACATGCTTCAGTTAAAGCAATTAATTCTGCTGCTTGAGCAGACAGATGAGAGGGCAAAGCTGCAGATCTCAACACTTCAGATTGTGAACAGACAGAGAATCCAACTCTGTTCTGTCCAACGTCATCACGTGATGCTGAACCATCTACAAAAAGAGTCATGTCAGGTTTAGTCAAAGGAACGTCCTTTGAATCTGGTCGAGGAGTGCACACCTGTGAAACAGCAGAAACACAGTCATGTTCTTCTCCATCACCTGGGACAGGAAGAAGTGTAGCAGGATTAAGTACAGTACATCTTTTAACTGTAATGTCAGGCAGGTCAAGCAACACAGTTGAATATCTGAGCCAGCGAGCTGTGGAGAGATGTGAGGTTTTCTGTTCATGGAGCAGGAGAGACACAGCATGTGTTAAATCAGAATAACCCACAATGTCCCTTGAAGCCAGTACAAGCTTTCTCAGCTGCAGCTACTGCTTTGAGACATCTGGGAAGTGCAGCAGCAACAGGATCAACTTTTGATGAGAAATATGCTACAGGCCTTAGTTTTCCCCCATGAGCTTGCAAAAGGACAGAAGTCATGCAACTGTCCTTGACATCCACAGTTTTGCGTGAATGGCTTGATAGGATCAGGCAATCCCAAAGTGGGAGAAGTTTGGAGAGCTAATTTCATTTTAAGAAATGCCTCCTCAGCTTCAGGGTTCCATGTCAATCTGGCATGCGCATGCATTTTGGTGACTGTTGTTGAGGTCACGCAGTGGTTTGTCCAAAACAGCATAATTAGGAATAAAAGTTCTGCAATATGAGCTCATCCCTAAAAATGACATCATTTGTTTCTTTGTTTGTGGTTTTGGAATTTTCTGAATTGCCTCAATGCGTTTTGTAGACAATGTTTTTTCCTTGGGCATTGATCACATGACCTAAGAATGAAACTTCCGGTTGACAGAACTGAAGTTTAGACAGGCTTGCTTTGTGGCCTTCTGCTGCTAAGTGCTGTAGCAGATCGATGGTATCTGTTAGACACTGCTCGTGTGTGGGGCTGCAGATAAGCAAATCATCAACATGCTGCAGTAAAGCAGAGCCAGGACTGAGAGTGAGTGAATCAAGACTTCTCTTCAGACTGCTGTTATAGATGGTTGGACTCTCACAATAACCCTGACACAACCGTGTAAAAGTGTAACTTTGACCCTCAAAGTTAAAGGCAAACCAAAATTGACTGTCTTTGTCGACAGGGACACTGAAGAATGCGTTTGAAAGATCAACAACAGAAAACACTGATGAATTCTGAGGAATCTGGGACAAAATTGTGTAAGGATTTGGGACACATGGAGCCCGTGGTTGCACTGCAGCATTCACGGCCTGCAAATCCTGCACAAAACGCCATTCTGTGGGTTGTCCTTCATCTCTGATTTTTTTTTACAGGAAAAATGGGTGTGCGTACAGGAGAGTTGTCACATGGAATTATTATTCCTGCCTCCAGTAAAGATTCAAACACTGGTTTTATTCCTTCAATAGCCTCTTGTTTTAGAGGATATTGCTGTTGGCATGGTCTGTAGTGTGATTTAGGAATGATAGTGACAGGGTCACAATTTTTGATTAAGCCAACATCATATTTGTGTTTTTCCCACAGTGATTGTGGGACTTTTGCCAATTCAGGAATTGCACTGGCCTCTTCCATTGAGAGAAATGAACGAGAAGTTGATGTCATTTCACTTGGAACGAGATTCAGTTTGCGCTTTGCCTCAGTCGTAATTGCGTATGCAGCTCTGAATACGTCACATGACGCAGAATACTGTACACCATGTTCATTCACAGGCTGCCAGTCACATGCATGTTGACATGTGGAAGCTTTGATGTCCACATCTTTCCAATCACTGTTCTCATGTCAAGAGAGTGAAATGTGTGGTGTTACATCGGGGTCACAAAACAACGCCATTTGTGATGACGTAGGATCAACGAGCAGGAAGCTGTTATGAGAGTCCCAGCACAGTGTGTGTGTTCCAATGACATCAGCAGTGTGTTCATTTACACTCTCCTCCAGGTTTATGTCATCAGTCTCTGTGACACAAACAATGCAACGTAAATCCTGAGGATTTACAAACACTGTTTGTGTGGGTGAAACACATGCACGTGCATCTTTAATCACAGCTTTGCATGCAGATTCGTCTGTGAGTTTCCATTCATACTCGAACCATGGTTCACAAGCTTGTGGACTAACAGCGTTTAGACTTAAGTTGTTACTTAATTCTAAGGTAGAGTGGACTTCAACACCAGCCGGCATTGAGAGGAGTGAGATGCCCAAATCGCACATCAAATCTCTGGCCAATAAATTTACAGGGCAATGAGCTGACAACAAAAATGGATGAAAACACAAATTTTTGTCATTGATGCATTCAAGTGGAATGGTGAAATCTTCTTTCACACATGTCCCACTCGCTGACTGAATAAAAAGTGTGTTTGCCGCTTAGTCTAGGGGTGTCATTTTCAAAGTCAGTTATCTTCAAACACGAGTGTGTTGCACCAGAATCAACCAAAAGCTCAATATCTTTACCATCGACATTCAGAGTGTACGCAGGAAATTTTTTGTGCGTTACTTTTAGCGTACAGAGCATAAACACCTATGTCAGGATCAGTCAGAGGTTTAGCAGCTATGTGTGTCATCAGTGTATATGTGTATCATCATCAGTATCTGTAGCAAGCTTTTCTTCACTGCATGAGCGTGCAAGTGTGTGTGTGGGGTGCATGACCTGTCTCCGGTGTGTTCTGCAGGCTTGTCTTCCACTGGGCCTCCCTCTCCGCTGTCCACCACCTCCAGTCATTGTGATTGTGGCAGTGCAGGAAACGAGCCCTGGCTGTGACGGTGGTCACGTCTCCTTTGATCCACTGTCGCACCTCGGCGTCTCCGATTTCCACAGTCTTTGGCCCAATGGCCTTTTCCTCCACAGACAAAGCAGATGTCGCGGCCAACGTCAGGTTGAAATGACTGACGCTGATTTTCTCTGTCTCTTTTATTATTGTTGTAAGGCCTTCTCTTGACCTGTTGGTTCTGAAACCCCCCTTGTCTGTTCTGATGATTGGCTTGAAACACAGATGTGAACATCTCATGCATCTTTTTGTCTCTTTTTTCTTCTTTCTTTTCTTCCCTCTGCTCCAGCATCTTTTTCTTTTTCTCCTCGGCCAGCTCCTCTGCGTGTTTCGCATGAATCAGCAGGTCTTTCAGTCGTGCTTGTCTGAATTGCACACATGAGGTTTTCACTGCTATTTCTAGGTCTGGCCGAAGTCCATGCAGGAAGGTACCACAGACATACCCTTCCCACATTCCTTTTACTTGGTCTTCTTCGTAATTTAACGGACAGGTCATATTACCGTACATTTTGAATGCCTGTCTGAGACGAGTAAGATACGTGTCAACATTTTCGTTCTTTGCTTGTACACATTCCATTAATTTAACCATGTCAATCACATATGGACATGCGTCCATAACGATCTTGCCGATTTCCGTTATTTTATTGACATATGGTTCGTTGGCGTTATTGTCCCAGACACTGTGCTCGCATCTTTCTCTGCTCACTAGATGTGGCAACACTTTGTGAAACAACGGAGTGCTCAGCCGTGCCTCCAACATGCGTCTGATTTCAGGCATTGCAGGCCTGAAATCAGCACAGAACGCCAAGAACTCTGTGTTGAAGGCAGCACCTCCTCCTTCAGCTGGATCAGGCAGGTACTCAGCTGCTGCTGCAATTTCTTTCTGCCCCCATGGTCGATAAACCAGCACAGGATATCTGTCGTCCTGTCCTGCCACTTCTACCGCAGGCTGACTTTGCTGAGGCATTAACATGGTTTTGTAGGTACAGCCTCCTCTCGTGACCGATGGTTCCTCTTTTTTGGCAATTTGAGGGGGAATGGGTTGTTGTTGTTGTTGTTGTTGTGATTGTGGCGAGAAAGGAAAGGGTCCTCCATGTGCGCCGCCCAGTGCCGCTTCATACGCTGGTGGATGTCGGGGAATCACGAAATGAGGAATCACGTGCTCGCCCTGTGGTTGTGGTGGTGGTGGTTGAATCAAATGCTCCACCGGTAGAGCCACTTGTGGTTGTCGGGGTGGACAGGCGTCGAGGTCGGGATCCAGCGGGTGATGGGCCAGTAGTGTGAGCTGTGGATAAAGTGCAGAAGAGACAGGCTGCGAGTGCGTGTTTTCATGTAACATATCAGGCATTTTCTTAATCACAGACTCCATTCTCTCAGTCAATTTTTCCTCTAATTTTTTCTCCATCCATTTTCCTCTTTTCTCCTCCTCTGTCTGCTCTCTAAGTGCAGCTTCAAATTTCCACTTTGCCAATTCCTCTAGCTGGTCACTTATTTTCCACACTTTATTACCTCTTAACCATCTCCTTATTAGGAGATCTTCCCGTTTTTCTTCCAACTCCTTCTGTAGTACTTTAATTTTTGTTAAATTCAATGAACCTTTCTCTGGGAACCCATATTTCGTGCTCCAGCAGCGCAATGGATTAACGCTTCTCTGTCCCCATTTCTTCCTCATCAACTCTACTATCGGCCCCTCAGGCTGGGAAGTCAATCTGTTCCCCATGTTCCTGAGCTAGGCAGTGTACACTTTTACCTCCTTATTCACACCCACAGACGTCTCTGTGCTGTACGATCCTTTAACCCAGTTAAAAGGACCAAAAAACCCTCTGAAGTATATATTCAGAAACTTGCTGGTTGGCAAGTAGAAATATCTCCCACAAATTGGGATACCCTGAAATTCAGAATACTCTGGGACACAGAAAAACGCTAATTTTAATTAAAATTATAATTGTGATTTAATTTTAATCCCTGTTTGTTTGAGTTTTACAACTTTAATTCTTTAAAATAAAATTTCTCTCACCAGACAGTCTCAGGGAAATGCCTCCCTTTGCGTTCGCAGGATCCCTTCGGTGACGATCAGGGAACTTCTCGGTCGGCCCTCCTTCGTCTCAAGCAGTGAGGTTGGAGGTTGAGATGATTTTGGTCTCAAGATGATCAGTCACCGGCCGTTCCTTCCCAGACGATCACTCGAGGGATCCCGGACGAGCCCCCAAATTGTTGTGGCAATTGTTGGTCTGAGATGTCTGATGTGGAAATAAAGTTGGATGGAAAAGCAACTGGCTGAAGCATCGGTTTATTCTTTGCGCAAAGAGAGAGACAACAGAAGACAACTGCTCCGAGGCAGGTCTAAGATGGCTCTGAGGAAGATGAGAGAATTCTGCAGATATATTGTTGTGGCTCTATGCTGTGTGTGTGCAGCTGGTTGACCTTGGACCCCAGGCTGGTCTGTTCTGTGTAAGAGCTGTATAGGTGTAATAAAAGGTGCCAAGAGGATTATGTGTATTAAGATTTAAGTGTTAGGGAGGTGTGCATATATGAATGGGGTACCTGTGTGAAGGAATGTGTATGTGTGTGTGTGCTAAAGATAAGAATGTGTATCTGTGTGTGTTTGCTAAAGAGAAAATGTTACTTTGCCAGGACACCTGCTGTAATGGACTCTTGTTTTATTTGATTTTATTGATGTTGTCAGAGTGTATTGTGTGGTTTAACGTGTCGATACAGTGAGGAAACCATGTTAAAGCAAATTCAAATTTTAAATAAATAAACTACATAGCACAGTTGTATTGAATGCAGCATCATCCCACTCGCATTCTGTGAAGAGCCGCTGCACTCTGCCCGAGATTGAATAAGAAAAAAAAAAAAAGTTTGTTGTAAACTGTGCCCGCGACGACGAGTGTTTCATGTGGCTGACGGCTGTCAGATGTAGGCTACAGTAGGTACAGGAGGAGAGGATCAGCTCCGGCCTGATACACCTGTTGCTCCAGGTCTGAAGATCCACCGCATTTCCTCATCTACCGCGTTCCAGAGGAGGCAGGACATTGTCCTTGAGAGCCGGCTGGAGAGACATCCTGATAAGCCAATTAGAACCTGGAAATTCAAGTTGACTTCCGTTTCAATCAAACTCCCTCACACATACTAGTATACTTGCATATACTGCATATCATTGTCTCATACATTCACTATCATGTTGTTGCATCCATAATAGCGTGAAAGAGAGTATGATAGTAAATGTACGTGACAATAGTACTGTTGGTGAGAGTATGATAGTAAATGTAACTGACTATATCTGTTTGTGAGAGAGTATGATAGTAAATGTATGTGACTATAGTACTGTTTGTGAGAGAGTATGATAGTAAATGTATGTGACTATAGTACTGTTTGTGAGAGAATATGATAGTAAATGTATGCGACTATAGTACTCTTTGTGAGTGAGTATGATAGTAAATGTACGTGACAATAGTACTGTTTGTGAGAGAGTATGATAGTAAATGTATGTGACTATAGTACTGTTTGTGAGAGAGTATGATAGTAAATGTATGTGACTATAGTACTGTTTGTGAGAGAATATGATAGTAAATGTACGTGACTAAAGCACCGTTTGTGAGAGACTATGATGTAACACGTGAGCGCAAGACTGAATTATTTCTCAAATGGCCTCTCATAGGTCTGGGTGGGATGGAAGTATATGTATGTAAATATGTAAAGCACTTTGTGTGCTACATTTTGTAATGTATGAAAAAATGCTTTATATTATACTTTAAAGTTTTGTTCCCTAAAACAGGAAATTGTTCATACAAGAACTATGTACTTCCGTCTTTGAAGCAGGAAACAAATTTGAAGAATTCTTATGAAGACATTTTATAAACCCTTTTAATTTCATGGAGTCTCTACATGCGTATCCATGCTAGAGTTGCTGGATTTTTAAAAGTCTTCTATTTAACTCAAATCCAGTTGCCTGCAGCCAAATACTGATGATTGAGAACCCTCAGATATCCACAAGTGATTATAAAATTCAATCAGAAAAATTACACCATTAACTCCCATCCAGACTCAATGTTACCCGAGTTAAAGCAGTTGTACAAAATAGGACAGTACCAACTCAATGTGCAGGTTTGTGACCTTTTGGCAGAGTATTACATCTACAGGTTACAAATATAGATTTAGAGCACCTCAAAACCATTACTCAAAGTTAAGTTGCTCAGCCAGTTTAACCCCCTCCTTATGTAATGGAAAGTACACAAGCAGGTTTTCTGCATTTGCCTCTTTTGAGTATTACACATTTTAAGCAATACCATTTGATATTGCATGGATTAATGAGCAGCTTTAGAGAAACAAGTGTATAGAGCCATTTGTGTGTATTAAAAAACCCCTCAAAAACAGTCAGTGTTTAATCGTTTATTATTGTTTTGAGACAGTGGCGTCTGAAAGGTTAGTTTGCTCAGCAGTTGTGTTTGAAGACGGCAAATCCGGTTTAACCCCAGTGTCGGCGTCACTGGGAGCTGCTGTGACTTTATCGTTTGGCACCACATCCTTTGGTTCTGGTGCAACCTCAGGAGCCACGTTTTCTGCAGACACTTTATTTTCCACACCTGTAATAAACGGTCACATGTTAGAAGGTAAACTGTTTAAATTATTTTTTTTCTTAAAGACATGTTTTACCTGTGAAAGCCGTTTCACTTTTGTCATCCTTCTCCATGACTTGGTCAAATTTAGACTGAGCAGGAAGCAGGCCGTTCCTTGAACCTAAGAAAAAGAGATTTTTCATCAAACCGTTTATAGACAAAACTATCCAACTTTTAAAATTACAATTTAAACTTACCAAAGTTCTTGCTCGTCCCACCCCTCCATTGGCTGCCATAGGTTGTAGGTCTGCCCATTTTAAGAGGAAGCTCTTCCACAGGTAGAGGCACAGTTTTCGGTTTACCTGGCAGTACCAGCACTGGACCCACAAGTGCCTCTTGTTTCCACACTAGAAAAGACACGACACAAGTCTCCAGCTTCACAAAGTCCAAAACCATGCAAATGTAAAGCCTGACATCTAGTGGTAAACCCTCATTGCAAATTGGCTGGTTGTAGTTTGAGGCATCACAAAATCTTACCTTTTGTGGTCTTCAGTCCACTTCTCCATGAGGGTTCTTGACCGTCTGGTTTCCCAAACCCACGAGGTCCAAACTTGGCATGGCTGCTGGGTTTACTGGGAGTTTGAGCGGCTTCGTTCGGCCTCTGACATTGGCCACACAGGAAGTCATTACCGTCAGCCGAGCGCCACCTGGGAAGCATTCACGTTCTCTTTTAAGCACATGGTGTCTCATTGTTGCATCCCCTGACATGTCACACTAGACAACACTTACCTTCCGTTTAAAGAAGTGCAGGCCTTGTTTGGGGCCTCGGCATCATTCAGGGGCACAGCGTTCAGCTGACAGGTGATGTAGAGCTATCAAAGGGTAGAGAGGTAGTTTAATAAACTATACTAAATATAAACACAGATTATTACTCTTGTTGATCTCAGTAAAATCACCTGTCCTCTCTCCTCATTATGAAACCTGAAGGCGTCGATGACCATGTGGAGCTTGTCGTCGTGTGTCCTGGGCAAGAAGGCGGACCTTGAATCTTGTAGCTGAGAGTCAACCAAACACCTGAGGGAGGGGGGGAGGAGAGAAGACCGAACTATATGTACAAGCTGATAAATTCATGCATTCGTTATATTCACACTCAAAATGCTTTCTTTCACAATGCGTTTATATTTAAAAAAAATACATGTCTGCTGCATTGATAAAGCAGATCTCAGATCAGTATGTTCGTCTGTTCCCTGTCCAGCAAAACATCCTTGTTTTTTACTCCTCAAGTTTAGACTTCAGAGAACACGCGGTCTGCCGCTACCTCCATCTTGCATCTTTGGTTTCGTCTTTGTTTAACGGCAACCATTTAAAAAAAAGGTTTGGAAGAGTCGGCATTTAGCCTTGCCCACTGTAAAGATCTTTGGATTCTTTAGAAACAGGAGCAGCTTAAAGCTAAAATACAGCAACTACCAATTTAAATTGGTCTAAGGCTTGACATTTAATCCACCCCCTGAATAGATGTTATTGAAAAATCAGCAAAATACCATATATGGTTTCTAAAACCTGAAAATGTTTAAGATGGCCTGTAATTCTTTCCTCTAGCTGTTCTTCAGGCTACTACAGTTTTTCCAATTCATAACCGTTTTAATTTAAACACTCAAACCAACTCCTAAGTTGGAATTGTTAGCAGTCAATTGTTGCAGCCCTAAAAAAAGCCTCATTTGAATGTCCTGCTTCAGCCTACAAATACTTACCCATTTTCAACAAAGACGTATCTGGGAACAGAGTTCATGTCCGGGTCGAGTGTGGCCACACAGCTGCTCACAAACACACGGAGCCCCATGTGATAACCAACCCTGACCGAGGCCTCAATGTTGATGGTTTCGCCGAGGAAAAACACGTAGGAGCTCCTTTTATACAACCAGTCATCTGCACAAAAACACAGTAAGAAGGTAAGAATGAAACACTAAACTAAATCCAAATGTGCAGCAAAACCCCTTCAAAAAAACTGACCCGTCATAATTCTTAAGTCAAACGTCAAGGTTTCCACTGAAGCTTGAGTCGACATGAACGGGAACCAGGTTGGTACAACTGCATTACTGGACAAACTGTACTTCCTGTGAAACAGAAAACAAGTATATCTCATTGGAGAAGTTTTTCACATTTTTTTTTTTAAAAGAAGTTGTGCATTAAAAGACAGTCACCTTTCATAATGACACTCAATAGGAATGACAGCCTTGTCCATCCGGATCAGCCCGTCAGGAGAGGCCGCAGGAGAGTAGATGAGGAGGTTCGTGTAGACCAGAGAGTCGTCAGTCATCTGTGGAGGACACTTATGTTAAACACTGAAGACTAAAAATCAGCAGCACCGTTTAAAGCACGGTCGGCTCATTACCCAGTGCTTTGTGCCACAGTCCGTTAACCCAACAACAATTGTGTACTCGTCGCCTGAAGACCCTGCTGTGGCTCTGCAGAAATCCTCAAACTCCGCTCCCAGGCGAAGGTCGTCACTGTTCACAGGAGCTCCAATTCCAAACAGGTCGGCCTCGATCACGATCTCCAGCGAGTCTGGGAGGCAGGTCAGTCTGACAGTGTTCACCCGCTCCGGTTCCTCAGCCGGAGTCTTCTGCTGCTCCTGCGTGAGCGGAGGTCTCTTCAACAAAGCTTGCTGTGCAGAGTAACGTGTCGGTGGGAAAGCCAAACATGTCCCCGTCAGGAGGAACGCAAACAACAAGAGCTCCATCAGTGTCACTCACACTGCAGCAGCTGTAGCACGACGGTTCAGACTGTAACGGCTCTGTTCTGAAGAGGTGACTGAAGGGTGGAGCATTCTTAAACGCTGCCTCATCAGAGCAGAGCTGAGCTGCACACCTGGACACACTTAACCTGCTAATCGGCCCACAAGTGGATACAGCAGTGACAAGGCTGATGCTGCAAATATCTGAAATGTGATATGAGTGACTTTGAATGTAGCAAGGTTTTTTGTTGCATTCCATTTCAGCTTCCCCATTCTGAAGGTTACCATGTTGCATGAATGTATGAATTATATTTATAATTATATAAGTGTATGTTGTTAGAAGTAAAGTTGTGTTAGTTTTTAAGATATATCTGCTATGTGTCTGTTAAAAAGCTGTCGAGACAAAACATTTGCTTTGAATTTAAATGTTGTTCAAAAATAAAAATTTGAGAGGCGGGGTCCCAGCGTGGGAGGGCTTTTATTTCTTGAAACTGCATTTTGGACGACATACTAAAGTATGACTTTTTGGTCACATTTTGGATAACATACTAAAGTATGACTTTTGTCACATTTTGGACAGCATACTAAAGTATGACTTTTTTGTCACATTATGGACAACATACTAAAGTATGATTTTTTAGTCACATTTTGGACAACATACTTAAGTATGACTTTTTCGTCACATTTTGGACGACATAGTATAGTATGACGTTTTTGTCAAATTTTGGACCAAATCTTTTTTTTTTTTTAAATGGTCAGATTTTGGACGAAATAGTGTAGTCGTGAGGTTGACACCATAGTATAGTATGACGTTTTGGTCACATTTTGGGCTAAATAAATTTTTTTAAATTTTTTTTCCCGATTTTGGAAGACATAGTATAGTGTGACGTTTTGGTAACATTTTGGGCTAAAAAAACATTTAAACATTTTTTTCCGATTTTGGACGACATAGTATAGTATGATGTTTTTGTCAAATTTTGGACCAAATTTTTTATTTCCAAAAAATGGTCAGATTTTGGACGAAATAGTGTAGTATGACATTGAGGTCAACGACATAGTATAGTATGACGTTTTGGTAACATTTTGGGCAAAAAAAAACATTTCAACATTTTTTCCGATTTTGGACGACATAGTATAGTATGATGTTTTTGTCAAATTTTGGACCAAATTTTTTATTTCCAAAAAATGGTCAGATTTTGGACAAAATAGTGTAGTATGACATTGAGGTCAACGACATAGTATAGTATGACGTTTTGGTAACATTTTGGGCTAAAAAAAACATTAAAAAAAAAATTGTCTGATTTTGGACGAAATAGTGTAGTATGACATTGAGGTCAACAACATAGTATAGTATGACGTTTTGGTAACATTTTGGGCTAAAAAAAACATTTTTAAAAAATTGTCTGATTTTGGACGACATAGTATAGTATGATGTTTTTGTCAAATTTTGGACCAAATTATTTATTTCCAAAAAATTGTCAGATTTTGGACAAAATAGTGTAGTATGACATTGAGGTCAACGACATAGTATAGTATGACGTTTTGGTAACATTTTGGGCTAAAAGAACTTTTGTCAAAAAAATTGTCAGATTTTGGACGACATAGTATAGTTTGATGTTTTTGTCAAATTTTGGACCAAATTTTTTATTTCCAAAAAATTGTCAGATTTTGGACGAAATAGTGTAGTATGACATTGAGGTCAACGACATAGTATAGTATGACATTTTGGTAACATTTTGGGCTAAAAAAAACATTTAAAAAAATTGTCTGATTTTGGACGACATAGTATAGTATAATGTTTTTGTCAAATTTTGGACCAAATTTTTTATTTCCAAAAAATGGTCAGATTTTGGACGAAATAGTGTAGTATGACATTGAGGTCAACGACATAGTATAGTATGACGTTTTGGTAACATTTTGGGCTAAAAAAAACATTTTAAAAAAATTGTCTGATTTTGGACGACATAGTATAGTATGATGTTTTTGTCAAATTTTGGATGAAATTTTTTATTTCCAAAAAATGGTCAGATTTTGGACGAAATAGTGTAGTATGACATTGAGGTCAACGACATAGTATAGTATGACGTTTTGGTAACATTTTGGGCTAAAAAAAACATTTTAAAAAAATTGTCTGATTTTGGACGACATAGTATATAGTATGATGTTTTTGTCAAATTTTGGACCAAATTTTTTATTTCCAAAAAATGGTCAGATTTTGGACGAAATAGTGTAGTATGACATTGAGGTCAACGACATAGTATAGTATGACGTTTTGGTAACATTTTGGGCTAAAAAAAACATTTTAAAAAAATTGTCTGATTTTGGACGACATAGTATAGTATGATGTTTTTGTCAAATTTTGGACCAAATTATTTATTTCCAAAAAATGGTCAGATTTTGGACAAAATAGTGTAGTATGACATTGAGGTCAACGACATAGTATAGTATGACGTTTTGGTAACATTTTGGGCTAAAAGAACTTTTGTCAAAAAAATTGTCAGATTTTGGACGACATAGTATAGTTTGATGTTTTTGTCAAATTTTGGACCAAATTTTTTATTTCCAAAAAATTGTCAGATTTTGGACGAAATAGTGTAGTATGACATTGAGGTCAACGACATAGTATAGTATGACATTTTGGTAACATTTTGGGCTAAAAAAAACATTAAAAAAAATTGTCTGATTTTGGACGACATAGTATAGTATAATGTTTTTGTCAAATTTTGGACCCAATTTTTTATTTCCAAAAAATGGTCAGATTTTGGACGAAATAGTGTAGTATGACATTGAGGTCAACGACATAGTATAGTATGACGTTTTGGTAACATTTTGGGCTAAAAAAAACATTTTAAAAAAATTGTCTGATTTTGGACGACATAGTATAGTATGATGTTTTTGTCAAATTTTGGATGAAATTTTTTATTTCCAAAAAATGGTCAGATTTTGGACGAAATAGTGTAGTATGACATTGAGTTCAACCACATAGTATAGTATGACGTTTTGGTAACATTTTGGGCTAAAAAAAACATTTTAAAAAAATTGTCTGATTTTGGACGACATAGTATATAGTATGATGTTTTTGTCAAATTTTGGACCAAATTTTTTATTTCCAAAAAATGGTCAGATTTTGGACGAAATAGTGTAGTATGACATTGAGGTCAACGACATAGTATAGTATGACGTTTTGGTAACATTTTGGGCTAAAAAAAACATTTCAACATTTTTTTCCGATTTTGGACGACATAGTATATTATGATGTTTTTGTCAAATTTTGGACCAAATTTTTTATTTCCAAAAAATGGTCAGATTTTGGACGAAATAGTGTAGTATGACATTGAGGTCAACGACATAGTATAGTATGACGTTTTGGTAACATTTTGGGCTAAAAAAGACATTTTAAAAAAATTGTCTGACTTTGGACGACATAGTATAGTATGATGTTTTTGTCAAATTTTGGACCCAATTTTTTAATTTCCAAAAAATGGTCAGATTTTGGACAAAATAGTGTAGTATGACATTGAGGTCAACGACATAGTATAGTATGACGTTTTGGTAACATTTTGGGCTAAAAAAAACATTTAAAGAAAATTGTCTGATTTTGGACGACATAGTATAGTATGATGTTTTTGTCAAATTTTGGACCCAATTTTTTATTTCCAAAAAATGGTCAGATTTTGGACAAAATAGTGTAGTATGACATTGAGGTCAACGACATAGTATAGTATGACGTTTTGGTAACATTTTGGGCTAAAAAAAACATTTTTAAAAAATTGTCTGATTTTGGACGACATAGTATAGTATGATGTTTTTGTCAAATTTTGGACCAAATTATTTATTTCCAAAAAATGGTCAGATTTTGGACAAAATAGTGTAGTATGACATTGAGGTCAACGACATAGTATAGTATGACGTTTTGGTAACATTTTGGGCTAAAAGAACTTTTGTCAAAAAAATTGTCAGATTTTGGACGACATAGTATAGTTTGATGTTTTTGTCAAATTTTGGACCAAATTTTTTATTTCCAAAAAATTGTCAGATTTTGGACGAAATAGTGTAGTATGACATTGAGGTCAACGACATAGTATAGTATGACATTTTGGTAACATTTTGGGCTAAAAAAAACATTTAAAAAAATTGTCTGATTTTGGACGACATAGTATAGTATAATGTTTTTGTCAAATTTTGGACCCAATTTTTTATTTCCAAAAAATGGTCAGATTTTGGACGAAATAGTGTAGTATGACATTGAGGTCAACGACATAGTATAGTATGACGTTTTGGTAACATTTTGGGCTAAAAAAAACATTTAAAAAAAATTGTCTGATTTTGGACGACATAGTATAGTATGATGTTTTTGGCAAATTTTGGATGAAATTTTTTATTTCCAAAAATGGTCAGATTTTGGACGAAATAGTGTAGTATGACATTGAGGTCAACGACATAGTATAGTATGACGTTTTGGTAACATTTTGGGCTAAAAAAAACATTTTAAAAAAATTGTCTGATTTTGGACGACATAGTATATAGTATGATGTTTTTGTCAAATTTTGGACCAAATTTTTTATTTCCAAAAAATGGTCAGATTTTGGACGAAATAGTGTAGTATGACATTGAGGTCAACGACATAGTATAGTATGACGTTTTGGTAACATTTTGGGCTAAAAAAAACATTTCAACATTTTTTTCCGATTTTGGACGACATAGTATAGTATGATGTTTTTGTCAAATTTTGGACCAAATTTATTTTTTCAAAAAAATTGTCAGATTTTGGACAAAATAGTGTAGTATGACATTGAGGTCAACGACATAGTATAGTATGACGTTTTGGTAACATTTTGGGCTAAAAAAAACATTTTAAAAAAATTGTCTGATTTTGGACGACATAGTATAGTATGATGTTTTTGTCAAATTTTGGACCAAATTATTTATTTCCAAAAAATGGTCAGATTTTGGACAAAATAGTGTAGTATGACATTGAGGTCAACGACATAGTATAGTATGACGTTTTGGTAACATTTTGGGCTAAAAGAACTTTTGTCAAAAAAATTGTCAGATTTTGGACGACATAGTATAGTTTGATGTTTTTGTCAAATTTTGGACCAAATTTTTTATTTCCAAAAAATTGTCAGATTTTGGACGAAATAGTGTAGTATGACATTGAGGTCAACGACATAGTATAGTATGACATTTTGGTAACATTTTGGGCTAAAAAAAACATTTAAAAAAATTGTCTGATTTTGGACGACATAGTATAGTATAATGTTTTTGTCAAATTTTGGACCCAATTTTTTATTTCCAAAAAATGGTCAGATTTTGGACGAAATAGTGTAGTATGACATTGAGGTCAACGACATAGTATAGTATGACGTTTTGGTAACATTTTGGGCTAAAAAAAACATTTTAAAAAAATTGTCTGATTTTGGACGACATAGTATAGTTTGATGTTTTTGTCAAATTTTGGACCAAATTTTTTATTTCCAAAAAATGGTCAGATTTTGGACGAAATAGTGTAGTATGACATTGAGGTCAACGACATAGTATAGTATGACGTTTTGGTAACATTTTGGGCTAAAAAAAACATTTTAAAAAAATTGTCTGATTTTGGACGACATAGTATATAGTATGATGTTTTTGTCAAATTTTGGACCAAATTTTTTATTTCCAAAAAATGGTCAGATTTTGGACGAAATAGTGTAGTATGACATTGAGGTCAACGACATAGTATAGTATGACGTTTTGGTAACATTTTGGGCTAAAAAAACATTTCAACATTTTTTTCCGATTTTGGACGACATAGTATAGTATGATGTTTTTGTCAAATTTTGGACCAAATTTATTTTTTCAAAAAAATTGTCAGATTTTGGACAAAATAGTGTAGTATGACATTGAGGTCAACGACATAGTATAGTATGACGTTTTGGTAACATTTTGGGCTAAAAAAAACATTTAAAGAAAATTGTCTGATTTTGGACGACATAGTAAAGTATGATGTTTTTGTCAAATTTTGGACCAAATTTTTTATTTCCAAAAAATGGTCAGATTTTGGATGAAAAAGTGTAGTATGACATTGAAGTCAACGACATAGTATAGTATGACGTTTTGTAACATTTTGGGTTAAAAAAACTTTTTTCCAAAAAATTGTCAGATTTTGGACGACATAGTATAGTATGATGTTTTTGTCAAATTTTGGACCAAATTTTTTATTTCCAAAAAATGGTCAGATTTTGGACGAAATAGTGTAGTATGACATTGAGGTCAACGACATAGTATAGTATGACGTTTTGGGCTAAAAGAACTTTTGTCAAAAAAATTGTCAGATTTTGGACGACATAGTATAGTTTGATGTTTTTGTCAAATTTTGGACCAAATTTTTTATTTCCAAAAAATGGTCAGATTTTGGACAAAATATTGTAGTATGACATTGAGGTCAACGACATAGTAAAGTATGACGTTTTGGTAACATTTTGGGCTAAAAAAAACATTTTAAAAAAATTGTCTGATTTTGGACGACATAGTATAGTATGATGTTTTTGTCAAATTTTGGATGAAATTTTTTATTTCCAAAAAATGGTCAGATTTTGGACGAAATAGTGTAGTATGACATTGAGGTCAACCACATAGTATAGTATGACGTTTTGGTAACATTTTGGGCTAAAAAAAACATTTTAAAAAAATTGTCTGATTTTGGACGACATAGTATATAGTATGATGTTTTTGTCAAATTTTGGACCAAATTATTTATTTCCAAAAAATGGTCAGATTTTGGACGAAATAGTGTAGTATGACATTGAGGTCAACGACATAGTATAGTATGACGTTTTGGTAACATTTTGGGCTAAAAAAAACATTTCAACATTTTTTTCCGATTTTGGACGACATAGTATAGTATGATGTTTTTGTCAAATTTTGGACCAAATTTTTTATTTCCAAAAAATGGTCAGATTTTGGAAGAAATAGTGTAGTATGACATTGAGGTCAACGACATAGTATAGTATGACGTTTTGGTAACATTTTGGGCTAAAAAAGACATTTTAAAAAAATTGTCTGACTTTGGACGACATAGTATAGTATGATGTTTTTGTCAAATTTTGGACCCAATTTTTTAATTTCCAAAAAATGGTCAGATTTTGGACAAAATAGTGTAGTATGACATTGAGGTCAACGACATAGTATAGTATGACGTTTTGGTAACATTTTGGGCTAAAAAAAACATTTAAAGAAAATTGTCTGATTTTGGACGACATAGTATAGTATGATGTTTTTGTCAAATTTTGGACCCAATTTTTTATTTCCAAAAAATGGTCAGATTTTGGACAAAATAGTGTAGTATGACATTGAGGTCAACGACATAGTATAGTATGACGTTTTGGTAACATCTTGGGCTAAAAAAAACATTTTTAAAAAATTGTCTGATTTTGGACGACATAGTATAGTATGATGTTTTTGTCAAATTTTGGACCAAATTATTTATTTCCAAAAAATGGTCAGATTTTGGACAAAATAGTGTAGTATGACATTGAGGTCAACGACATAGTATAGTATGACGTTTTGGTAACATTTTGGGCTAAAAGAACTTTTGTCAAAAAAATTGTCAGATTTTGGACGACATAGTATAGTTTGATGTTTTTGTCAAATTTTGGACCAAATTTTTTATTTCCAAAAAATTGTCAGATTTTGGACGAAATAGTGTAGTATGACATTGAGGTCAACGACATAGTATAGTATGACATTTTGGTAACATTTTGGGCTAAAAAAAACATTTAAAAAAATTGTCTGATTTTGGACGACATAGTATAGTATAATGTTTTTGTCAAATTTTGGACCAAATTTTTTATTTCCAAAAAATGGTCAGATTTTGGACGAAATAGTGTAGTATGACATTGAGGTCAACGACATAGTATAGTTTGTTGTTTTGGTAACATTTTGGGCTAAAAAAAACATTTTAAAAAAATTGTCTGATTTTGGACGACATAGTATAGTATGATGTTTTTGTCAAATTTTGGATGAAATTTTTTAATTCCAAAAAATGGTCAGATTTTGGACGAAATAGTGTAGTATGACATTGAGGTCAACGACATAGTATAGTATGACGTTTTGGTAACATTTTGGGCTAAAAAAAACATTTTAAAAAAATTGTCTGATTTTGGACGACATAGTATATAGTATGATGTTTTTGTCAAATTTTGGACCAAATTTTTTATTTCCAAAAAATGGTCAGATTTTGGAGGAAATAGTGTAGTATGACATTGAGGTCAACGACATAGTATAGTATGACGTTTTGGTAACATTTTGGGCTAAAAAAAACATTTCAACATTTTTTTCCGATTTTGGACGACATAGTATAGTATGATGTTTTTGTCAAATTTTGGACCAAATTTTTTTTTCAAAAAAATTGTCAGATTTTGGACAAAATAGTGTAGTATGACATTGAGGTCAACGACATAGTATAGTATGAAGTTTTGGTAACATTTTGGGCTAAAAAAAACATTTTAAAAAAATTGTCTGATTTTGGACGACATAGTATAGTATGATGTTTTTGTCAAATTTTGGACCAAATTATTTATTTCCAAAAAATGGTCAGATTTTGGACAAAATAGTGTAGTATGACATTGAGGTCAACGACATAGTATAGTATGACGTTTTGGTAACATTTTGGGCTAAAAGAACTTTTGTCAAAAAAATTGTCAGATTTTGGACGACATAGTATAGTTTGATGTTTTTGTCAAATTTTGGACCAAATTTTTTATTTCCAAAAAATGGTCAGATTTTGGAGGAAATAGTGTAGTATGACATTGAGGTCAACGACATAGTATAGTATGACGTTTTGGTAACATTTTGGGCTAAAAAAAACATTTCAACATTTTTTTCCGATTTTGGACGACATAGTATAGTATGATGTTTTTGTCAAATTTTGGACCAAATTTATTTTTTCAAAAAAATTGTCAGATTTTGGACAAAATAGTGTAGTATGACATTGAGGTCAACGACATAGTATAGTATGACGTTTTGGTAACATTTTGGGCTAAAAAAAACATTTTAAAAAAATTGTCTGATTTTGGACGACATAGTATAGTATGATGTTTTTGTCAAATTTTGGACCAAATTATTTATTTCCAAAAAATGGTCAGATTTTGGACAAAATAGTGTAGTATGACATTGAGGTCAACGACATAGTATAGTATGACGTTTTGGTAACATTTTGGGCTAAAAGAACTTTTGTCAAAAAAATTGTCAGATTTTGGACGACATAGTATAGTTTGATGTTTTTGTCAAATTTTGGACCAAATTTTTTATTTCCAAAAAATTGTCAGATTTTGGACGAAATAGTGTAGTATGACATTGAGGTCAACGACATAGTATAGTATGACATTTTGGTAACATTTTGGGCTAAAAAAAACATTTAAAAAAATTGTCTGATTTTGGACGACATAGTATAGTATAATGTTTTTGTCAAATTTCGGACCCAATTTTTTATTTCCAAAAAATGGTCAGATTTTGGACGAAATAGTGTAGTATGACATTGAGATCAACGACATAGTATAGTATGACGTTTTGGTAACATTTTGGGCTAAAAAAAACATTTTAAAAAAATTGTCTGATTTTGGACGACATAGTATAGTATGATGTTTTTGTCAAATTTTGGATGAAATTTTTTATTTCCAAAAAATGGTCAGATTTTGGACGAAATAGTGTAGTATGACATTGAGGTCAACGACATAGTATAGTATGACGTTTTGGTAACATTTTGGGCTAAAAAAAACATTTTAAAAAAATTGTCTGATTTTGGACGACATAGTATATAGTGTGATGTTTTTGTCAAATTTTGGACCAAATTTTTTATTTCCAAAAAATGGTCAGATTTTGGACGAAATAGTGTAGTATGACATTGAGGTCAACGACATAGTATAGTATGACGTTTTGGTAACATTTTGGGCTAAAAAAAACATTTCAACATTTTTTTCCGATTTTGGACGACATAGTATAGTATGATGTTTTTGTCAAATTTTGGACCAAATTTATTTTTTCAAAAAAATTGTCAGATTTTGGACAAAATAGTGTAGTATGACATTGAGGTCAACGACATAGTATAGTATGATGTTTTGGTAACATTTTGGGCTAAAAAAAACATTTAAAGAAAATTGTCTGATTTTGGACGACATAGTAAAGTATGATGTTTTTGTCAAATTTTGGACCAAATTTTTTATTTCCAAAAAATGGTCAGATTTTGGATGAAAGAGTGTAGTATGACATTGAAGTCAACGACATAGTATAGTATGACGTTTTGTAACATTTTGGGTTAAAAAAACTTTTTTCCAAAAAATTGTCAGATTTTGGACGACATAGTATAGTATGATGTTTTTGTCAAATTTTGGACCAAATTTTTTATTTCCAAAAAATGGTCAGATTTTGGACGAAATAGTGTAGTATGACATTGAGGTCAACGACATAGTATAGTATGACGTTTTGGTAACATTTTGGGCTAAAAGAACTTTTGTCAAAAAAATTGTCAGATTTTGGACGACATAGTATAGTTTGATGTTTTTGTCAAATTTTGGACCAAATTTTTTATTTCCAAAAAATGGTCAGATTTTGGACGAAATAGTGTAGTATGACATTGAGGTCAACGACATAGTATAGTATGACGTTTTGGTAACATTTTGGGCTAAAAAAAAACATTGAAAAAAAATTGTCTGATTTTGGACGACATAGTATAGTATGATGTTTTTGTCAAATTTTGGACCAAATTTTTTATTTCCAAAAAATTGTCAGATTTTGGACGAAATAGTGTAGTATGACATTGAGGTCAACGACATAGTATAGTATGACGTTTTGGTAACATTTTGGGCAAAAAAAAACATTTCAACATTTTTTTCCGATTTTGGACGACATAGTATAGTATGATGTTTTTGTCAAATTTTGGACCAAATTTTTTATTTCCAAAAAATGGTCAGATTTTGGACGAAATAGTGTAGTATGACATTGAGGTCAACGACATAGTATAGTATGACGTTTTGGTAACATTTTGGGCTAAAAAAAACATTTAAAAAAAATGGTCTGATTTTGGACGACATAGTATAGTATGATGTTTTTGTCAAATTTTGGACGAAATTTTTTATTTCCAAAAAATGGTCAGATTTTGGACGAAATAGTGTAGTATGACATTGAGGTCAACGACATAGTATAGTATGACGTTTTGGTAACATTTTGGGCTAAAAAAAACATTTAAAAAAAATTGTCTGATTTTGGACGACATAGTATATAGTATGATGTTTTTGTCAAATTTTGGACCAAATTTTTTATTTCCAAAAAATTGTCAGATTTTGGACGAAATAGTGTAGTATGACATTGAGGTCAACGACATAGTATAGTATGACGTTTTGGTAACATTTTGGGCTAAAAAAAACATTTCAACATTTTTTTCCGATTTTGGACGACATAGTATAGTATGATGTTTTTGTCAAATTTTGGACCAAATTTTTTTTTCAAAAAAATTGTCAGATTTTGGACAAAATAGTGTAGTATGACATTGAGGTCAACGACATAGTATAGTATGACGTTTTGGTAACATTTTGGGCTAAAAAAAACATTTAAAGAAAATGGTCTGATTTTGGACGACATAGTATAGTATGATGTTTTTGTCAAATTTTGGACCAAATTTTTTATTTCCAAAAAATGGTCAGATTTTGGATGAAAGAGTGTAGTATGACATTGAAGTCAACGACATATTATAGTATGACGTTTTGTAACATTTTGGGCTAAAAAAACTTTTTTCCAAAAAATTGTCAGATTTTGGACGACATAGTATCGTATGATGTTTTTGTCAAATTTTGGACCAAATTTTTTATTTCCAAAAAATGGTCAGATTTTGGACGAAATAGTGTAGTATGACATTGAGGTCAACGACATAGTATAGTATGACGTTTTGGTAACATTTTGGGCTAAAAGAACTTTTGTCAAAAAAATTGTCAGATTTTGGACGACATAGTATAGTTTGATGTTTTTGTCAAATTTTGGACCAAATTTTTTATTTCCAAAAAATGGTCAGAATTTGGACGAAATAGTGTAGTATGACATTGAGGTCAACGACATAGTATAGTATGACGTTTTGGTAACATTTTGGGCTAAAAAAAACATTTTAAAAAAATTGTCTGATTTTGGACGACATAGTATAGTATGATGTTTTTGTCAAATTTTGGACCAAATTTTTTATTTCCAAAAAATGGTCAGATTTTGGACAAAATAGTGTAGTTTGACATTGAGGTCAACGACATAGTAAAGTATGACGTTTTGGTAACATTTTGGGCTAAAAAAACATTTAAAAAAATTGTCTGATTTTGGACGACATAGTATATAGTATGATGTTTTTGTCAAATTTTGGACCAAATTTTTTATTTCCAAAAAATGGTCAGATTCTGGACGAAATAGTATAGTATGACATTGAGGTCAACGACATAGTATAGTATGACGTTTTGGTAACATTTTGGGCTAAAAAAAAGCATTTCAACATTTTTTTTCCATTTTGGACGACATAGTATAGTATGATGTTTTTGTCAAATTTTGGACTAAATTTTTTTTCAAAAAAATGGTCAGATTTTGGACAAAATAGTGTAGTGTGACATTGAGGTCAACGACATAGTATAGTATGACGTTTTGGTAACATTTTGGGCTAAAAAAAACATTTAAAGAAAATTGTCTGATTTTGGACGACATAGTATAGTATGATGTTTTTGTCAAATTTTGGACCAAATTTTTTATTTCCAAAAAATGGTCAGATTTTGGACGAAATAGTGTAGTATGACATTGAGGTCAACGACATAGTATAGTATGACGTTTTGTAACATTTTGGGCTAAAAAAACTTTTTTCCAAAAAATTGTCAGATTTTGGACGACATAGTATAGTATGATGTTTTTGTCAAATTTTGGACCAAATTTTTTATTTCCAAAAAATGGTCAGATTTTGGACGAAATAGTGTAGTATGACATTGAGGTCAACGACATAGTATAGTATGACGTTTTGGTAACATTTTGGGCTAAAAAAGACATTTTAAAAAAATTGTCTGATTTTGGACGACATAGTATAGTATGATGTTTTTGTCAAATTTTGGACCCAATTTTTTATTTCCAAAAAATGGTCAGATTTTGGACGAAATAGTGTAGTATGACATTGAGGTCAACGACATAGTATAGTATGACGTTTTGGTAACATTTTGGGCTAAAAAAAACATTTTAAAAAAATTGTCTGATTTTGGACGACATAGTATAGTATGATGTTTTTGTCAAATTTTGGACCAAATTATTTATTTCCAAAAAATGGTCAGATTTTGGACAAAATAGTGTAGTATGACATTGAGGTCAACGACATAGTATAGTATGACGTTTTGGTAACATTTTGGGCTAAAAGAACTTTTGTCAAAAAAATTGTCAGATTTTGGACGACATAGTATAGTTTGATGTTTTTGTCAAATTTTGGACCAAATTTTTTATTTCCAAAAAATTGTCAGATTTTGGACAAAATAGTGTAGTATGACATTGAGGTCAACGACATAGTATAGTATGACGTTTTGGTAACATTTTGGGCTAAAAAAAACATTTAAAGAAAATTGTCTGATTTTGGACGACATAGTATAGTATGATGTTTTTGTCAAATTTTGGACCAAATTTTTTATTTCCAAAAAATGGTCAGATTTTGGATGAAAGAGTGTAGTATGACATTGAAGTCAACGACATAGTATAGTATGACGTTTTGTAACATTTTGTGCTAAAGAAACTTTTTTCCAAAAAATTGTCAGATTTTGGACGACATAGTATAGTATGATGTTTTTGTCAAATTTTGGACCAAATTTTTTATTTCCAAAAAATCGTCAGATTTTGGACGAAATAGTGTAGTATGACATTGAGGTCAACGACATAGTATAGTATGACGTTTTGGTAACATTTTGGGCTAAAAGAACTTTTGTCAAAAAAATTGTCAGATTTTGGACGACATAGTATAGTTTGATGTTTTTGTCAAATTTTGGACCAAATTTTTTATTTCCAAAAAATTGTCAGATTTTGGACGAAATAGTGTAGTATGACATTGAGGTCAACGACATAGTATAGTATGACGTTTTGGTAACATTTTGGGCTAAAAAAAACATTTTAAAAAAATTGTCTGATTTTGGACGACATAGTATAGTATGATGTTTTTGTCAAATTTTGGACCAAATTTTTTATTTCCAAAAAATGGTCAGATTTTGGATGAAAGAGTGTAGTATGACATTGAAGTCAACGACATATTATAGTATGACGTTTTGTAACATTTTGGGCTAAAAAAACTTTTTTCCAAAAAATTGTCAGATTTTGGACGACATAGTATCGTATGATGTTTTTGTCAAATTTTGGACCAAATTTTTTATTTCCAAAAAATGGTCAGATTTTGGACGAAATAGTGTAGTATGACATTGAGGTCAACGACATAGTATAGTATGACGTTTTGGTAACATTTTGGGCTAAAAGAACTTTTGTCAAAAAAATTGTCAGATTTTGGACGACATAGTATAGTTTGATGTTTTTGTCAAATTTTGGACCAAATTTTTTATTTCCAAAAAATGGTCAGAATTTGGACGAAATAGTGTAGTATGACATTGAGGTCAACGACATAGTATAGTATGACGTTTTGGTAACATTTTGGGCTAAAAAAAACATTTTAAAAAAATTGTCTGATTTTGGACGACATAGTATAGTATGATGTTTTTGTCAAATTTTGGACCAAATTTTTTATTTCCAAAAAATGGTCAGATTTTGGACAAAATAGTGTAGTTTGACATTGAGGTCAACGACATAGTAAAGTATGACGTTTTGGTAACATTTTGGGCTAAAAAAACATTTAAAAAAATTGTCTGATTTTGGACGACATAGTATATAGTATGATGTTTTTGTCAAATTTTGGACCAAATTTTTTATTTCCAAAAAATGGTCAGATTCTGGACGAAATAGTATAGTATGACATTGAGGTCAACGACATAGTATAGTATGACGTTTTGGTAACATTTTGGGCTAAAAAAAAGCATTTCAACATTTTTTTTCCATTTTGGACGACATAGTATAGTATGATGTTTTTGTCAAATTTTGGACTAAATTTTTTTTCAAAAAAATGGTCAGATTTTGGACAAAATAGTGTAGTGTGACATTGAGGTCAACGACATAGTATAGTATGACGTTTTGGTAACATTTTGGGCTAAAAAAAACATTTAAAGAAAATTGTCTGATTTTGGACGACATAGTATAGTATGATGTTTTTGTCAAATTTTGGACCAAATTTTTTATTTCCAAAAAATGGTCAGATTTTGGACGAAATAGTGTAGTATGACATTGAGGTCAACGACATAGTATAGTATGACGTTTTGTAACATTTTGGGCTAAAAAAACTTTTTTCCAAAAAATTGTCAGATTTTGGACGACATAGTATAGTATGATGTTTTTGTCAAATTTTGGACCAAATTTTTTATTTCCAAAAAATGGTCAGATTTTGGACGAAATAGTGTAGTATGACATTGAGGTCAACGACATAGTATAGTATGACGTTTTGGTAACATTTTGGGCTAAAAAAGACATTTTAAAAAAATTGTCTGATTTTGGACGACATAGTATAGTATGATGTTTTTGTCAAATTTTGGACCCAATTTTTTATTTCCAAAAAATGGTCAGATTTTGGACGAAATAGTGTAGTATGACATTGAGGTCAACGACATAGTATAGTATGACGTTTTGGTAACATTTTGGGCTAAAAAAAACATTTTAAAAAAATTGTCTGATTTTGGACGACATAGTATAGTATGATGTTTTTGTCAAATTTTGGACCAAATTATTTATTTCCAAAAAATGGTCAGATTTTGGACAAAATAGTGTAGTATGACATTGAGGTCAACGACATAGTATAGTATGACGTTTTGGTAACATTTTGGGCTAAAAGAACTTTTGTCAAAAAAATTGTCAGATTTTGGACGACATAGTATAGTTTGATGTTTTTGTCAAATTTTGGACCAAATTTTTTATTTCCAAAAAATTGTCAGATTTTGGACGAAATAGTGTAGTATGACATTGAGGTCAACGACATAGTATAGTATGACATTTTGGTAACATTTTGGGCTAAAAAAAACATTTAAAAAAATTGTCTGATTTTGGACGACATAGTATAGTATGATGTTTTTGTCAAATTTTGGACCAAAATTTCCAAAAAATGGTCAGATTTTGGACGAAATAGTGTAGTATGACATTGAGGTCAACGACATAGTATAGTATGACGTTTTGGTAACATTTTGGGCTAAAAAAAACATTTCAACATTTTTTTCCGATTTTGGACGACATAGTATAGTATGATGTTTTTGTCAAATTTTGGACCAAATTTATTTTTTCAAAAAAATTGTCAGATTTTGGACAAAATAGTGTAGTATGACATTGAGGTCAACGACATAGTATAGTATGACGTTTTGGTAACATTTTGGGCTAAAAAAAACATTTAAAGAAAATTGTCTGATTTTGGACGACATAGTATAGTATGATGTTTTTGTCAAATTTTGGACCAAATTTTTTATTTCCAAAAAATGGTCAGATTTTGGATGAAAGAGTGTAGTATGACATTGAAGTCAACGACATAGTATAGTATGACGTTTTGTAACATTTTGTGCTAAAAAAACTTTTTTCCAAAAAATTGTCAGATTTTGGACGACATAGTATAGTATGATGTTTTTGTCAAATTTTGGACCAAATTTTTTATTTCCAAAAAATCGTCAGATTTTGGACGAAATAGTGTAGTATGACATTGAGGTCAACGACATAGTATAGTATGACGTTTTGGTAACATTTTGGGCTAAAAGAACTTTTGTCAAAAAAATTGTCAGATTTTGGACGACATAGTATAGTTTGATGTTTTTGTCAAATTTTGGACCAAATTTTTTATTTCCAAAAAATTGTCAGATTTTGGACGAAATAGTGTAGTATGACATTGAGGTCAACGACATAGTATAGTATGACGTTTTGGTAACATTTTGGGCTAAAAAAAACATTTTAAAAAAATTGTCTGATTTTGGACGACATAGTATAGTATGATGTTTTTGTCAAATTTTGGACCAAATTTTTTATTTCCAAAAAATGGTCAGATTTTGGATGAAAGAGTGTAGTATGACATTGAAGTCAACGACATAGTATAGTATGACGTTTTGTAACATTTTGTGCTAAAAAAACGTTTTTCCAAAAAATTGTCAGATTTTGGACGACATAGTATAGTATGATGTTTTTGTCAAATTTTGGACCACATTTTTTATTTCCAAAAAATCGTCAGATTTTGGACGAAATAGTGTAGTATGACATTGAGGTCAACGACATAGTATAGTATGACGTTTTGGTAACATTTTGGGCTAAAAGAACTTTTGTCAAAAAAATTGTCAGATTTTGGACGACATAGTATAGTTTGATGTTTTTGTCAAATTTTGGACCAAATTTTTTATTTCCAAAAAATTGTCAGATTTTGGACGAAATAGTGTAGTATGACATTGAGGTCAACGACATAGTATAGTATGACGTTTTGGTAACATTTTGGGCTAAAAAAAACATTTAAAAAAAATTGTCTGATTTTGGACGACATAGTATAGTATGATGTTTTTGTCAAATTTTGGACCAAATTTTTTATTTCCAAAAAATGGTCAGATTTTGGATGAAAGAGTGTAGTATGACATTGAAGTCAACGACATAGTATAGTATGACGTTTTGTAACATTTTGTGCTAAAAAAACGTTTTTCCAAAAAATTGTCAGATTTTGGACGACATAGTATAGTATGATGTTTTTGTCAAATTTTGGACCAAATTTTTTATTTCCAAAAAATGGTCAGATTTTGGACGAAATAGTGTAGTATGACATTGAGGTCAACGACATAGTATAGTATGACGTTTTGGTAACATTTTGGGCTAAAAAAAACATTTAAAAAAATTGTCAGATTTTGGACGACATAGTATAGTATGATGTTTTTGTCAAATTTTGGACCAAATTTTTTATTTCCAAAAAATGGTCAGATTTTGGACGAAATAGTGTAGTATGACATTGAGGTCAACGACATAGTATAGTATGACGTTTTGGTAACATTTTGGGCTAATAGAACTTTTGTCAAAAAAATTGTCTGATTTTGGACGACATAGTATAGTTTGATGTTTTTGTCAAATTTTGGACCAAATGTTTTTTTTCCAAGAAATGGTCAGATTTTGGACGAAATAGTGTAGTATGACATTGAGGTCAACGACATAGTATAGTATGACGTTTTGGTAACATTTTGGGCTAAAAAAAACATAAAAAAAAAAATGGCTGATTTTGGATGACATAGTATAGTATGATGTTTTTGTCAAATTTTGGACCAAATTTTTTATTTCCAAAAAATGGTCAGATTTTGGACGAAATAGTGTAGTATGACATTGAGGTCAACGACATAGTATAGTATGACGTTTTGGTAACATTTTGGGCTAAAAAAAACATTTAAAAAAATTGTCAGATTTTGGACGACATAGTATAGTATGATGTTTTTGTCAAATTTTGGACCAAATTTTTTATTTCCAAAAAATGGTCAGATTTTGGACGAAATAGTGTAGTATGACATTGAGGTCAACGACATAGTATAGTATGACGTTTTGGTAACATTTTGGGCTAATAGAACTTTTGTCAAAAAAATTGTCTGATTTTGGACGACATAGTATAGTTTGATGTTTTTGTCAAATTTTGGACCAAATGTTTTTTTTCCAAGAAATGGTCAGATTTTGGACGAAATAGTGTAGTATGACATTGAGGTCGGGACCATAGTATAGTATGACGTTATGGTCACATTTTGGACTAGAAAAATTATTTTCAATTTTTTTTTCTGATTTTCGACACTATAGTATAGTATGATGTTTTTGTTAAATTTTGGACCAAATTTCTTTTTTTCAAAAAAAATTTCAGATTTTGGATGAAATAGTGTAGTATGACAATGAGGTCGATGACATAGTATAGTATGACGTTTTTTGTCACATTTTGGACGACATACTAAAATATGACTTTTTGTCACATTTTGGACGACATACTAAATTATATTTTTTCTGTCTTTATTTTGGACAAAATACTAAAGTATGTCTTTTTGGTCAAATTTTGGATGACTTACTAACCAATGATTTTTTCAGTTAAATTTTGGATGACATATTAAAGTATGACTATTTGACACATTTTGGATGACATACAAATTTTGGACGACATACTAAAGTATGACTTTTTTTGTCAAATTTTGGACGACATACTAAAGTATTACTTTTTTTGTCACATTTTGGACGACATACTAAAGTATGAATTTTGTCACATTTTGGACAACATACTCAAGTATGACTTTTTGTCAAATTTTGGACGACATACTAAAGTATGACCTTTTTGTCACATTTTGGACGACATACTATAGTATGACTTTTTCGTCACATTTTGGACGACATACTCAAGAATTACTTTTTTGTCAAATTTTGGACGACATACTAAAGTATGACTTTTTTGTCACATTTTGAACGACATACTAAAGTATGACTTTTTTTTCACATTTTGGACGACATACTAAAGTATGACTTTTTCGTCACATTTTGGACGACTGAGCTACTCCACCCCCATTATGTTGCATTATATTTATAATTATATAAGTGTATGTTACAAATGCAGTCAAAGTAGTTAATCTTTAACATATCTGCTATGTGTCTGTTACAAAGCTGTCAAGACAAAATAAGTGGTTGCTCTGAATGTAAATGTTGTTCTAACATTAAATTTGAGAGGCGTGTATCCAGCATGAGAGGGCTTTTAGTTCTGAAACTTGAACCATGAATGCACAAGAACCAACCACAGGATTTAACGGCACTAGCTTTGAGGACGTCTTCCTGTTTTGAGGTGAAACAATAAATAGAGCGAACATGCCCACAGATTCTCACAAGAGGCTGAAGGAAATAGGAGGAGTACTCTGTGACTTAAAGCTTTGATGCTTCTCTGCGCTTTTATCACTGTAAAACGAGATCATGCAGATGAATTTGTTGTTCACCGTCATTTTCATTCAGCTCTCTAAAGGTAAGCAAAACCACCACTTTACAGAATATAAGAGCATTTTATTGCCTGACAAAATCATCATCATATTCTTAGCTGATTTTAATTCTGAATGGTCTATGTTATTAAACCTGTTGAAATATTAGAGTTATAGTCAAGGAAGTAGTTTGTGAGTAGTGAGTAGACGTCTGTGGAGAATAGGGAATATGACCAAAGGAAAACATGTTTAGGTTTTTGAGGTGATCTGCTTTCCTTTTTTTAAAAAACATAATGTTAAAAACTCTTAATTAAACCGTCTGTACTGCGTTGAGGAAACAAGACTGTGCACTATTACCTCATACAGGTCGTTTGGTCAAAATCTGCATCAAGATCTGGATCTTAAGCATGAAAAATCATTAGATTTTAAACTTTAGCACCTAGCACAAAAAGTTATTAATTTAGCACGATTAAATCTAAATACAGATATAAAAAGGTAAATAAATAATAGGGAAATAGATAAAATAAATTGTGCAAAATACCATACCTGACTAAAATAGGCTAAAACACAAATAACGTGAAAACGAAATACTAATAATAACTAATGGTCAGTGATAAAATAATCATTCAATCAAAAATGTATTTGCTTATTGCATATGTTGACAGGAATGAAGTTTTTTGAGTGTATTGAGACCCAAGCAGCCTTAGTGGAGGAGGTGAGTGCTTTCCCTAAACATCGACTTGCTGATGGTTCTCAAATTCAGGTGACAAAACATCAAGTGGGGTCAGGAGGAAAAAAAGTCCAATATTTTTTGAGAAAAAGCAATCAGGGTGTGTGATATGAGCTCAAAACTATGTGACAATATTCAGTCATGATACTTCAATAATAAGATGCGTGACAATATGTCACAGAATTTCAAAATAAAAGTGTTTGGAACGATGGATATAAAATAAATATCCATGATTCAAAATTCATCTGTAAACATTTAAAAAAAAAGAAAAGACAAACATACACAATTAATAATAACTTGATATTGAGTGGTGAGCCCCTTCCTTGTTCTACAGGAAACGCAGTGGGCAGTTACCGAAAGTGTGGGTTTTAAAACTGTGCATTCGCTTCTTCTCCAGCCTGTGCAGAGTTGCTCTTCAGGCGTCTGATGGAGAACCAGTCCCTGGAGCTCTCCTGCTGCCTCCAGCAGAACCTGGGCAGCCTGACGCGCCTCCACCTGTACCACCGCGGTGTCCGGCACCAGGTCACGCTGCTCTCCATGGCAGAGGGCGGTGAGGTCAGGGTCTCTCCAGAGCACAGGGGGCGTTTGCAGCTCAGAGGAGGACTGAACTCCCTGCACGTCAACGTCACCATACCTCACTTAGAGCTCAGTGACACAGGACTGTACGCGTGGGAGCTGAGCTACAGAGAAGAGGACAACACTGACCTCATCCACAGCGACACAAAGGTTTTCCTGCTGGTTGAAGGGACAGGTACGTGACTCAAACATCAGACAGTAATAACGATACTTTTAGAAATATAGCACCTTTCACACATGGTGCTTAACAATACTTCTTCTTTTCCTTTCTGCTGCTGCCTTCAGGGGTCGCCACAGCAAATCAACCTCCTCCATCTAACCCTATTCTCTGTATCCTCCTCTCTCACACCAACTACCTTTGTGTCCTCTTCTACTACATCCATAAATCTTCTAGACCTCCTGCTTCGCAGTGCCAACCCCAGCATCCTTCTACCAATGTATTCACTATCCCTCCTCCTCTACTGCTCTGGACTGTTCACCCTAAATACTTAAAATCCTACACCTTCTTTATCTCCCCTCCCTGTAGACTCATGGTTTCACTTGGATTCCTCTCATTCACCCACATGTATTCTGTCTTGCTGTGACTAACCTTCATTCCTCTACTTTCTAGAGCACATCTTCTCCTCTCAAGCTTTTCCTCCACCTGGTCTCTGCTCTCACAAGCCTTTGGTGTCATACTAACTGACTTTTTTGCCAAAGTTTGGATGAAAAAATTTAAAAAATAAATAAATAATGATTTGAGTTTCAAAAAAATTATGAAAAAAAGATTAAAAAAAAAAAAAAAAATGTAAAAAAATTTTTTGACAATTTTTGTAAACTTGGGATCTTGAGTTTCAAAAAAATGATGAAAACATTTTTTTTTTTTCAAATTCTTTTTTTTTCAAATTTTTTTGGAAACTCGAGATATTGAGTTTCCAAAAAAATATGAAAAAATGTTTTTTTCAAAAAATGTATTTCCCATATTTTTTCTGGAAACTCTACTTTGAAATTCGAGATCTCAACTTTGAAACTGGAGATTAAAAAAAAAATTATAAAAAAAAAATCCCTCATGTCACTTCGGGGGCTCTGTACATAGTATAGTATGACGTTTTTGTCAAAATTTGGACGACATAATATAGTAGGACATTTTTGTCAAATTTTGGACACATTTATTTTTTTTCCCAAAATTTTCTAATTTTGGGCGACATGGTATAATATTAGTTTTTTGTCCAGTTTTGGACGACATGCTAACCTTTGACATTTTTTTCAAATTTTGGAGATTTTTTTTTCTATTTTTTTTTAAACTTCTTTGTCAAATTTTGGATGACATACTAAAATAAGACTTTTTTGTCCAATTTTGGACCTACTAAACAAGGCAATCAGAGATGGCAGACTTCACCCCATTAACGCAATGAGCCTCTTGCGGTCATATTGGTGAGTTCAAGTGCAAGTGTGGAAGCACAAACAAACAGACAGACTGACATTCACACAGAGCCACTAAAAAAATACTTCACTCCCTTCACTGAACTGATTATAAAAGAAACAGGGACACCAAGTGCTGGGAAGCTGAATGTATACTTTCACACTGCAGCAGTTGAGATGACCTCTGACCTCAGTGTGTGTGTGTGTGTTGCAGGGAGGCCATGTCAGTGCTCTTCCACCTACCCTGCTCTGCTGTTGACCATCTTTGCAGCAGCAGGTCTTGTTGTGCTCTTGCTCAGTTGGCTGTTGGCCACTGAGAAATGTGTAAGTATGTAATGGCTGTTTTCATGTTGTGATCAAATCACTGCCAGAGGTGGGGGAGTCCAGTCTGACTCGCAAATTTGAGGACTTGAGACCTGTTTGACTTACGTTGATAAAAAGACTTAGACTTAGACAAACTTTCTCAAATATTGAAGGAGTTAATGCTACAATTTGTTTTTGAAACAGAAAACATTGGGTGTCTGCTTTTGCGGGCTTGCGTACAAACCTGGTAAACCGAGCGACACCAACACCAGTACGTGAAATGTCATTTGACACAAAGGAAGGTAAGACAGGAAGTCAGTTGGTTGCTATTTTAATCTAACACTAGTTAAGGTCTTGGTGGTTCAACAGCTGGTTATGAGTCGTTTTCAGACTTATATTTGACGTTGTCAAATTTTGGACAAACATCCTGTCGTATGACATTTTTGTAGACATACTAAAGTATGACTTTTTTGTTTTTGAGTTTTTTCTTTTTTGTCTTATTTTGGACAAAAAAAATTTTCTCTAAAATTTTGGATGACATACTAACCTATGACTTTTTTTTGTCAAATTTTGGATGATATACTAAAGTATGACCTTTTTGTCAAATTTTGGACGACATAGTGTAGTTTATTTATAGTCCATTTGAAATTAATTTCCATGATTTAATGTAGGCCTTATGTCAGATTTCGTTATCATTTTATTGATCTTAATTATTATTTCTTTATATAAATAATTCAGTTCTATGAGACCATGAAGCAGTCCTTATAATATATGAGAAATATAGTGTTTTATTTAACATATTTGAATGTAGAATATGTGGGAAATCATCTTCATCTTCTATATGCATGTGACTTGACTTGTTTGATTCTTACAAGAACGACTTGGACTCACTTGAGACTAGAAGGTTAAGACTTGAGACTAACTCCCATCTCTGAACACTACTTACTATTCTTATCACTCATGCAACCTTTACAAAAACATCATCCATTCCTCACCAACAAAGTCCAGGGTATGTTTCATATTTTTTTAATGAATTAATTTTCAGTATTTTCTGAATATGCCTCACAAAATCATCAGATTTTGTTCTTCTTTTTTAGACTGTTGGTTTTGAAGTTTTAAAGTTTGTGAAAGTAGTTTGAAATGGTCAATTAATCGAGAAAACAATCAGCAATCTGACTCTCTGTAGAATTAAGTAGTTCCTTCTAAGTGATATATTTTGTAAAGCCAATATTTCAGAAAACCACTTTAAAACTACATCACAAGCACCAAAAGTCAGATACTGGAGCTGAATATGAACATACACAACTCTTATATGAAGCTCAGACGTCTGTAAAACTATGACTCATAAAGAATATGTTTCTGATCATGAATGTTGTGTGATTTTCTGTGGTAGCTGAAGGTGCGGCATCATCATCATCATCCTCATCATCACCACAGACCACAACCTTCTGCTCCCATCTACGAGGAAATGACCAGGAAGCAGCAGAGCGCGCTAATCGCCCAAAATAACCACAAGGCCCCCTCACACCTGGAGGAAGACGACTTCCCCGTGTACGCCAACCCCAACATCCTACACCAACAGGACAACTACTACGCCTGCCCCAGACAGCTCGCCCTCAGGGCCTGACGTGGATTCTGGTAGTGGACTAGTTGTGAAGGCACAGAGATTAAAACGTCAAATAAAACAAATAATCAAATGTCACATTTTAACAGCCAAGAAAAAAACGATGCTATTTTATTAATATTTGAAAGAAGCTCCATAGTTCATGAAAACATTTGTTTCGGTGCATGTCATTTAACAATCACATTCTATGAGGAGAAAGAGATATACAGAGAGAGAGAAAAAAAAGAAAACATTACAAGCCACTGACTTCTCATTAAATCTCAGTACAGACATATTTCAAAAAAAAAAAAAAGGCAAAAAAGAAGAAAACCCTAATGCCATATCCTCAACCGACCCCCCCACCCCCCAAAAAAACCTTTACAATTGAGAAAATAAAACCTTGAGGGTGACAAGGATAGAATCCCACAGTGCTGAAGAGTGAGACGCTCATTGGTTTTAGGAATACACAGCATGGCAATGTAGCGCTAGATCAATCTGAATCAGGGGAAGGAAGCAGGAGGCAGAGGGTTCGACATGTTCCCCTCCCTCCACTTCCTTAAAAAAAACAACAACAACTAAACAACCAAATAAAACACATTGGATCCTCAAAAAAAAAAACCCTGCAATAGATCAGCCACTTAAGAAGTCGGCCATAAAATTCCCCATCTTCAGTCCCCGCCCGCCCCCAAAACACTTGTGCATAGTTACATGATCCTTTACAACCAGCTCATGTTCTTACAAACGTCCTCCAAAGTGAAAAAAGTTCCACAAAAAGTCTTGATTTATTCATTAGTAATACCCGCTGTGGGAGAATGAGAGAGAGAAAGAGATAGAGAGAGAGAGAGAGAGGAAAGAAAGAAAGTTTAATGCACAATGTTCCTGTTTCAGTCAGGATGGGACCTCATTAAGAAAACACAATTAAGATTCAAACATACAGCATTTTGCATGTTATTCACCGTTTTTTTTTTTTTTTTTTTACACAATCAAAATCATTGACTTTTTTTTTTTTTCTTTCAATGTAAAGCAATTTTTATATATAGAGTTATATATAAAGCACTCCTTTTTCATGTAAAGTCCATTATTTGGTTATTATGTAACTGCTACGGATTTAGAAACAAAAGGTATTTTCTCTTCTTCTGAAATCCATAACTTTCAGTGCTTAAAACTTGTTTCTTTTTAAAATCATCCTTTTTCTTTTTTAAAATCATCATAAAAATGTACATAACATAGCGTGGAGTGGTACTCTGGAACCCTGGCCTTCCTGAGACAAGATCCACTATTTCATGTGTGTGCAAGATAGTGAGCAATTATGTCTTTTTTTTTTTTGTCTTCTTTTTTTTTTCCTCGTTTCGTTTCTTTTCTTATAAAGGAAACATCAACATAAAACATAACAGGCTTGAGATAGTTCATGAAATCAACATCAACGCGGAAACAAAAGAAGGTCGAACAGAAGACGACGATGTTCAATCCCAGAGTTCCGAGCGTTGCACGACAAATCTTCACTCCGCAAAAGTGTCGTGTCGCACCTTTTTTTTTTGTGTGTCCTTTTTTAAAAATGGAAGCATTTGTCCGTTTTCTTTTTTTTTATTTCCATAGGTTTAAACTTGTTGGTGTTGCAGATTTTTTTTGTTTTTGTTTCCCCGAACTCCAGAAAGAAAACAAAGTGTTCGTAAACTGTCAGTGGCCTTGCAAGGAAAACAAAACGACAACATGAGTGAAAACAGAACAAAAGCTAACAAACCAAAAAGGTAGGCACCTCTGAAGTGAGCCCTGGAAGCCAAGGCTCAGTCTGATGTCTCGTCCTTCACTCTCTCCGTTGCTCAGATTCAGGAGAGCTGAAGTCTTTCTACCCAAACTATGGCCACAGGTCTGCAAAATACTTTTTTTTTTTTTTTTTGCTGCATTTTTTTTTATTATACATATGTGATTTTTTTTTTTTGTCTTTTTTAAAAGTTTAGAGTCTGAAAAAAAAATGGTGCAATACTCAATTATGATCCATACTTTCTTGGATTATTCCACAATGAAAGCCACTAAGGTAGATAAACATTACTTTTTTTTTTCTTTTCTTTTTTTTTCCAAAAAAAAAAAACAAAAAAAACACACACACTTATTTTAGTCCTTGAGTAAACATTTACACATGAACTGTCCCCGTCTCCCCTCAGTACTTGTATCATGTTGTTCATTTAGCTGGATGAGGGTTGAGGCCGACACTCAGTGCAACGCTAGAGGCTAGTAACAATTAACATCAACATATATTTTTGACAAGCAAAAAAACAACAAATAAACAAACAAAAAACAAGAAATCAATAACATAAGTATACTGAATTGAAGAGAAACATGAGGCAGAAATTCCTCCGCTGTAATCACACGCTCTTCTGCGCCGACATTCACACAACATACAGTACAAGCAGCCTTGTGCAAACACTCACAATACAACAGATGTACATTTGCCTTTATATCCATCTTTGTTGTCAACAACACTCGTCATTTTCAAATTTAATTCACTCTGAACCAACGTTATCAAAAATCTCTTAAGTGTATGAATGAGACGACGACAACAAAAAAGAAAAACAACAAACCCACTACAAAAAGTGTTCACATTACATTATTGGCGCTTCTTTTGATTCAAGTATTTGTTTTCATTATTTTGTATTACTCTGATATGTTAAAAAAAGATTTTGTTTTCTGGGAAATACAACGTTGAGGAGGAAACACAGGGTAAAAAAGAAGGCTGAAGCCAGGGCTCAGGATTGGAAAAGGGCTTAAGTGGAAAACAGAAATCTAGTCATATATCACACATACAGCCATTTCCTACTCCTGGTTGTATACTGTATATAAACTAACATGTGCATATTCAACCCAGGCCTCTTTTTTTTTTTTTTGAAAGATTTCAAACCTTCTCAGGGGCCCCAGAACCCTCGTCTCATCCATGATTGAAAAAGCATACTTTCCTCAAGCTCCAGTTGAGACGGTGTGACTTAAAAAAAAGACAAGAAAAAAGGGAGATAATCTGGTTTCCGACACTAGACAGGTAGATAAGGGTGGAGGCGGAGGGTGTGGGAGGGGGGCGGGGTTATCTCCGTGCTGGTGCTGCGTTAAGAAAATCCAGGGCACATCTGAGACTCGACCTCCATCCCCCGTCACCCACCCCCCGCACTTCCGACGCCAGTTTCCTTGATTTCAGTCCAGTGTGGAGTAAATGCAGGTGCTCAGGATCAGACACACAAACAACACAGGCAATAGTGATTGTTTTTTTTTTTCTTCTGTTGAATGACGCGAGTCTTAAGCAACTCTGGAAGAGGGAACAATTCCCCTATTGTTTTAAGACTTGGTACCGAACTTGAGGTTTGTCGCCGTTTTCTACTGATACGCTGGGTCAACTGCCTGGACCCCAACCCCAAAGCCAGGTGTGCAGAAATAACCTGTTAAATATATTTGCTGAAGTGACGTTCAGGTTGGAGGTCCAAAACAAACATCCTGGATACAGCTTCCCCACATGTGGCCCAGACAACTGAGCCTTGACAGGGGGAGGGGGGAGAAGGCGGCAGCTTGCAGAGACACAGAACACAGACTCAGCCTCAAAGTGCACAGCTGAAATACACTTCTTCCTTCTTTTTTTTTTCGTTTTCTGTAGTTTTTAGTTTTTGCAAAAAACATTGATGCTAAAGAAAAAAAAAAAGATAAATGTTTTTGGTTTTTTAAAGAGATGTACCCGATGTGACCCAGAAACAGTGCACAGACACATACAGGGACCACCCCACCGCTTCCTCCTCCAGCTCTCCGTTATATTTCCAGTCCAGCACGATTCATCTGTCCTGCCCTTTTACTCCTCACGCCTCCCACAGCTGGAGCTTCTGGTGCATGCCCCCCCCCCTGCTGGCAATAAAAGAGGAACTCAAGTCTCATCACACTGCAGATTATTTAGGATATGGCAAACTGGATGTAGATATTGGAAAGATCAGTTGGCACAAGACTGAAGAAGTGACTGATTGCCAACCACTAGTGCCTCCAGCAGGTCATTTAGTGTCATCTAGTAGCTCAGTCCACACAGTGGGAAACTAAACCCTTGAAGAGAGACAGGGGTGTTTCAAGGGAAGCTGCCTGGTAGTAAAGATAAGTGATGACTGTTTCGATGTGGGTGATATCTGTGATTTCCTAGATAGGTGTGAACAAACATCTCTTTGTCTTTGCATAGAAATGGAAGGCTGCCATCAGTTGAGGTGGTTCTAAGCATAACTGAGTGCTCCCAGAGTTAAACATAAAGCACCAGTGTGAGTGAGGCGCATCAATATTAAAGGAAGTGTGTGTGTGTGTAATGAGACAACAGAGCAGAGGTTTGGTGCACCAGGACGGACGGAGAAAGTTGATTCACCATCCTGGAGTGAACCTATGACAACTTTACTCCCCATTTTGATTGGACTCTTCCAACTCCACCGCCTGACTCTGACAAATAACACCACACACACACAGCTTTTCCGCTGAGATCTGCAGTGCGTCTGGCCCTTGCTGCACAGTGGAGTTGTACCTCTGAATTACACAATGGTTTCTGCCGCTGAGGCAGTGGGAGGGGGCAGGAGAGAGGCTGAACACTGCATAATGACCAATATTAAAAAGCCATGAAATCATCATCAGAAAACAATCATGAACTAATATTATCAATTATAACAGCAACAATATCAGCAAACTTCATACATCAATAACAATAAAAATGCACACTGGCAATTCTACGAGTGAAACCCAAGAGAAAACAAAAAACCCAAATGCGTCAAGCGCCTCCATCTCTGGCTAAAGTGATCTTTGCAGGAGAGAGACAGAGAGAGTGGAAGTGGAGGTTGCTGAGGACAGACTCTGGCGCAGCAGTAGTAGTAAATTTAATACACGTGGGCCAGTTCTGAAAGAGCTGCTCTTGGCCTGGAGGCCCAGGGGAGGAAGGGGCAGTCTGTAGGGATCCGCAGGGAGGCAGCGAGCAAGGCTGCGAGAGGGGTGAGGTCTGCTGCAGAGAACTGCACTCCACAGCAGGCAGGCACTCATTGGCCACACTATCACACAGGTTGGCAGGGCCTCCAATAGACAGATGGAAAAAAAAGAAGAAGAATGAAATGGCGATCCTCCCTGCTGGACCCAGTAGAACATAAACTCATCGAGCATTTTCCAGACACCAAGGCTAAAGATTTCAATGTAACAGTATGCAATGTAACAGTGATATTTACTTTGACAGAGAGGGTGAGTGCTGTAGGGTCCTTCCCTGCTGCACTCGTTATCAGTTGAGTTAGTTCTTTCTTTGTATTTCCCTTCACTTTGCTACCATGTTTGATATCCTTCTTGGTCCCACTGACTTGAGAGAAGAAGGACTGGAAAAAGAAAATCTTCACATCCATGTTAAGTTAAAAAATAAGTTTACAGAGAAGCCACTGAGCAGATTGCTTTTTTTTTTTGTCTTTGTTTTTCAGTTTTTATGTGCCAGTGTTGCTTCTCCTTTCTTCTGTTTGTTGGCATTGAGGGCATAATGAGCTGTGACGCTCTTGCTAAGTGCTATGATAGACCAACTATTCACAAAATCTTTGCTTTATACTTTTATACCAATGCAAATTTGGGCAAAAGGAGAGAGAAAAAAAAAAAGTCTTGAGGGCAAAAAGGGGAGGAAAAAATAACTCAGGCTCATCTCATTTTGGTTTGATGCATTCTCATCACACACACACACACACGCTCACACAAAAACACACACACACACACACACCTGTCCATCCCTCTCTCCCAAAAATAGTCACTGGCATAAGTGTGGAGAGTAAGCTGTCTGAAGAAGTGCTTTGTGTATTTGTCCTTGTGGTTGAAGATGGTTCAAGACCAGCTTTCTACTCTCCTGAGTTCACACTCTCCTGTGAAGGGAGATGAAGGGTAGTAGTGGCAGTTTTAGGGAGAGGGGGCTTGGGTCGGGGGGGGGCTTGGTGGGCCAAATAACAGTTTTTGAAGTTCAATCATTCCTTATAGTCTCCTCTCTTTCCGAGAGAAGCCACACCACGGTGCTTGGACGGTAGAGTCTGTGGCTTATATTGCACGTCACTTGAAATGATGTTTTGCGGGTGGAGTGGGTGGCCGTGTGGGAGCGGGGGGTTCGCTGACAACATACTGTTGGGAAACAGTTACGACTTGAGGTTTTCCACTAAATCAGTAAGAGGATCAGAGGCTGAGACCAAACAGCGAGTTTCCCGCAGAGGAGTTGAGGTGCACTGAAGTGTTTTGTCTCTACAGTTCCACAGTAATAGCAGTGGTTCTATTTGTCGGCAGTCGCATCTGTAACTGTACACGCAGCGACCCCTCACGTTTCTAATCCCGCCAGGTACGATTGACAGACACATCGTGAATAATTTCATTTCGTAGCTTTGTTTTCAATGGTTCAAGAAGAGAAAAAAAAAAAAAAATACAAAAATAAATGGCTTGAACAAGGCGAACAGAGTTGCATCATTCCCTTTAAGTGAACTGAGGAACTCAATCTGCTTGCAAAAAATGCCAAATGTGTTGTGAGCTGTGGTTGCTTCTGTTAAGCAGCAGCAGCAGCAGCAGCATGTACTTTTCACTCAGGTTTCATTGGCTCAGAAATAAGGGTGTGCAAGTGTCCGTATGCTTCTTCACCAAGTACAGAGTGAATGAGGATAGCAGGGCAGGAAATAGGTTAAGGCTAATATTAGTGCTGAGAGAAACAAATGTTGAGTCTGGACCAGCTGAAAGTTCAACAACCACTCTGATTGAAAGGTTTTACTAAGGGAATGATGCCTTTTTCGTGGATCTCTGAGGTGCAGTATGATTGCCTTGAAAGGCAAAGAAAGATGATGCAAGTTTAACGATGGCAGCTCTTCACTGTGTCAGTTTGATGAAAGAACGTGTTTCACACAGCAAGTTCTTTCAAGTTAATTTCTGTAAAAAGTTCTCTTTCTTTGTTGAGTGAAAAGACTACTTTCCTGCGTCTCCAAAAGTAAAAGCTGAACACTGCGACCAAAATCTCTCACCGAGATTCACAGAACTGCAACTGAAATGTCATTCGAAACATTAAAAAGGAGCAGAGGAGGTTGACACGGGTGAGCAGCGAGGATGTCGATGTCCTCGTCTTGCTTCTGCTTTTCCGCGTTACTCCCACACTGATTATCTCCACATTGATTTAAAAGACTTTCGCTCCTGTTGGTGTTTGTTAAGCCTGGGCTCTTCTGTCCTACATGGACTCTCCACTCAGCAGGTCACCAGGCAGCAGCGTATTGATTTGGGTGGGACTCCCCATGACCCGTCCCTCGTCTCCACTGGGGGGTCCCCACAGGTTAGAATACTGTTGCACTCCACCCCAAAGCAACTCCCCGCCTGTCTTTGTTCCGCCTGATCCAAGGCCACTGCTACTGCTGCTGCTATTGTTGTTGTTCCAGTGGGGTGAGTGACCGATGGGATGAGATGCTGTAGACCCTGTCCCACCCATCCTTGTCTGATTGGAGCCTGGAGTGGCCTGCCAGCTGGTTGTTCCACCAAGCGACTGGCCCTGTGCAAAGAAGCGGTTCACTTCCTCCTCCCCAGCAAACTCTGCCAGGATGGTGGTGTTCCCAAGCACGCACCTACACAGAGATGAGAGGAAACACATAAACATTAATGAGTAATGGCTGACAACCCAAAAAAACAACAACTTTGAAGCCTATCATAAATGGACATACATGTGCAGGGACTTCTGTGCCTTGGCAGCTTCATCCTTGGAGCTGTAACGCACCACAGCATTGCCCTGTGTCAGGTTGAGGTGGAATGTGATGAGGGGGCCGTGCTGCATGCACAGTGTGCGCAGAGTTGAACCATCAATCTGAGGATTGAGATTGAGAAACACCATTATTGGACAGATACAACAGATGCAGTTCATTTTCTGTCAGGACTAAAGTCTATGAATGAGCATCTGATTGTAAACCATTACCTGTGGGGTGAGGTTCCTCAGAACCAGCCAGCTACTGGTCCTGGTGGAGGTGTCTGTACTCCACGTGGTACCTGCTGAGTATCAAGATACACAAAATGTAAAGGCAGTGATTTGTGTGCACAAATATGATTTACTAAAAAAAACTAAATCTGTCATTAAACCTGAATGGGTGGTGTCAATTTCTGTAGCAAGAAAAAAGATCAACCCAGAGACAGTTGACGGTTACTCAACCACAACCTCATTGTCCCGGGGTGGAGGCAACCTTCAATCTAACACATCAAAGTCAACTTCATACTAACAGTCACACCATGCCTCTTAAATGTTGTGTCTCACCAGTAAGCCCTGACTAATTTCAGTTTTTAAGCAATCATTTTTTATCCTGTATTTTCATGTCAAGGACATTAACATTAGTATATAGGTCATACAAACATATCCACATCTTTGCTGCTACATGATCTCCAAAAAGTCCCCACAGAGTTGCAAGACTGGTAAATTAGTCATCTAGTAAACATTACTACCTGTGGTGTAAGAGCTGCTCCAGCCTTGAGCCAGACCCAGGGAGTTGCCCCCCCATGTCGAGGAAGGCTTGGTGTTAGTGAGACCAGGTGGGGGACGTGAAGGGGCTGTGGTGCTGCTGCGGGGGCCCTGGGGGACCTTCCAAAGCTCGTGGGACAGAGAAGCCTGGCTATGAGAGATGGGTCCTGGAGACCAAGTAGATTTCATCTCGGACAGTTTACCTGGAGGCATAAGAGGGAGGAGAAGATTGGCCCTCAGAACCAAGTGACTGAAACACACAAATGCTCAAGAGAGTCCTGCAGAGCATAATGAGGACTCGAGTGCATTAAGTGAATTTCCTGTTTTTACTATTCTTCAAAAGAGACACAGAACAAAAAAAAACACACACACGCCAAGAGAATGGTTACTTAAGCTACATCCACACTACTGTTTTCATTTTAAAACCCATCTGCTATGATTAAGCTTGCCATTCAAAATACCCCAGTTTGTTTTGCTTTGAAACCTCTGGTGCTGAAACTTTGTAAACAAAGATGCTGTTAAATGCAGTTCACGTCCTGACTGGCAAATCTTTGTTTGGACCGGGTCACACGTTCTGCATCCAAATTGCTGAGAAAGTCTGTTATGGTCAGTGTATTGTCATCATCCACTCATTTCTACAACGGTCTGGGTGGACCTGACAAGGATGAACGCGAGTCTCACCACGAGTCCAAACCATATGTGATGACTAAGCTTCCTCTAAGGCTAGCTTTACACGACAACGACAACAATCTGAACACAAACCGCTAAATTGGCGTTGCGTTCCAACTTTTTATTTTGCGTTTAGACGAGCGTCTTTGGGTGGAAATCTGCATGCACACAGTGACGCTAAAGTGTGTGAAATTTGATGTAGCATGCATGCCAGGTGGCTAGGTGGCACTGTGAAGCACTGCCATACAACAACACCAGGAGCGTGCGTTGAAACTTCCTTCTACTTCTCATTAGTAGCGTGAAGTAGCCCACAGTCGAAAACCAAATCATTAACGGCTCAATTGCTGAAATGACTCCTGGATAGGTATCAGGGAAACTAAGGCAACTTGATTGTCCAAATGATGGATATAATCCGACATGTTTGTTGTTGTTTGGCTGTACTGCACATGGATCTGACGTCAACGCGTACAGGAGGATAGCCAGCGTGAGCAGCTCAGAGCACACTTTTGCGTTTTTCAACCCTTTAGATGGGAACACAACGGTGGAGCATTTTTAAGATTTCCACTCTGGAGGGTGGGTTAATTTTTTGCGTTTTTAAGCCCCAAAAACGCCGTCGTTGTCTAAACGAAAGGCACATCTGCTAAAATATTTTGTCGGTTTCACCCGGGAGCGTTGTCGTGCAAAGCCAGCCTAACTCTTTCCAGTTTGGTTGTCAAAAGACGCAACAAAGATGAACGTAACCATGGATGACTGTGATATATGGAGGACCGCTGGTACCCAAACATACAATCCCAACACAAATTATCACTTAAAAACAATACAAGGACATACACATGAGGCAGAACTCTGGACTGGAATAGGAGAACGCTTGGCTGAAATGGACCGTTGTTTAATATCAACGGGACTGCAGCCATGCAAAGTGGGTCTCCACAGACATGGAAAACAAAGTAGGACTCAATAATTGACTCTTTATTTCACTTTCAGCCCTCTCTTTTTAGTATTTTCTGTATTTTTTACTGGCAAGCAACCCACTGTACATTAATAGTTGTATGATACACATTTTCAGCTTAGTATAGACACAGATTACTTGTGATTCAGAGCTGAAAGGGCCATCTGGACGCAAAACATTTTAAAACGAAAATAGCGCTATGGATGTAGTCTCAGTCTCCTTCCAACAGTCTCAATAAATCAAGGGGAAACGAGTTACAGGCGCGAGTGTTTTACACTCCTCATGCCACACATGAGGAAGGAAAGAAAAACACCACCAACAAGGGGGAAATTGCCACCACATGAGAGAACTAAGGGTCATATTTAATCAGGAGCAGTGACGACGAAGAAAAGCTGGGGCTCTTCGATGTTACAGTAACAGGAGGGAGAGGATAATGCTGATATGCAGCAACTGAGCCACTGCTATGTATAAGGTGGAGGGGGGGGGGGGCTGTGGATAAACCATGTACCTGTATCGTCCGCCTCCGGGGACGACAGATTGAATGAGCTAGTGTAGGCACTGACAGGCCAATCAGTGGAGGGAGGCAGAGCCTCAATCTGAGATGAAGTGGGTGAGGAGCCTAAGCCGATGACAGCAACACAAACAAATAGACAAGACACAAAGAAATGAGGAAACAACAGCTGAGAGAAAAATGGAGTAACGTAAAAATGCAGAAGAAGTGAGGATAGTAAGGTCACCATGAAGAGATTAGAGTATAAACCGGTAAATGACAGAGTTTAGAGAGGTAAACAAAAGTAGGAAAATTAAGAACTAAGGAATAAGAAGCATGCTCTCTCTGGTGACAGCAGATGATATTGTCAGATCAATTTACTGGACTCAGATTACACAGGGACATGGCTTTTGTTCCATTTAATTTGTTTTAAAAAATTACGGGAGGAATAATTGTACTGTTGTGTGGACATGTGTGTTTCACTGTGCTGCGGCAGTTTCTCTCATTCGCCTTCCATTACCTCCACTCCTGTCCCGCAGCAGGTAGCGATTGACATCTTGGATGTTGGTGTTGATGGTGGGCCCACTGGGGACACTGCCTGGGGTCATATTGGGGTCGTTCTCAGGGTCAATATTCTGGAGGCCCTTCCATGGCACACCAGGGCAGAACTCTGTCAACCAAAATGACAACAGTTGCTGATTACTTTTTATCTGATGATCACCAGGACATAAATACCAAACTGATTAACCAAATGATAATAAAATATACACACGTTTGTTTAAATGTAAGTTACTCATTTTAAAATGACAGCTGAAGCAGCTGCCAATATGGCAAACAAAATGAAACAAAAAAGCTGGCATTGCTCTGATTTCCAAATGTTCCTAACCTGGTGGCCAGTTGATATTGGTCCCATTGGCTATCTTGTCACTGTTGCTGTTGCTTTTGCCCTGTCCCCAGCTGTCTGGGGGGACCAGGGGGCTAGTGGGAGAGTCTGAGCTGGACATGAGGTTGTATGGACTGTATGAGTCCTCCAGCTGTGGGGGCTTACCAGGGGGACCCAAGTTGACACCTAAGAGAAGCAAGCAAACAAACAAACGAGTGAAATCAGGGACATTCAAGTATCAGTTTATATGCTAGGCTTTCTTTGCTCACAATGCTTTTATTCCAACAGTTTATGGCAAACTGTGTGTATTTACATAGCACTGACATGCTCATTCACATGCTGCCGGTACAACTGTCAGGGATCAAACTGATGACCTGCTCTAGCACTCTAGACAATCCAGTTCAATATGTCTAATACTCAGCCAGTCCAGATAAGAGAGATTATGGTCCAAGTCTCCTGAGCTGATGTGGGCAGGACAATCAGTTATGTGGTCATCTTCAACACATCTTACTTAAATTGCAGTCCATATAACTTCCTGCCTGACCCACAATTTGTTTTAATGTACAAATAAATAACAGATTTTTGTGTATTGGGAGAATAAAACACTGCCATATGATAAATACAGATGCTGATTTGTTTCTCACCATGCTTGCCCAGGCCAGGCTCTAGGGGAGAGGAGTTACCAGAGAGGCTTTCTATGGAGTTTGGGTGTGTCCACTGTGACAGGCGTGATTGGGGCTGAGGGGGTTCCTTCATAGACAGACTTCCCATGTCCATGCAGTTTACATTCATGTTTGGATTCAGTCCAGCTGTAAATAATTACAAAATCAATTAATGTTGTTAGCACAAGACCACAAAAACAAGTGCAGCATTAGTGTGAGTGTCACTCACAGAGAGAGTAGGGGCTGTAGGTATTGGGAGACGACTGCGGCTCTTTGGTCTGCAGATCAGGGAGGCCGGTAGTCTGGGGGTGACCTGGAAACGTATCCAGGTTGGATTTGACCCCACCAGAGTGCAGGCCAGAGTGGGAGGGTGGTGGCTGCTGTTGCTGCTGCTTAATCAGCAGGGCCTGGGCCAGCTGACGCTGGTGCTGCTGGATCTGCTGCTGCATGTTATTGATTGTACGTGCAACCTGGACATCACAATAACGACATATTTAGGATTTATGATATACAAGTGTTGCATTTAATAAATAATGAACAACTGAACTGTTAAACTGCTCATTATTTCTTATAACTATTTCTCTGTCAATCAGAGGAGCTTAAAAAAAGAGATGTGAAGTGGGGAAATAGGGAAACCTACTTGCTGCTCTTGTTGTCGAATGGGACCAGAAACATTGCGCTGAGCCTGCAACATCTGCTGCTGAATTTGTAAACGCTGGTATGCCTGTGTATCAAGTAAAAGCATGGTTTTCATGTCATGTCAATGGACCCAGTTATAATTTAAATACCTGAAGAAAAAGTAACGTAATCAAATGGCTGTCCTGTAATGAAAACAGATTTACTGTTAAATAACTGTTAAATGATATCATAACCACAGTGAATGGGACTCACCAGTTGCAGCTGGTAAAGTTGATTCAGAAGGGTCATGTGTTGAGGGTTTATTGGTGAAGTTAAAAGTGCAGGATTCAGACCAATGTTTTTTGCTGCAAACTGTAAGAGCTGTGCTTGAACCTGAGGGAAACCAATTAAACAGTCATTATTTTAACAAAATAAAAAATGGAAAAGAAAACATATGTTTATGTATAATCTGCCCATGTATTGATATAAATTGTTTAAAGGGGATTACAATAAAAACAGGGAAATGTGTACCAGAGATTTTAGTAAAGATGGAAAATAAGAGAGTAAAAGAAAAACATAAAATGCATCAACATACTATACAAATATGTAAGTGTATACATACAAAGTGTGTGTTTGTACCTGAGGGGAGAGAAACTGAGGCACTTGAGCACGCAGACTAGGCTGAGAAGAGCTGAGATGCGGCACTGGCGGCTGAGGAGGCTGCTGTGTCTGCTGCATGGTCCTGGCTTGTGCTGCTCCACCACCGCCAAACATTCCACTCTGCATCTGCTGGACAAAGAAACATGGAGACAGTCAAGAACCAAACATTAACTACTTCAGTCAAGCACACAGGCCAAGTTCACCAGAAGAACAAAAGGACTTGACCAGGACCAGTTTAGTAAAAATATATAATGTCAAAAAAAACTTTTTGGAAATTACAGCAGTGCCAGACAACATTGTAATGATAATTAAGTAGAATTTTCAGCCCACATGTACTGCTATTATTCATGTTAATTTGATGAAACTGATTGACTGACTCACCTTATCCATGAAGGGCAAGCGGGGGTCTGCTGAGGGGTCTTTGGAAAGAAGCGGAGGCCGAGGGCAGGTCATGGGCTTGTTGATATGCCCGTTGTTGTAGTCGTGGCCAGACATCCCCATTCCCCGCTTGTCCAGCTCTGTCTTCTTCTCCAGCAGGGCACTCATGGCCTGGTCCAAGTTCATGTTGTTGCTCTTCAGAGCCTCCTCCGCTGGATCCCTCTGGAGGACAAATCAGATAGTGACAGTGGCAACCGTCATGAATTCCTCTTGGCAAATTAAATCTTTTGGAGATTTGTTTATTTTGTTTGCGACAGTGTATTGCTTGTTGTCACAAAATGGGCCTAATGAAAAATTACAGTTTAACATGAGTATTGCAGTCAACTCAACTCACAGGGAAGCCCATGTCTGTCAGCTGTTTGATGAGACGATTCATGATCCAGGCATCTTCCTGCTTCCCCAGAACCTTCCCCTGAGAGATGATGATGGTAGAAAATTAATATTGACACACCAAATCAATAATTTTTGAGTGTCCGGCCCCATTAAATGTGTAATTTGCCCTGTTGCATACCTTCGGTGGGCCCTTTTTGGGTGCATTGCCCCAAGAGTTACAGGAAGAGTTGTTCTCCTGGGAGGTGTTGCTGTTCCATAAGTCTCCTTCCTCAGCATCCCATTGGCCCCCCGACAAGCTCAGCTCCTCACGATCGCCTCCAACTCCCCATCCGTCTTGCATAGGTTTGGGGGCTGAACAGACAAGAGAAGATGTACTTGAAAAACTGGTGATCTGTACATGTGACAACGTATGTTTTTTTACATAAAATAATCATTACAAGCACAAGTTGCTAATACTATAAAATATAAATACTATTTAGAGTAAAGTATACGCTAATGCCATACAGCAGTGATAAAACCTTGTCTCTGTAGAAGGTTTTAATTTTGAACTTTGAATTCAACCATTTAAAACCACTCTTCTGCTGACTGAAATATTACATGGCCACTAGGGGTCAGTGTAAATATCTTATGGACAGTTGCCACCTCCAGAGATTCTCTGATGATATGGCCATTGTTGGGTGTGTATCTGAAGGAAATAATCAGGAGTACAGGAATGTAATCGCTGACTTTGTCAGGTGGTGTGAACCACCTTCACATTAACGTCACAAAGACAAACAAGCCTTTTGCAGGAGAGCACCTCACATTACACTGGTGAACATTCAGGGTTTTTAGGATCGTGGATCAATACAAATACCTAGGTCTTCACCTCAATGACATACTGGTCTAAACAACAAACACAGACATCCTGTATAAGAGGTGCCAAAGTCTTATGACGTTTTATGACACTGTGGAGGCGTCTGCAATGTACTATGCTATTGTCTGCTGGGGCAATGGATGTGCTGAGAGGGACGGGAAAAGACTGGATAAGCTGGTTAGGAGAGCCAGCTCGGTCTTAGATGGCCCTTGGGACTACACTGGGGAAGTAGGTGAGAGGAGGATCTTAGTACAGCTGAGATTCATCATGGGCAACACCTCTCATCCCCGATGTGGGAGCTTTAAACGGCTTTTTCAGCAGCAGATTGCTGCTCCCACAGTGAAACACAAAGTGCTTGCACAGGTCATTCATCCCCACTGTCATCAGACTGTGCAGCACCAGCTCTGTGTTGTAACACTGTGGAACACTTTACACTGTCAAAATATACTGTGTAATTACATTACTACAATTCAGTTTTTCATTACTCACCCAGCCTCTCAGCACAAGTGAATCATTTTCTGTGCAATATGCATGTGTTCTGCTCACTTGCATAATTAATATGCTTTGCATATAATTAAGGCGTTAATTAGGTGTGTAACATTATAAAATAGGTTTAAGATTTTTGCACGCCTGTTCATCCTTGTTCAATTGCTCACTTAAAGTATTTTTATTGTACTGTTTGAATTTGTATATTTTGTATACATTCCTTATTGTACTGTATATCATATTTTGGTACTGTCTGCTCCCAGCCCTACTGTGAATTTCTCCAGAGTGGGATCAATAAAGTCAAATCTAATTTCATATAAGAATCCAGCAGTGTAGGTTCCCATGTGTGATGTCCTCGATTTGACACATAAGGAATGAATTATTTTTTAAAGCAGTGGAGTGCCATTTAATTATCATTATCTCTTAAAAATGTATATGCACTTATTTTTTTAGACCAATTCATAAAACCATGAAGGTCAAGCTATTTACCAGGTTTGCAAGATGCAGACGTCATAGCTGGGTTGCCCCTTCCATAGCTGTCTTGTTTGCCGTCTCCCCAGCCTCCGCAGCTCCCAATAGGTTTGCCCCAGGCAGATGTCCCATTGTCTACGCTGACTGGAGCGGGTGCAGATTCCCCCCAGGAGCTCTCTGATTTTGTGTGGGAGTTGGGTATCTCTCCCCAACCTGGAGAACACACAAGAACAGCAGCATTTAAAAACACTCAATGACAACACTATTGAAAATCATTAATTGTTTGAGATTAGGGATGTGCGTGAACATCTGATTATAAAAAGTCGAACACACTATTCATGGTTAAATTAAAAATATACAAAACTGAACAATGTTTTTGTCAACAATTGCAGTGATAAAAATACATTTTCTTTCTTCTGCAATGACAAGATATTTTGTAGTGCATTGTTCCATGGTAATATATGCACAAAATATTATCATATGTGGGGGGTTGGGGTGGGGGTATGGGAATATTCGTCGAAACATCCCCAGTGACTGTCAAATAGCTCTTTTGCTGTGACTTTTTATCAAAAGACAGAAAGGTTATTGTGCTTCCTGTGTTGTGTGTTTAATTTATTAGTGGGGAATTCATCAAACAAATATTAACAGCAAAGTATGATACACGGGGTCAAGTCATTTGTCTTGGTTCATGTTAGCATTATTTTGTGCTCAATTATAGTATGTGTTGTTCATTCTCTTTAATTAAAAAGGAAATACCATAAGACTACATCATCTTCATTTGAACTCTTCTTTTGGTAAATGGGTATCTACCCTCTCATATATCGTTTCATGTTTATGATATAAACTTCAGCAAGCCCATTTGTGCCTGTTTAACACATCATCTAAATTATCCCTCTGCTTTGGAGTATGAAATACTAGTCATACAGAGAGGCAGAGACTCGAGCTTGGCTTAGCAAGATGGCAAAGGGAGGAGATGCCAAGTGAAAATTTGGCACAGCTTGATCACTATTGGCATGAGAGAGACAGTGCTGTCTCTAGGCATGTTGCAGTGCCAGGCCCAGCTTAGCTCACTCTCCAGGGAGAGGTCAAGACCTAAGGTCTGCTCTATACTGTATTGTAGAATTGACCTTCCTGGCAGGACTGTCCTTGGTGATGCATGATTTAGAGTTATCATCTTCTGTTTTTAACTCACTACATGCACAGCAGCCAGCAAATGCCACCGTGGAGTCATCATGAGGGGTCAAATGGGAAACAGCAGGGTGGGTCTAAACCCTCTCAGTTCTCAGTGACAACGCTCCACCTCCTCCCCTCAACTACTGACAGATGGTTGCTCCAAAATAATCACACACTTCCTATCCAGCTCAAACTGTTTCTGTTGAATCGCTATTTTCATGAGGCACTTTGTAAACAGCGTTCTTGCATTTCCTATGGTTACCCATGTGGGGTTTCCAGGGTGACCCACAAAGAGATGTCTAATGTTGTGAAATGTGAGGAGCCTCATGGGGGGGACAGGTCTGACACTGCTTAACTCATTTGGATAGCTAATAACATGTAAATCCAAAGAGGGATATCTAGGTCAAGAATTTACCTTTAAGTGGATCAACAGCTTGGAGCTTAACAGTGCGCTCATAACCTAACCATATCTCATTTCATGTTATCACCTTTACATTGAACAGGAAAAATGTATGGAAAAATAATAAATATTTAACTGAATTAAATTGTATTTTGATCTTTTAAAGTGAATTACAACAAAAAATTTAATTGTAGCAATATAATGTTTATCTATATTTATGTAAGCATATAAACGACTTGACTTAAAGGCAGTATAAGACAACTGAAATGATATCATACCTTGCTTACTTTGAGCCATCAGGGGACTCCTGTTGTGAGATGGCCCAGGCTGGTGTTGGACAACAGGATCCATGGTCCCACTGGCGGGCCCTGGGTTTTGGGAGTTTTGGCTGTGGTTCTGTAAAGGTGCAGGTGGCCCATGATATGGGTGATTATGAGAGTGAGGGTGGTTGTTGTTGGGCCCTGGGGGATTATTGCCTCCACTGGTAACTTTAGCTTGAGGCGTTCCTGGATTGTTCTTGTCCCACAGGTTGACTGTCTTGTTGTAGGTACCAGGGTCACCCCAAGCTGAGGTTCCATCATCTATCTCCATCTTACGTCTGACTGAAGCTGGTGAGGGCTCGTCCCAGCCTGTAGCCTCAGTGTTTGACTCCTGCTTACTGCCTCCCCAGCCTCCACCTTGTTTTACGGAGTCTGAGCCACCCCAAGAGCCCATGCTCCCTCCACCACTATTACCACCACTATTACCACCACTATTACCACCACTATTACCACCACTATTACCACCACCATTACCACCACCATTACCACCACCATTACCACCACCATTACCACCACCATTACCACCACCATTACCACCACCATTACCACCACTAGGCCCATCTTGAGGCTTGCCACCCCAACTTTGAGGAGGGCCACTAGGACGCTGAGAAACTGGTTCTCCCCAGCCACCATTTCCTCCAGCTCCAGATATCCCTGAACCTGAAGCAGATGTTCCCCAGCCTCGAGGGTTTTCCTTCCAGCCACCAGTGTCTCCCTCCCATGCAGGATTAGTGGGACTCTTTTTACTCTCTTCTGGTTCTCTCCAGTCCCCTGTGTTATTGCTACCTCCACTATTGCCCCAATTGTGGGATGGTTTGTGTTGCTCTCCCCAGCCCTGGGGTGTTGCCTTGATGTGAGAATCTTCCCACCCACTCGACTTCTCCTCTCCCCAGGACTGGCTACCATTTTTGGGTACACTGGGGACACAGCCTCCTGCTGGAGCCTTACCCCAGCCACCGGGGGTGCCTGGGGGTTTATTATTGTTGGGTGGCTCTCCCCAACTAGAGCTGGGTGATTTGGTTGCTGCTATGCTTCCACCCCAACCTGAAGCTCCCTGAGAACCAGGCACATCATTTTTACCCCCAGAGTCGATTCTTTGAGTGGGACCTATGTTGGTGTTGGCAGCCCCCTGGGCATTGTTGGGGGTGGTTGGGCCAGAGCTCCATGATTCATTGCCTACACCATTTTTGCGTTTAGCCTTATCCATATCCCAAGAGGTGTGCTGGCGAACAGGGGTCTGCCCCCAGCCAGTGTTGCACAGCACCCTGGGGTCAAGATCCTGGGCAGGCTGCAATGGAGCTGGGTTATCTCTGGATGAGCGGTCTCTATGTTGGGGATTTCCTTCCATACTGTCACTGCTCCCTTCACTAGCACCAGCTGTGCTCACAGCTTTACTCCAAGGACTAGCCTGTGGATCCTGCGGAGGGGAGCTGGGGGCATCCCAACCTCCCTGGGCTTCTTCAGTGTGCTGCTTCCCCCACTCTCCACCACCAGACTGGTCACCCCAGCCTCCAGAGTTTCCTGTTCCACCTGCTCCACGGCCCCAGCCAGAGTCCCAGCCAGGTGTCTCCTTAGATGATGGTGCTTTAGACTCAACACTGTTACCCCATGCTGAGCTACAGTCGTCTCCATTGACCTGTGGGCCTCCTTGTGGTAGCTGGCCCCTAGAACTCAGGCCTGCGGGTGCATTACCCCAGCCAGGCAAGCTGTGAATTGGGCTTGGGGCTTCCTGTTTATTAGTGTGATTTGGTCCATCAGTTTTAAGGTTCTGAGGTTCTGAACTGAAAGACACATTTGTGGATGGGGATGGGTGTGACTCTGATGTGTCAGAGGTCATTATATTACCCCAGGCACTGCCAATGCCTGAAGAGTTGCTGTTAGTGTTGGCTCCAGTACAGGTACTGGCCTGGGATGGTGGGGGGCCAGGTGGATTACAGAGGTTGGGTGTAGGTTGTGGAGGTGAAATGGTGTTGGCTCCCCCTGAGCTGCCTCCCCCTGTGCCACTTCCATCATGCCCCAACATGGGCCAAGCAGATGGGTTGGCATTGGGGTTTAGGTTCAAGTTAAAGTTGGTGGTGGAAGATTGTGAAGAAGAGCCCCAGGCCCTGCTGCCTACTCCCCCCACTTGACCATCATGCTTCACTTCATTCCCCACTGAGGACTGGGAGGGGCAATGGGAGGTTCCAGGTCCAGAGGCCCAGCTGCGATTGGCTGCAACCTGACCAGAGAGCATGCTGGTTCCAGTAAGACTGGCAGGATTAGGGCCACTGTTGGCCTTGCTGCTTAGGTGGCTGGCAGAGAAATGGCCTGTCTGGCTATTGGCCCCAGTGGCCATAGTCACTGTACTGCAACTACTATTAGTACTGCTGTTGCTGCTGGTCAAATGACCAGGGTCAGTATCCAAAGGGCATCCTCCAGGAGGGACCTGGCTCTGGCTGAGGGTTATAGAAGGCCAAGCCTCTGTGTTCTTCTTGTCAATGATTAGTTGATCCCAACCACTAAGAATTGTAGAAGATGCAGCACTTGTGGCACTCCTGTTGGCTGGCAGGTGTCCCCAGAGGGGATTATCATACTGGGCTCCCTGGCTGCTCTGTGGGGGCAGTTCTATATGGGAGGAAAGAAAACACAAGCATGAGCAAGAAACTGAAATAAGAGCAGTCTATGTTCATCATCACACCTACATGTACTTTCTGAGTTTAAAATACCTTGGCAGAATGTGAGGCATCTGCTTATTTGTATAGACACTTCATGATGCTTTAAAAAATAAAATAAACACCACTCAAACTGAGTGCACAAAGAGAAGCTAATGACTATATAGTAACATGGGGGGGTTGGGGTTCATTTCAAAATTAATGCAATATTTACACACTTCATTTAAGCAATGTTTATTATACTCTCCGACATAAATTTTAAAGATACTAAGATAAAAGACAGCACCAACAGGGCAGCTGTGGGCAAATAACTAAACAGAATGATTGGGAGTTCAGCCCCTTCTTTTCCAGCACACTAGTCAATGTGCCCTTAATTGCTGAAAATGAAAATTCATGAGGGTAATAACATTGGGGGTGGGGGTAGGCATGTATGATCATCACTGTAGATGGCTGGTAGTCAAACTGCCTGGGCTTATTTCTATCTATAAATATATAAAATTAATATTTTTAATACATTATATTAAAATATTTCGATGTCTCTGTACTTGCATTCAAACTAGAGAAAATAATGGATTACACCATTTACACATTCACTGACATGAAATCTAAATTTAGTATCCTGCGTAAAATGAATCTGAAAAACTGTATTACATGCAAAGTCACTAAATCATGTACAATTTGCCACATGATATGGGAAGCCATTAATGATAAGCAGTAAAACTTCCTTGCAGCCAAGTCAGCCTCAATTTCTGACTTAAACCTCTTGAATTATGATGTCTGCTTGATCGGAAGCATGGACATTCTGGACTCTCTGAGGCAACCTGTGTTCACACAGTCACTCCAGTCTACATCTGCTAACAGTTTTTCTCATGCTCCCTGAAGTGTGCATGTTCATCTTGGTACAGTGTACGACGCAGATGGAGATCAGGACTGCTGCACTGATCAACCAGGCACCTCTATGCATTGTCCTTTTTCTGCATTCTCTTATACCGCAGCTGCTATTGTTTACATATACTTTCACATGCCTGCTAAGTTTGTCTGCAGATATTGTATCACAGTAGCATGAGGGAAGTGACAACCTTACTTCAGTGCTGGCAACTAAAGCAAAAATGGGAAAAGGGAGAGAGAGAAGGCAGTGAGAGAGCAGGGGAAAAAAGAGGGCACTGTGTTTCTGACACACACAGCGCTGTCGTTCTGAAGCGTCACTCTACCGAGGAGTGCAGGACCGCCATTTTCTCAGTCCTGAACCAGAGCCAAAAGGGCTACGGTGTATCTCTCCTTTACTGCTTTAAAAGCAATGTTAAATACAAGACATGAGAACTCGACATCGCATGCTCTCAATGCACTGCTGCTGCCGCTTTAATGTTTGAAAGTGCTCAGTCACCGAGTGTGTAAATACAAGCCACCAAAAACAACACAGAAGAGACAGACGAGAGAGAAATACAAGGCACTTGGAGTGTATAAAGGAGTGTGTGAAATACCTGTGGAAAGGTGCCTGCCAACCATCCTGTTAAGAGCTAGGTTTTGTGCAATGCAGTGACCATCCTTGTCTCAATATGTCTGCTCAGCTCGCCAAGCTTCTGAGGCTCATTTCTGAAGCGCTGCCAAGAAGTTGCAAAGCTCTTGCGCGGCATGAGACAACCCCCCTTTCCTTCCTCACCCCTCATGCTCTGTCCCTCCCACCAACACTGCTCTGGCTGGGTTTCTCCTCTTCTATCTATTGCCTCCCCCTGGCTTTATTTATATCATACTCTATTCCTTTCCTAACAGTGGATATACTCTCTGTCTGGAAAAGGACAGAAGGAAGACTAGTTGGGGGAAGGGAAGGTAGTACTGAAAAGATGGGGTAATATTGGTGGTGGTGAAAGGTTAGTTAACAGCTAAATGATATTACATGGAGGCTTTGATTATGCCCTCACAAGGCACACGATAAAACAAAACAAAGGGGGCATCCCTATCCATGCATCTTCCATGTCATTAAATATTTAGCCAAGACCACTTCATCTGCAATTAGGACTGCCACCCACAATGGAAAACCCTGAGGTGCTGGATTGACAGTTTTTGTTACACATGCACATTAACATTTATATGAACTACCACACTATGAGATCACAAGTGATGCAAAATATCAAGATTTTGTTTGATTACAGGTCAGATATGGAGTTGTCGTAAGCAGTGGGATCATTTTTGGACAGATAAGTGTCTCTTCATATGGGAGATTTATTTTGGCACAGGGTAAACTTAAATTACTCTGGTCAGAGTGAGCAATTTGGGTAGGTGATCTGATCTCAAACAAGATAATGGAGCTGGGGGGGGGGAGTGGGCAAGGCCATGTCGAGGCATGTTTTTGATGACAATATGAGAGCTTGGCAAAAGAAAAAGAAGAACAGCATTTGCTTGGATCAAGGCTGGCATTGTTTACAAATGATCCCAACGCCCACCCAACAACACAATAAGTCAATGTTTTGCAGAGAACAGAGTGTCTTTATGGCAGAGGCTCAGCCCCCTGTACCTCTCCACTGAGAGGACCTGACATGCAGTGAGGTCATGCCATGCAACGAGATAGCCACTTGCTCAGTGGTGTAAATATACACAAAGTGACAACACGGCATCTCCTGCGTGGGAGCAAACAGACAACACAATACTTCCTCAATACTCAGATCATGAGGCAAAACCTTCCTTCCTGCTTTCCTAAAGTCCTCCATCATTTTTCATTTTACATGTAGGCATGTAGAGACGTTTTTGTGTGCGTGTGTGGTCATGGTGGTAAAGATGAGAAGAAGGGACAAAGGTCATGTAAATAGGGTTCAAGAGGAATTAAAGTACAAAGAAAAAAAGACAGAGACAACTCATAGACAATAAAGGGCAGAGATTGATGTGGAGATGGAAGGAGGAAGTAATCTAACAGAGCTGTGTGGGCCTCAGCTGGACTGATTCTGGTTTAATTAAGTCCCTTAGGGTTAGAGGTACAGTGCTGATAATGCATGCTGCCAGCCAGATTAACAAACTTTCTGATGGCTCGATGATGTTGTCTTCTAAACCCAATAAGAGCTGCCTCTAAACACACAACCAGAACAGCAGCTGAATAAAATCATTGTGTATACGTGTCAAAAATGCAATGAATACTTAAACCCGGTATTAAACTGGCTCATTTTTAAATACTGTAGTATCAGTAGGTGCCACCATTTACAGTGTTGATAATGGCATTGAACAAATGTGGCTATGATGGATTTTTGTTGAAAAATCTGTGCGTCTCTCTCAGAGGCCATCAGTGAGGGGGGGCGGGGTTAACTCTCACTGCCTTTCTGTTACACACAGATACACAAGAAGCAGGAGCCTCGTACAGAGACACAGACCTGCTGTACTCACAGTAGAGAGAATTAAATGTTTAAAGTCTGGTTAGGAATCATGTTTATAGTTGTTGCCTCAAGGGCAACAAGACTTTTGCTTTTAAAAGGTGGTAATACAAGCAATCTTATCAAACATTTAGCTTAAGTACATCACATTCATACAGAAAAATGCACAATGTTTAACAGCGTGGCTCGCAGCACGTCTATGTGGGTGTCCCTCAGACTCAGCTATGTCATGCTAGCAGGATCCCACGATGAGTCAGTTTGCATAAGATTAACTTATGCAAACGAGTTAATAGTAACCCTTAGTCCATTAAAACGGTTATTCAGAAAATAGACAAATATGTAATTAATACAAATTTTGATCGAGTCCGAGCATAGCCAGCATAAAATGGATAATATATCCATTTTTTTTGGTTAAATTGGTTCAAATTAACAAAGACAAGACAACTGTTCTATAAATGAATATTTTATTCTATTACATTATACTTTAATATACTATTATATAAATGACTCTTTTGTCACTGAGCATTCTCTTTTCTTCTTACTCTAAAACAGGGGTCTCAAACTCAAATGACCTGGGGGCCTAGAGAACAAAAAGTGGGAAAAAAACAACTGTTTACAATATTGCATCATGATATCACACGTATACTTAATATACCTTTTATGATGCAAAACCAATGTATTAACATCAAAAACAGACATTTTAGATTACATAAATAATAGTTTGGACAACTGTAATTAAAATTCGTACCAGGAGCCGTTTTGGCCACTGCCATTCGTGGCTCGGGCCCTAACAAGTGTATTTATATATGTAATTGAATGTTGTATATGATACATCTAATAATGGGATAATTATGACCAAATGTCTTACTATTACCGTTATAATAAACATTGCTAGCAAACATATATTATATTCTATCACCTCGCTGGGCTGGCAGCTGTGCCTCAGCTACACACTGTGTTTAAAAGACGGTGAGGTCGTGGGCCATGTTTTCATTATTACATGATATTAAGTTGGGGGCCGCATCTAATCGATTGGGGGGCCGCATGTGGCCCCCGGGCCGCCAGTTTGAGACCCCTGCTCTAAAATAAGCCACGTCAAAGGCTTTCTCCAGCATGCTAGTCTTAAAATAGCTAGCACTCTCATGCCTCCTCCACATGAAAGGGCACTGGGGTATAGATTGTAAGCCAGGCAAAAGGCAACATTGGTAGAAGACTCCAATAATGGAAAGATTGAAGGATGTACATATAGTTTGTGCAGCCTGACTAATCCCGACTGCCTCAGGGCCAGTAAGTGTGAACTGAGGTGTTGGTATAGTGGAGGAGGAGAACACATGTGCATCAGAGAACAACAAACACTGCAGAGCAAGTCGGAGCATAGAGCAGGCACGGTGAGATGGAGAGAGTGATTGAGCAGTGAACATTTGTGGTTAACAGAGAGCTGATGTTTAATCACATCACAAGATGTCCCAGTGCTCTTTGAGGGGATTCCCTAGACTCTATTACAGCATCAGCAGTCAGGTTACAGAGCAAATCAAGTTTAGCCGGCATACACTCTCTGTTCACCACCAGATGAGTGATTAGCACATTGGCTACAGCCTTCTTTTACTTGATGAGGCCTGTTTACATGAAGATGCTTTGCTGGTGTCAGCCTCTCTGGTACATAAAACCTTGATCATTACTTAATGGCCTTTAACAGCCTGGTCTAGAATAATACACAGAGGAGCAATATAAATCTTAAGTGATATTACCAACACAATGTAGGGCTACAAACACATTCTTCGATTCATTCATATTAAATCTAAATTGGACTGGATTGCTCAGTGCATTATTGCCACCAAAATATGCCCTAAATGCGGGAAAATCAATGGCTAAAAATAACGTCCCTGTGTTATGTAACTAAATACACTGAAAAATCTATTCTCATTGAAGAGGAAACCTGCACACCGGTTACAAACGTTCAACATTAAATGATACCAGTGATTGTTGAGTGTTGCTCTAAAGCATGGGTAAATATTACTAAAGACTACAAAAAAGAGAACACTTGCGCAGCAACTCAATGCATTTAGGCAAGTAGACATAGTCAAAATGACCTGCTAAAGTTCAAATGGAGTATCAGAATGGGGGAAGAAAGGTGATTTGACTTTGAGCATGACATGGTTGTGGCAGACAGGCTGGTCCAAGTATTTCACAAACTGTTTACCGGGTTTGTCATGTGCAAACATCTCTAAGCTTTACAGAGAATAGTCAGAAAAATATCTAGGATAGAATATATACCTTGAGTGGCACTTATTTGGACACAAATAGCTTAAGTACATCATTAAGGCCAGTGATTGTAAGCATCAACTACAGTCAATTTTCATTTGACCCAACTTTCAAAAGAGGTGGAGTCAGTGGATGAGATAAGAGGGACAGGGAAGGGAATACATTAAGCTAGTGAGCTTATACCCTTAGCTATCCTCAATTAATGAATGGTAGAGGGTAATCAGATCCGTCAGTGGACAAGGCAGTTTGGACAGAGTGACGTGTGGGATTCCTGATGGTGGCCTGTCTGTACTGCTGCAAGTTTCACAAAACAGAATCAACTTTGTTTAAGCAGATACTTTAGATACTTAAACAGACGCATGAAGAATTATGAAGGGGAGGCTGGTGAGTTGAATGTTTAGCAAACAACGTCCGACTTGGTACACGTGAAACCCTCCCAGTTGACTTCTATCTTGCTTTCAGTCTTGAAGGTTCTACTGTCCATTGTTCATAAAGTAATCGTTCAGTTCACAAGGAGCAAAGCAAAGTGGAGCAGGACTGCCAAAGAAGGGCGGAGAGAAGCAGCAGTTTTTACCGTAAGCCATGAGTCACTTCAGCCCACAGTACTGGACCTCTGCCACGAGCGCTCTCTCCTCATTTCTTTCTTTCCTTCTCACTCTCTTTCTATCAATGCCAGGTCAGGCCCACTGAGGGGCCCAGCCAACTAGCTAGCTCCATTTTGCTCCTCCTCCAACAAACAGGGAACACCATGGAGCATGTCAGCAAAGCAAGAGTAGGAGGATGATGGTAGAGAGAAGGCAGAGAAGAGGAAGGCAGGATATACATCTCATCACCATGGTGATAGAGCTGCATTCATACAGCATTGTGAGCTTCGATGCTGCTCAGACAAACCCTTCTGCTGAAATGTGTTTCTCTCTCGACAGTGGGAACTGCCCATGTGCCCTTAAAAGAATTTCAATCACCATTATAAAAGAGGAGATAATTATAAAGGAATACATTTGTACACTTGGAAAGACACAAGAACCTTGTTTAGTGTGACATAAGGAGCTCCAGGAAAGGAAATATACTCAAGATAGCCAGCCTGTGTTTATTCTCCATTCTCTACCCTTTAACAAATCTATTCCCATTTCTAATCCACGGTCAGGCAGAGGCAGAACGGAACTTAACAACACTCGGCAGCACCTGCAATGCATTTGCACAGCTCAACGGGTAAAGCACTCAAAAAACCTGAGTAGAATGAGTGCTATTAAAATAGCATTTACAAATGTCTTTAATGATTAAGACATCCACTGTCCGACTCTCTCAAGATCGCTTTTCAATTCATTTTTCTGAATTCTTAATTCAGTTTTATTGTGAAATATTTGCAGGGCCTAAACGTGCACAGCTTCATACTGAACAGTGCTGGCATTTAGTTGTGTTACGTACAGATGATGATTTTCAAAGGCAAACCCTATGTCACCAGATGCAGCAAATCAGCAGCACACGCACTGCATATGCATCCAGTGTGGACCTGTCCTCAGGTCTTGGGAGTGTAAACTAATCCACCACTAATTTTACACACAGCTGCTCTCAAAATCAGCTGATGTTAACATAGACTCAACTACCATTGTGATATAAAACTGAAATTCACTGCAGAATCAACAATTACTCAATTAATTAATCAACACAAATACTATTTGCCTCTTGCAATCATCTGAGGCTTCGTGAGATTTTCTTTTATGCGTGATGTTCCAAAACCACAACACTGCTGCGGAAAAAATCTCCTTGTTTTAAACTAGGACTTTTGCAGCTTAAAGTGATATTTCAGATCTTTTTAAGGGTTTGTATGAGGTATGTTCCCTAATGTCGTAAATACAGTTGATTGACTATATTCAAGTACCTCATACATGCCCGTGCAAAGTCAAAACATAAAATTCATAGGTGTTGTTTAGCAGAGAATAAAATACCTGTAGGCAGGCTGGCTGTGGAGTTAGTGGCGCAGGAGTGTATGGCTACAGCTGCAGCAGGTTCAGTAGTGTAGGGACGTCCTGTGGTGGTGAGAAGCAGACTTCCAGAAGGCAGAGCCTGACCTCTCTTCAACAGCTGCTTGTGCTCCTGCTGGCGGAAGCGAGGGGGCACCTCTCGGGATGGGTAGCGCTGCTGAAGCAGAGTCTGGGGCTGCTGCGTTGTCTGCTGCTGACCTCCGGAGGGAGCACGCTTGCCATTGCCACTGCTTGGGGCTACAGAGGGGGCGGCACTGAGGCTGATAGGGGGAAGAGGAGGGGCGGGGTTGAGCTTGGCAGAATCTGGCACTGTGGAAGGGGAAGGATGGAGGGGTAGCAGGGATGGAGGATGGGGGTACACAAGCATTAGGCAAAAATAATTACGGACAAGTTATTGATTAAGTGTATTGGCAAAAAGAACTATGATTCCTCAAATACGGCATCGGAACCAATCAGAGATTGAAACGGGTCATATTTTAATATGATGCCTTGTTTTTATTCCCTACAGTTCATGCTGTCCTCTCTTTTGAGACTCCTCTACCACTGGAGTGCAGTGCACTCATCAGCAGACACTCGGCAGTAAAACGATTGGATCGGGGGCCCAAAAAGTTGATTGGAACATGCCAAAAAAGAACCAGTGTATGATGCTTTTGATTACTGTATATTTGAACTTGTGTATTTTTAAATTGTTTGAAATATATTATTGGCACATAGAGTATACAAATAAGGCAATTAGAAGTATAGCTTTAGTCTTTTCTGGAAAGCTGCTGGAAGCCACTGCTTCTTTTCAAAGCCATGGTCACTTTTGGATGAGCGGAATAAGTCAAACGAGGCGATGGCTATAAATGCAGCAGATTCACAGGCTTGATTTTAGGCAGTGGTCAGTCTAAACACATGGCTGCTCTTTGGAGAAGCCAAGGACTGTAATAATCTCAGGGTGGTACTGTAGTAAACGTTTAGCCTTTTGGAAAGGCCAAAACACACAGCACTCAAATTCTGCTATGGTACATGGTCACGTGGTACATGGAGGGAAAGTATTGAAGAAGTCGAGTAGAAGACAAGGAATTTACCCTGCTTCATTACTGTGGACTAGGGCTGCACATATGGCTGGGTGATAAAACAATAACAATATATTCATGATGGAACTTTTCCTCAATATAAAAACAAGTTGCACTTGATTTATCTCCAATAGAACTCATTTCATCCCCGTTTTGACAGACAACCCGAAAAGCCAATGACAATAAGACAAAAGGTGCTTAGTTTGAACCATCACGAGGTTGATGCACACTGTGTAAGACAAGCAGGGGGAGGCACGTGTGGTTATGTATTCAGTGACCGCAGCCATGCTCACCAACATGCCAGAAGAGAGCAAGTTCAAAGACAAAATGATGACAGGAACTCCGAACCAAACCTCGAACAACAGCGTTACAGAAGAAGACACCTTCTTCACCTCCCCTGGAGAACACACAATGCAACGCCTTACAGTCTGAGTCAGTCAGTCTGCACAACAGCAGATCATCTCTTTCTACGACAAAACCGGAGTTTTCACTAACGCAATGGTTTACTTTGTTTCCAAAGACACGGTGCAATTAAGCATGGTCAAAAATAACAGACTGAAGCCGCTGATAAAAGTAATTGACCCTTGTTACCAAATGGAAGTATAATATTATCTGACAGTTCTGCGATCTGAACTGCGAAGTGTGTCATACTTTGCTTCCACGTCGGTAAATGGGATTCCCAGGAAAAAAACAAAAAAAACAATCAGGACCATTTTCCCCATTTCCCGGGAAATTTAATGAGGAGTAACAGGGAAAAATGATAATGATGAAAGATGAGATGCACTTCAGATGTGAACACTAATGAGATCTGTTCATGGTCGTCGTCGGTTGGAGAAGGAGTGGATGCACCCAGAGAGGGTGAGTTCATCAGTCTTTTTTTTTTAGAGATATGATAATGATAATCCATGTCTCTTTTTTTTATTTATTTTTTTATAATAATAATTTAGTGGGGCCACAGCAACTTCAGATTTGATCACCCAGATCTGGATACTGTGAAGAAGAGATGACAATTCTTTTTCTTTGAAAACAATGAAAAAAATTTAGAAGCCAAAGCTGTGAAGTGTCCTCAGGAGGGCAATAAACTATGGCAGAATGTGGAAGTGAAAGGTCAGAGGCCACCTCGAAGTCAAACATGATGATGAGAATGAGGTCACAGAGTGACTGCTGGGTGCATAATAGGGCACAAAGCACAATGGATAATCATCACAGTGCATTTCATTACGTAACAGCATAAGCTGGTGTCGGAGAATGTAAGCAGGATGCAAAAAAAATGTGTTTATAACCTACAGATGGTGTACACTAGGAACAGACCCAAACATCAGCTGATGAGACATAATGTGCATTGAGCCAAAATGGTATTTTAAGTTGTTGCTGGTCATAAATACAAGGCATGGAGGCAAAAAAAAATGAAACAGCAACAACTGAAAGAAAGAAAATCTTTGTGTGGCCCAAATGAGTTATAAAGAGCAGTGCTTCACTTCTGGCTCCCATCCCAAGTGTGTACAGTGAAGCAATGAATAACTTGCAGACTTGCGGCCAGCCCCGACACACTGAAAAACAAAGAGTTATGTAACGCTGAGGCCCACGCTCAGGGGAGAGGACAGGATGGTGTCATGGAACATACATTTGCACAGACAAGTAAATACTAACACACATGTTCACACACATATTACAGCTGGTGGTATTCTGTGTATGTAAATAAGTCTGTGGTGGGTTTGTTTAATGTAATGAATTCCCTCATTGCTGCAGCCTGAGTGGACCATTGACTGCACATCTGTCTCAGGGTCTTCCTCTCACTGCAGGAATCAGAAAGAAACTCTAGAGGTGGAGCTAACGTCTCAGTGGATTTCTCTACATCTGCTCCACTTCCTCTCTTTTGCTTCATCCATTCCCACCTTTTTCGCTACACTTTCCCTTTCTCCCACATGATCTACTCTGATTTACTATGACGCCCTGTCATTAGAGTATTTAGGGCAGCAGACGCACATCATGATTACTTGTCAAAGCTCCTGCTGATTTTAGTAGATGAGTTTCTCTGTAAAACAGGGAACTCTGTTTGTGCCACAATGTATAAAAATAGTTGTGGAGGTGATCGTTTTACAGTTGGGACTCTCCGATGTGTGACGTAGTTACTTCTGGAAGCTGGGGGAAGGGAACAGTCACAGTTTCCCTGTCAGCCAATCAGAGGGAAGAGACATAGAGAGAGAGAGGGAGGGAGAGTGGAAGAGGCTGCCAAATGCACCAGAGGAAGAGAAGGAGGTAGAGCAAGTCGAGTAGGACTGAGTGATATGGAGAAACATCTCATCATGATATACTTTTTTTTTATATTATTCAATATCGATATATATCACAACATAAATCAGCTTAGTAAATCATATGTTTTTATTTTATTTACACATGGACCATAGCTGATAAATTACCTGGCCCTAAGGAGCCAAAAAGAAGTGAATACCTCAGATAGTGGCAATGTTTATTAAAGCTTTTTAAGGAGGTGCTTTGCAAAAAAAAGTGAAATTGAGTAAAATGAGATCAGAGTCACTGTCTCTGAGAGCTTATTTGAAAAACACAACCCTCAGTGGAGCAGGAGCACAGGAAAATTCCCACTTCATCAAGGAACACATCAAAAATATGGCCTTGGGGCTATGTGTGCTTCACACAGAGGAAGATGTCCCATTTTCTACTTAAAAGGTGTCTTAATTTTCTGAGAGAAAATTTTATGCCATGCTTGCCTAGCTGTTTAAGATCTATAGGAGGTTGGAGGAGGTTGTCAGGAGAGATATTAGAAAGTTCAAGGTAGATAAAGAAGAAAGAAGCAGGTTGGGGAACATTGGCAGTGCTCCCCTTCAGTGTCTTTTCCTGGCAAAAGCAGAAAAACAAGGGCAATATGTCCTTGAAGATTAAGGGTGGAGGAGGCACACAGATCACAACTACTCGAACCCAATAGCAAAACATGTTTTTATAAATGAAATGGCCATTTAAAGAGGCATGCAACCTTCTAAATGTTCTTACTGGAGGTGCATGCCTTTTTTGTACCTCACCTTAAAAAAATAACACTCAGGTCAGTTAGTTTTGTGCTGGCACAGCTTTAAATGTTGACCTGAATAAAAGTGCAAAGGAGATGGATCAATGCCTATTCCATTGCTATTAGTGCAGTTGTACTCAACTTTTGTAGACAGGTCACTGTTGCTTAATATCCAGATGGATGATTTTCAGGGCTGCTTTCAGGCACTGGACTTGTGTGACGCAAATGTTTGTGTAAGTCATCTGGGAGATTCCCATAAGGTTCTCCTGCCAGCTCCCTCGTGTAATATACGGTCAATGTCCAAATGAGATATGAGAATACAGCAGGAGAAAAAAGCAGAATCTGTAGCAAGAGAATCGCCAAGTGTCCTGCATCCTGCACCCTGCACCCTCAAGCCAGGTGCCACTCCCTAGCCTGGATCCTGGATACATCTCACGCACACAACCTCCCGCAGTGTGCATGTCAAATGGCAAACTCTAGAGAATGTCTTGAGACAAACGTTGCCCAGAGTTCATGTCTGACAATGGCTTTGGTTAATAGTTTCGATTGGTTTATTAGTGTATTATTAAAATGATCAAAACTCTAGTCTTTTAATCTATGCATATACATTTCTGTTTTATTCTCCAAGACGCGAACCATTTCACTCCATTTCAAGTGTACAATTTCAAGCTGCCAAACTCTCAAAGCAACGCGCATAACTCTGACTTTAGTAAAACCAGAAACCTGGAAGTTACTAGATCGGTATCAGATGTCTAATAAAACAGGCAGAAGAAACCAACAGTACCAACAACATGTGAGCTAGAAAGGGAGACGCGTCTGAAGCGTTCTACATCTTCTTTCCTCCTCTGGGCTTTAAAACGTGAGCAGTGCACCACAAAAGAAAGAAGATTAAAGGGATTAATTACAAGTGAATAAATATGACACTGTAGTTAAGAGGAAAAACCGCCCCGAGCTGCATCACATGCAACGCATTGTAATGTGATTTGCACGTGTAAATGAAAACTTGGCTATGTAGATGGAGCAACAAACGCCTGAAAGGTATATAATGCACCTACAATACAACACCAATTTGACAAGCAACCTGCAGACATGTTCCTGTCAAAGCTGGCCTTTGAACTGGATGACGAGGGCTGCTTTCCACAGATAGACTAAGGACAGACAGACAGCTGCAGCACGACCAGATTCCACCATCTGCCACGATCAGTGATCCAAATTCAATGGGTAAGCAATAAAATGATTATTTCTTGAGAAATGTTGTTGCTTAACTCCTGTTCAATCCTGGTAGCCTATGCTGGACAGGTCACGATGTGTTCATAACATACAACAAACTTTTCTGAGTGAGTCTTAATTTTGGACATGTGTGATTAAGCACAATTGTTTATCAGCACATGAGTTGTATATCGGTGCATCCTCCCCATCACAGCTCACATTAACAACCAGACATAGCACACTAAATCACAACTCAGCTGAGAGAAAAGCAGAAATAGACACTGTACCCTGAATAGACCAGGTCAGTTGTGTTAATAATCATTGAAAAATACTGAGCTGACTATACATTTACTGGCAATAGGCGCAGGTGGATAATTTATAAGGCAACCCTCCACAACATCACAATCAAGCATCCCTTACCTCTGTTGCTCTTTAAAATGTAGTTAATCATCACTGCTGCTGCATCCATTTAAACTGTGCTCAGTGGGATACGACATGTAAAAGAGGCAGCGTTGATGACAAGAAGCACACTGGTGTAAACACCCCCCTGATCGCGCCGCAATTTATGACTCTCCAACACAAGGCGCTATGCGTAATTAAGGGAATGTGAAATGGTAAATTAATCTTTTAAGAAATTACTGCCGAAACACTACTCTATAATAATGTTATCTTTTATTACACAATGTAAATGTGTGCCTTGATGTGCAAGTATGTTGCCCCCGTCTTTGATGAGCATAAAATGCACAGCACGAACACAAAATGCAATAGGTCATTAACCCTTCGACATTAACTCAAGTGCAAATACTTGATGGTAGAAGGCCTGGGTTGTGAGACTGACAGAGGCTAATGCCTCACACTACTAATTTGTATAATCTGGAATGTGGTGCTTTCCTGGGGAGGGTTGGTCAGAATTAAATAATCACAGTTGTGAGATTGCATCTTGTATGGCAAACCCACACAATGTGAAATGACAATTATATATTATCCAGCAGTCCACTGATAAACCTGGAAAAATGTTAAAAGGCTTTTCCGTGACCGTAGATATCTGAGCAAGTAAGAAGCTTATGGGATTTAATGTTATGGCAGCGTGGGGGGTGTTAACTTATTCATTTCAGATCTACCACACTCGTGGTTACAGTGTTTCTGAAGAGCTGGAAATTAGCAGAATTAAAGAGTTCTTGCTAAATATTTAAACACCAAATACAGCATAATGCAATATGATATCTGTTTCAGGATTGTACCGGCTAAAAAAAGAATGGATTAATTGTGCAGAGGGTTATTTATTCAAATTATTTCTGAACGATATACAATATGTTCGATTGATCGGATTCATAATCATTAATCCATAAAAACTGTAGATAATTGGTATTTGGACTACAGTTAATATTTAACAGAATAAAAATGTCACCATGTATGACATTTTTGCCAACAGCAGGTGAACATTTGTTATATGAATGAATGAATGAATGAAATAATAAATAAAGAAATTAATTAATTAATAAAATAAGTAAATGAATGAATGAATGAATTAATTAATCAATTAAAAATGTTTTTTTTCATAGGTACGATACCTTGTCTTCACTTTCTTAGGATTGAACCAGTAAAACTAGTCTGTTTTATGCAAATAAACCAAGTCATACAAGCATAATGGAGAGAGGTTACACCGCTTGGGCTGCAAGCACTTCACAGTGCTTTATGTGTTTATTTATGTGGCGTCACAAACAGAAACAAAGAGAGAAAACAAATTAAGTGAATTATTGGTTGACTATGCTGTTCATTTCGTCACTAATAATGACCAAATAAATTAGGTTTCTTTTACGATACCATTACAAGGGTACAAATACTGAGCAGTCTTTGTTTCTGAATCCTTTTCATTCAAATGCTATATAACCTCTATATTCACTGAGATCACTTACGGAGCTACTTCTTGAACCATTCGTGATCCGCAAATTGATTTATTCTAACAGTAGTTGAGGTTTTGAAATAATGCAATGTTTAAATCATACATCTACTGTCATGAAATCTGTGGTTGGTCTGTTTTGCCTTCAAACCACAAATGAACCACACCAGAATTAGCTTGGAGGAAAACCGAGACCCTCCTTTTGAAGGCGGTCTCGGTTCAGAAAATGGCTTTCACACCAACCCAAACACACTCCACTAAATATATCAACCATGTTTGCATGCCTTACAAGTATTTGGGGATTTGGAGGTGACTGTGCTACATTTGCTGATGAAATTCACAACGTTGTCAGTGTGGCCTAGTGCAGCAGAAGGATTAGTCTGTGTGGTATTTGTGAGAAGTTAGGTGACATAATGTGTGTTTTCAGAGGCACAAAATATTCAACAGGGGACTGGAGAGTGAGAGGGAGATATGTGTATGTGTGTCACAGAAAGAAGCCAGGAGAAATATCCTACAAAGGGCCCCCTCAGCTGTGCCGGCAAACAGAAAATTGCATTCTCGCAGCTTCACATGACTATGTGTCTGTTTCTTCTGCTATCTCATGTCCTATTCCAGCGTTGTAAAACCACCCAAAGGCAACCGCCTCCCTGAACACTGCACAAATATAACCACAGCAAATTCATCCCATCTCTTTCCTTACAGCCCACCTTCCTTCAGGTTTTTCCCTTTGCCCTCATTTCTCCTGTTGGTCCCAAGGTGGGATTCTCTGTTAGACCAGACAGGAGGTGGTGAAGTGTTACTATGGTGCTCAAGGTCTTCCAGAAAATCTCCTGTGTATGAATGACTGTTTATTCCGCCTCCATACTAGCCCTGTTCTCCTAATTAGTTCCAGGGGGTACTCTGCTTTAGCACTACAGACACTCTGCTTCCTTTAGTCGATTAGTGAATTAATGACACATTTTTGTTTGCTTTGGTCTTTTAAAGTCTTTTTTTTTTAATGGTCTTTCTTCAGAAGACTATCATTAGTGTAATATTATATATCACAATAACATTTAGGAATATAACTTCAGAGTTTCTTCTTTTATCGAACAGGTTTTTTATTAAAAGAAAAATATGCACATCTTTGGAGAAATTCTAATTATTTAATAATCCTCAAGTAAGACTTTACCTCTATTATTATCAATCGTGTTGGAAACTCTTTTTATCCACATTGAGCCAGCATTTTGGGAGGCCTTAAACACGATGACTGAAAAAAAAAAGGTCCAAGAGTGGGAAAATCTAAAAACCCACCCTTGCGTTTTTGTGTATACAACTAATATGCTACTTTGGGAAAATGGTGAGGTCATAGCCACACCACTCTCTCTCTCTCTCATGTTCTTGTATTCACTGTCGCTATCTTTGTCATCATCCTCTTGTGTTTGGAGATTGTTTGGTATTTCCTTAGTCCCCCTGGCTTGGTTCATTCTGTCTCTAATTCTGTGATAGTTCGAATAAAGCTTTATTTAAAGAGGTCTGTACACAGCATGCATGCTTCATGCACAAGCCCAGCATCCCTAGGGTTAGGGTGTATTTCTCAAGCTGAATTACAGTGCCATGTACAGGCCTGGCATATGCACTACAGCATTTAGAGTCATTTTGAGGGGTTTTGTGTGGGTAAACACGGAATTGTTTAAAAAAAATTGAAAACGATTAAATAGGGCAAGCTCCATGTAGATGAGGCCTAAAAAGTCAAAAAAGTAATTTAAGGGAGAGGTGATCACAGTGAATTAAGGTCATAAGCAGCAGTCAAGACAAAATTGTGTACAACCACAGCCTGGTTTGAAGATAGGGAGAAAAGATGTTGTATTGAGGTCAATTTGTGGGGGCAGCAAAACAACACCAAGTAAATAAGAGACAAAGAGAAAACTAACAAAGCTAACACAAACTAACCCAAATCATATTCCTAAGTGCAGCAAACTGTGACGGACCAAGGGTGACGCAGAGGAGGAGAATAAAGGATAAGAGGGGAACCTCAGTCACTACAGCAGTGTTTCCCACAGAGCAGCCAGCAATTTGTGGCAGAGGAGGGCGATCCCCTCCACCGCCACAAATTGGCAGGCACTGTTGATTCTGTGACAGCCCACCACAAATTGGTCAATGTATGGGAAACCCTGCTACAGACTCATTAAGTCTTTCTTCAGGGACAGAGTGGGAGGTCAAGGCACTGAACCTTGGTGACAGATTTCACAGTTGTTCACAGCCTGACTTACTACAAAAAAACACTCATTTGTAATCAGTGGCCCACCCTTCTGAGCACAAAGCAGTCTGTCGATGTTGACCAGGAGTTCTAATCAGATCAACCCTGCCTGTCCTTTGAAAGTCAGTAAGTCCCTCTCCCATCTGCCCTCTTATCCTAAACAAGAGGATCTGCTCCTGCCTTCTAGGCTAACTTACTGTCCGTCACTGCTTTCCACCCTGTCTCTGCACAGCACACCCTTTCCAACACAAGCCAACTTTAAGTTATGTTAAAGTTATAACCCTCATCCACTTTTGTTTGATTGGTGTTTATTTCATTGTTTTCTTGTCTAGTGATATTCTCCCTCACCTTTACCCTCCTAGACACTGTATGCCTGAGGAGCCAATGGGGAGACCTGAGGAGCAGCAGCAAAATCCCCAAGCTCCTTATTAGTCTTGTATGGGCACCTGGCCTCCTTTCTGGCTCAGGTAGTGAGGACCACCTGGTTGCTGCTAATTTTCTCAATTAAAGTTGTTTGTATGCTTCAGATACAAATGGTACAGTCGTGTACAGCGGCTAAGCTGAGTCTCAGTGGCAAAAAAAAAAAAAAGGAATCCTGCAGAAACTTACTACAAAATCACCATCTGTTCTGTCTGAAATTATCATTATTAATAAAAGTTTAACATTACGCTGCATGGCAGGCAAACCTGCAGGCAAAAAACAGACTTAACGCAGAAATGGAATCAACTCACCTTTGGTTATCTCTTCTGTTGCCTGAAAAAAAGAGAAACAAATAAATACAGTACAGAAGCAGAGAATAATAAAATCATGCAATATGCATATCATACATGTATTTCAGTTAATAATATGAAAGCATTCATGTTCATTACCAATAGATATTTAGTTTTGTTTTCCTCTTGTGAAGCTCTTTGAGTTGCATTGCTTTGTATTAATCAACTCTGTCTGACTGATAATGCACAATGGAGTAAAACAAATATATATATTTTTCAGAGAATAAAATCGATTAAAAAAAAAATTATTAATTAAACATTTCTCCCTTAGGATACACATACATCATTTTAGCAGCACTGACAAGGTCCAAGGACCAAACCTGGAAAGCTAACAATGAAAAGACCCACTGCAGAGAACAGTGTGAAGATGATGGAAGTGGTGGGATGTATGGTTAAGAAGAGCACACCTTCCTTAAGTTCTGGTTAGGTCTGAATGATTTGGGGGGGGATCTGCTATATAATGAGAACGCAATTTGCCTTGCAATATAATTTATAAGTCAAGCTTCACTTCAGTAGTCACGGTGTAAATTTACAGCAGCACATGAGTGTGCACCACATACAGGACTTCCACATTTTGTTTGTGGCAACTAAAATATTACTGCTGCTACTGTAATGTCATGAGGTTGCAACTACATAACACTGCAGAAGGCTTTTCATTTTAAACAACAGATACAAGACATGGGTGAGGAAGAGAGAGAGTGTAAAACAAGCAAAAATAGAGAGGAAATTAAACTTTCCAAGCCAGCTTAGTAACACTGGCATATCATACATCGATACCTGTCATCAGGCATGCACATGTTCTGTGAATGGGATTAAAAGTAAGTTCACACGAACAAGCACCTAAATGGAAAGAATGTAGTAATAGTACAAAATAAGTGTATTTTCAAGTGATATGTTACGTATTTTACCTTTTTCTGAGCGGCTTCTTTCTTTTTCTTTTCTTCTGGCTTTTTCTTTTTCTTATCTTCCATCAAATGGTTCTCTTCTCGTGTGTTGCTTCTTTTCACAGCTGAATTCAAATGAAAGGGAAAAAGACAAATAATGAACGTTGGTTTTCTTGTTTCCAAAAGCCAGCTTATGACAAATATGGTGTGTGTCAGCAGGTGAACACCTGCAGAATCTTTACATTCAGTTTGCTGCATTGTTTTGCTGTTGTTCCCCAAGGTTTAAAGTCTATATTGTCAGTGAAGTGACCGCTGTTGTTGCAGACAAAATCACATGTGTGAACATAATGCAACCACCAGACAAAAGAATGTGTGTTTTTTGCATATTTCTTGTGAACCGGTGACATCTGGAATTGTGTGCAAGCGTGTGCTTTTGTTTGGTGGTTGGTGGGGTTGGTTCTGAGAACCATTAATGAAGCTTTGCAGGTCGAGTATAGATGTGACCGATGAGACAACGCCCCCATTCTTTAGTCTCCACAACCAGCCAGGGCAACACATTTTAACATAACTGATGCAGCGGCAGCAGAACACATAAAAACTTGAATATTTGATGATAGTTTCTCTTTCTGTTCCCAAGGACAAAAAAGTGTTTTTGCAAAATATTACAGATGCCACTGTGAAATTGACCTTTATCAAATGAATGTTGAGGAATGGTGGTACCCATCTGATGACCCTGTATTCAGACAACCAAGTGGCACCAAAGCAGGAGCACCAAGCAATAAATATCAGCACATAATAACATCTACCTGTATGTAACAGTTTAGATATGAAATGTCACCACTTTCATTAGTGTATCCCTTTGGACATTTGTTGTAGATGTGACCCAGTCATACGAATCAATACGTTTTGGCCAAATGTATCACAGTTAATTGACCTGAAATTCCCTCGTTTCACCCAAGACACTGTAGATCAGGGGTGTCAAACTCATTTTCATTGAGGGACACATCAGCATAATGGTTACCCTCAAAGGGCCAGATGTAACTGTCATACAGAATAAATGTAACTAAATGTAACCAAATATAATGTAAACTAAAGGTAACTACTCTGTAACATATTTGCTAAATAACTTTCTGTATTTATTACTTATTCAAGTTACAAATATGACGCATTATAGATGTAACCTGGTCCGTGATGGTGTTTCTTAACAAATTAACAGTTTTAAAAGTGTGTATCTGGTCGGGGCAGACCTGCTCACACACCTTCAGCATGCACTGCTTCAAAAACGCACCCTCAGAAAAAGACTTTGAAGCGCGGGTGATTTCTTCAGCTACAATAAAGCTAGCTTTCACTGCCACATTTGAGTTTTTGGTGGTATTTCTGAACACATTATGCTGCGATCGCAGTCTCAATCTCAATCTCACTCGTGATGCATATACAATGATACACTGTGATTATTAAGTGTTACTACTACAGACACACACAGACTGACAATGCACCATTGTTTCAAGTGCGTAGTTGGTGCACATCAATCCTAATCCTCTACAGAGGAAAATCAAATCAAGAATAAATAAAGAATAAAAACTTGATTTTAAGAAACCATCATCGGCAGACAAAAGAGGTTTGTGCCACTGCCGGGCAACAGGCCATCACCGAGGCTCTAATGAGCAGTCAGGAGGAGACAGACCCTTAAGCAATCAGTTAGGTTGTGGCGGTTCAATAACGGAATTGTGAAACTAAAGGAAGAACTTGAACAAGGAAGCAACAAGTGTTTAAGTAAGAATCCAAGCTTCCAATTGTGCAGCCCAGCCAGTTCTTTGGCCCATGTTTTGACAGCATGGATACGAACAGAGGATTCAATTGTAAAATCTCTTTCTGGAAGCTTTTTCCTTTACCACTAGACATAAAGCAAAATTGTAAATTACATTTTCCTGAAGACAATTACTGAGCTAAAAAAATAGCTAAGTGGACTTGATTAAGTGGTTGTGACTTAAGTTGTACAACTTGTTACTTATGAGGTGTGACTGGTTGAACATTTAAAAGGATATTTACCATACTGATCATGCTTATTGATTTAGACGACAACAATGTTACCACAGTCTCCATCATGCTAAGATGAGGTGATGACGTGGCAAGCCAACAGGTGACATAAGGTCATCATGTGGGAACATCCCATTCACGTCCCAGACCATCTGTTCTTTATATCATCCATACTACTATCACATGTGCAGACATTATAACCAATCCAGTTACTGTGCACATTATGCTATAAGTAAAAGTCCACCTTTACGTAATTGCAAATGACCAATGAAGCACACTGTGAAATAAACGATGAAAAATAAATTTAAAAAAAAGAAAAAAAAAATAGGAGCCACACGGTAGAGTGTCTGTCACTCGGTCAAGGGACAACGGAGACGGCAAGGGCTGTGATTGGTCCGAGCTAACGCTGCTCTGTGCCGGCCATTGAGCGTCCAGAGAGGCAGAGCTGATCAAAGCCGTCAACGTCGCTGCCAAACTATAGATATGTAATTTCTTAATACACACACCACATGTTTAGACTCGAGGTGGCTAATTTCTCGCCTCAAATTATCTTAAAACTGCGTTCACACAACAACAGTCTTTCTCTCTCGGACGCCATTGCTCACTGTAGTCAAAAGCACAACAACCTTGCGTAGCGACCCCTACTGATTGGGCAGAAAATTGCAGTGTGTATCCATCACCACGACAGAGAAGTATGAAGGCTCGAGGGGTCTCCGTGGTTACGCAGTCGGATAACGCATTATGCAGTCAGAGAAGTACAATGTGGCCTTTACAGTAAGAGGATTGCCAATTTGCATCCTGGTTCAGGCCTTTCTGCGTGGAGTTTGCACATCCTCCCTGTGTGTGGGTGTTCTCTCACAGTGCAAAAACATGCAGAGGTTAAATGGACACCATGGGTGTGAATGTGAGAGTGAATGGTTTGTTGGCCCTGCAATGGACTGGTGATCAGTCCAGGGTGTACTCCACATTCCACCCCATGTCAGCTAGGATTGCCTCCAGCAGCCTGGCTACCCTCATGCGGAGGATGAAGCAGTAGACATGAATGAATAAAACATGTACCTAAAATGTTTCAAATGCTCTTGGTCTCCATCTTCTTCTCTATCCACTCTCTTTACATGTGTTTTGTTTGTAATCTGCTGAACTTGTTTCTGTACACGTGAAACCTACTGTTTATTTGTCCATCCTAGGAGACGGATCCCTCCTCTGTGGCTCTTCCTGAGGTTTCCCCTGTACAAGAGTTTTTGTAGAGTTTTTCCTCACTCAATGTGACGGTCTAGGGATAGAAGGTATCACTTGCTGTACGGACTGTAAAGCCCTTTGTGGCAATCTGCATTTGTTGATGTGATGTTGGGCTATATTTAAATAAAATATAATTGATTTGAATAAATGACTGGACAATGAGTCAATAACAATATATTCAATCAATAGAATTAAGTTTGTCGACATATCTTGATATTGACATGGTTACACACTGTGGAAACACATTTAATTTATCAGTATTTTCCCCCCGATTTGTGTTTGTTCATTTCAGTCAATAAAGAAGTTTAAAAGACTAATTTGGTGGTTTTAGTAAATCTAGTCCTACTTCAATGATACTTTTTTTTTTTTTTTTTTTTTTACAAAATCCCAAAAATGGAACTTATTACCACAAAGTATGAACAGTTACAAATAATCCAAATAATGTTAATAGTGTTGCCCGTGCAGCACAGGCCTTTAGTATAAGCCGAGCTGATGATTTCAGCCGCACTCCACACCTGATGGCACAAAAGAGCAGCAATGAAAAGCAGCTTCAAAATAAAATGAGACTGTAATTCAAACTGTCAGCCTGTGGTCAGGTTGCTTGAATTTGCTTTGACACAAAAAACTCCTTGCCACTCTACACCTATCTACCCGTTTTTTAATCTTCAAAAGCCTGATACGGAGCCTTGAGCAGCAGCTGCCAGTCTAAATATAACGGGTGCTGCTCCTTTCAGAGGAATCACTGGGCTTGTGCTATTGAGAGTCAGAGGCTAAGAGAGATGCTCCAGTTAATGTGATCTGATGTTGACCTTCAACCTGACATCACATCAAAATGATTTCTCTTTAAAACATTTGGTCAGATGTGAATGCCTTGGGATCAGCATGCTGAGAGCTGCCCACGTACTGCTGCACCTCTGGTAATATAATGGAACAGAACATGCAATCGTTTTAAACGGCTATTTAATAATAAAAGACTCATGCTTACAATATCAAAGATATTTTAATTTTTTATTTTGAGGAGCACCAATAGCAAATTTAACTGAGAACTTTAATTCAATTCTAATAAATAGCAGAATTGGAAAAACAGCCAACATCAATGTTTTTTTTATTTGATGTGTCCTCGACTAGCTACATCACAAAAACCCGTTTGCAGTAGGGAAACATGGCGAATGTTGACATGAAAGATGCACCAATGACCAGTGAGCTCAGTGGTGTTGTGGAATTACACCATCCTGTTAGAACAACACGATTAGAGCTTGGTGTCCCTCTTAAATCCAGACACTCACTCACTTCACAAAGGAAGGTATAAAAAGCAAAAAGTCAGAGCAGAGGAAAGGGAAAGGGGACCTGTCACAGGCACAGGTACTGCTGTGGGCATGTAAATGCCTCTAAATGAAGCACTGAGGATGAGGGTGCTAGAATTAAAGGGGTTGGTTTCTGTGTTTGTGTGAGAGATGGGGGAAGGGGTGCTAGACGGCAGTCGCTGGGCACAGAGCCAGGAATGCCACTGCAAGCCAAACAAGAGCGCAGCAAGCCCTTGGGAGAACGCTTGCTCGCAACCACAGTAGCAGCCGCCAGAGCTATGGTAGGATGTGCAGCCCCCTCTTCACGTCTGCACAATCGCATGTTTGGGCTACATGATTTTTTTTTTTAAATAGCTCTGAAGAACATCTGCTAGGGCTACAGTGCAGGAAAAAGCATGAGGCCAAGCAGTCACTGCCATCTTTAAATGTGTGTGAGTTTTTAAAAACTGCTTGGTAAGCACCGACTGTCCATGTGCCGTGCAAAGAGGATTGCAGTCTCTTAACTATCTGAGGCTATTCTCGTTAATGCTTCCTGACCCAGGCTAATAACAAAGAAAACAGAAACCAACACTATGTCATTCTACTGTGCACTAAACATGCCCTAAAATAACTTGTATGTCCACACATCAATAGTGCTGACTCCAATCCCAGAGTCAGTTGTCAGCTGGAAAAGTAATGAGAGAAATTCAAATAGTTGTTTGACAACATAGTAGTTCATCCCCTACTACCTACAATCATACACAGTTGCTGCACTATTTCCAAATAAATTCCCCCCCCCCCCCCCAAAAACAAGGGTGACTAAAAATGTGTAAGTGAAATATTTATCTAAAAAAATGTGTCAGGGGTTTGACACTTCCTCATCGACTGACAACTACCAGCATTGAAATGAATGGAAGTGAATGGAGCTAGTATAGAGTAGACCTGCTTTTAAACAAAACAGCAAAACCTTTCTTTTCACTGAGTGCAAGCTCATCACTTCCTCACTGAGGAGTCCAGCTAAGTATCTGATCAATGAAACCAAACAACACGCCAAATCAACCAACACAATCTGGCAAAATGCCCCCTGGTCCCCTGGTCCAGCAGTACATAAAAGGCCACTGAGAGTTTTTTAGTGAAAAAGGGGCTGCGACCTAAGCTGTATAGTAATCTCAGTATTTAGTGGCATGTTTTTGTTATCAAGCCCCCTTTGGCGCCTCTTTACACACTGCCTCTTTCAGCGGCATGGGTGCTGACTGGGGCCCCTGACCTAGCAGGGACAGAGAAAAAAAACTAACCCCCTTCCCTCAACCGCCACTGCTGCTTCATCCCCTGCCAAGCCAGGGCCCAATTTAGGGACTCCAACACATCAGTAAAACCAGCAGGCCTAAAAGCTTACGTCAGTCAGGCCTCCACATGCATCAGGGAGCTGGCATTCCCAGTCTACACACACTGCCCTCTCCATGAAGACTGTGTTTGTCACTGCAGGATGTCAAGCTGCAACAAGGCAGTGATGGCTGTCACCATGGTGGCACAGGAAGCAACAAAACATTAGTGACTGGCTTTAATGTGTGTGCACTTTTAACTTCAGAAAATCACAAACCCTAGAAAATGACAAAGTAACTTGGATACACACTGATTATGAGCAGTGCAACTTATGATCAATTAAACTGTTATTTCCTTGACCAATTTATCAGTTGTTTGGTCAATAGCATGCAAATATTGTTTCCAAAACCCTAAAATCTTCAAACAATCAAAACAGTGTTTGACGGTCAAAGACACCAGAACATTACATTAAAAATGCTGCATTAGAAACACTTTAAGCGCTGACTAACAATTTAGTAACCGAGTGACAATCGATTAATCGCTCCAGTCAGGTTTTAGTATGAAGCATATTTGTAATTTAAGCACAGAAAATAAGTCACTTTGCAAACATTTTGTGTGAAAGTTAAGGACAGAAGCAACCAAACTAACAGAGGAGTTGAGCAAATGAACAGTTGAATGGATAACGATGCAAAAGACAACAGGACAGGACGCGTCATGAGTGCCTTGGTTCATTCAAATTCAGCCTGGTCCTGCGTTTACTGCCCGTCTGGTGATGCATGTTAGGTCCAAGCTGCTCGCACCAACCCCAATGCATGCTAAGCTACGACAAATAACGACAAACCCAACGAGCAATGACACGGGGTGCCCTTGAATCATTTGCAGTGTGCAGCTAGCTCAAGCAACCGCTATCCAGAAAAACCTAGCAAACCCGCGCTAATGACAAAAAAACAGCGAGCACTATCGTCAACAACAACAAAAAATAACAACAGCAAAGCTGCGACTCTATCGGCGACAGCAGCAGTGGAACGTAGTCGTAAGCAGCGAAGACAACACTGATGTCAGAGAGAGCTGAAAATATGTTTGCTCCTTCTCCAGCAGCTGCCATTTTAAGCTCCAGAAAACGCCGCGTATTTCCAACAGCGTAAAGGGGACGAAGCGCTGCTGTGTCGCGCTACGAAGCCAAAGGGGGGGAAGAATAAATCCTACCATGAAGCGTTTAGCAAGAGCTCGTCAGCGGCGAAGCCTCTGCAGCCATTTTGTAGTAACTGACCGGAGCAGGAGCTCGAGACGGTTGAATCGGTGGTAACTGGGGGGAGGAGGGGGTGGAGCTTCACCTTGCCACGTGACCTTCAATAACAAAACAAACGCTCCCCTCCCCTCCTCTCCCCCCACCGCCCCAGTAATGCACGCACCCGCCCTCCCCTCCCCTTCCCCCCGCCCCGCGTTTCCATGACAACTGCAGCCCCTTCATCACTGCCCTCTGCACTGATGCGCTCGGACTAAAGCACACACAGACACACACACACACACACACACACACACAGACACACACGCGCTCCTGACCTCAGATTCACAACAAGGTAAACAACTGTACTCAGTAACAACCACAGAGTAAACGCATGTCACTGTGTGCACACTGAGCCTGTGTTGTGTTAGTACACCAACAGAGGGCACAGTTTCTAATGTGTTATACTGTACTGTAGGTTATTTTGACTGGTCTTAAAAGCAAAAGTTCTCTCGTGATAAACAAACAAATAAGGAGTATGGACGGCATTAAACAATCTTAAACTTTCTTCTCACTTGACAGGAACATAAGATGTGTAGAGACAATAATTAATCTAAAATCATATTTCGACACACATTTTGGCTGTATCGACTATAGCGCCCACGGTTGGTTGTTAGCACTCTTGCCTTTGCAGGAAGACCCGGGTTCCTGGGTTTGAGCCCCGTTTGGAACAATGGCCTTTCTGCAAGGAGTTTGCATGTTCTCCCTGTGTGTGCATGTTTTTTCTCCAGGTTCTCCAGCTTCCTCCCACAGTCCAAAAACATGCGATATGGGGATTAGGTGAATTGGTCACTCTATATTGACCTTAGGTGTGTGAGTGAATGGTTGTTTGTCTCTGTCTGTGGCCCTGTGATGGACTGTATGTGCCCACTGTATGGGGCCAATGTCAGCTGAGATAGGCACAGCAGGATGGGGGAGGAGGATAAAGCGGTAGATGATGGATGGATGGACTATAGCGCCTCCTGTGATTTGAAAATTGCAGTTTTTCGATAAAATTTCGATTAAGTGTTCAGCCCTAGTATGTCACGAGTAGTCATTATTGTGAGTTACTTCTTACGATGTCATTTTGTAACCAGTATACTCATTCTCCTCTGACCTCTGACATCAAAAAAACAACTGTCCATCACTGAATATCTCTCCCCAGACCATTCTCTGTAAACCCCCAAAGATGCTTGTGTAAAAAAAATAAAATAAAAAAAAGAGGGAAAACTTTCCATATCAACCACAGAGGCGTAACGTTCCCAGAAGATTCTGTTAGCTGTGTCCCACCTTTGTCCTGATCTGAAATGTTGCTGTGCTTTGTGAAATGTCTGCCCGGTGACAAAAGCAGTCAATAGTCTGGCTGCATCGGGATGAGAAATTCCTATTGCGCATGGCAATCAGTGGAAACTGTATCTCCGCCACGGCATCGAGGAGGAATAAATATGAGTGGAACGCTTACTCGGCTAATATGTCACCACTCAAATGAGCCAGATCTGGAGGTGAATTAATACCCTTGTCTGTATCTCATTAGGAGCCAACACGGTCCACTCTGAATGAGACTCCAGTGGCATCTGATACGGAAATTAATCTGGAGACATCAAGTGGTGAACACCCACAAGAAATAACAATGAATCTGATTACAAAACAGGATGATCGGCACCGCGTGTTTGCAATTATAGAAGCATCTGTACCGGGTGTCACTGGCATATAACGTATCGTATGTATCACCCGCATGTGGACAATTGCAGAGATATGCATTATAGTGATGGTGGCAAAACACAATTATTCAGTTAAACAAGATGATGTAGTGCAGAGAGAGGAGAGGGGAGGAGGGGAGACACTAATCATGCACCACAGTGATGAATCTTCTGTGTGTCATAGCAGTAGATATAAATAATCCACTGCCTGTGTCCTCTTCCTAAACGTGTGTGTGTGTTTGACGACCTGTTCTGTAACATACCCATGTCATTTTTGCTGCCTGATGGAGTATCAATACCTGGCAGCGAATGAATCCATAGATGCGTTTTTAGTTTTCACTTCACTTTCAGTTGCAATTTGAAATTCCTTGCTGAGAGTAGTTCACAAAACAACAAAAACAGGAAATGATTCTGCGGCGTTCACCGGGGACTTGGTTTCTGTCCAATCACAGAGTACCAGTACCTGGTAACAAATGGCAGTGAGTCAGGATAAGAATAAAGATGAGTGACAGTTATATTTGTCAAACTTTAAGCATGCTCACAAACCGCTAACATGCTGCTTGTCATTTATGATTGACAGGCTTGTTAAAGGAAAAAGAGCTTGACATTTTTCTTCTATACCCAGTGTCAAAAGACGTTACATAATAGTTCTGTAAATATTTCAATCGGGTCATCAAAGTGAGCCAGTACTCACTAAGTTACTGACATAAACCTCTGACCTTTCGTCTATATCGTTAATGTTAGTAGCATTGATCAGTGCGCACAGCCAGTCAGTGAATATCTGAGAAATTAAATCATGACCCTGTCTGTATGACCAGGTCAGACTGAACTTATTTATCTAAGCTTTAATGTCTTAGACTATTTTATATTCACTCCTCTCCACTATTGGACAGATACAATTGCTATTTACGATACAGATAAGGATTTTGCATACAATACTGCTATTGCATTAGTGAAAATAATCCAGTACAATGTCATGCAAATAATCTACAAAAGCTATTTCGGTAAAAATTGCCTTTGATATCTTGAATTGCATGTTTTTGAACTTGAATTTGAGTGTTTATTTATGCAGCATTGCTAATTCTAGGATCTTCCACATAATGTATGTATAATGTATATACAACTAAAACCAGACCACTTCAGTTTTGCCATTCACACGCTTCAACAAACTTGCTCTAGGACACTAGAGTAGCAGAGCCAGGATTTGAACCGACAACCTTCCAGATGAAAGACTATTTGCCCTACCACTGAGCTACTATGGCTCAATGCTACCTCTTCACTTTTCTAATACTTTTACTTCTAAAACTTAAGATCAGAAAATGACTTTTGATACTTAAGTACAGTAAATGTCATTATACGTTAAGACTTTTACTGAAGTAATATTATAAAAAAATGTTTTATAAAAAAAAGTGACTTCAACTTCTAGCAAAGTCATTTTCTGGTAACATTTTACTCAAGAATTCCTTTAATGTACTTTATACAAGTGTGCCACATAGTTAGTTTGAGTGATGCATCATAAATTACACATCAGCTGAATGAGTGTGTGTGTGTGTGTGTGTGTGTGCGTGCGTGCGTGTGTGTGTGTGTGTGTGCGTGCGTGTGTGTGTGTGTGTGTGGGCATCAACAGAATGTATCACATTTGCAAAGAGGCCCCTCCTACTAATTGTTTGCCTTTATGTATTTAAATGATTCAATTGAACAATTAAGCTCAAGCAAGTGTTAATTTGTATTCTCAATGGATTTTTTAAATTATTATTCTATTTTATTTTTTACTTTTCGTCTCTGTCTGATTCTCTGTTTCTGTGCCACGTCTCTCAGATCGTTGATCAATCGCAGTCAGGATGTCAATCCGTCCTTCCTCTTATCATCAACATCAACATCTCTTCAATCATACTCGGCTAAGCACACACACACACACACACACACACACACACACACACACACACACACACACACACACACACACACACACACACACACACACACACACACACACACACACACACACACACACACACACACACACACACACACACACACACATAAGTAGCACAACATCTCCCACGGAGAGGAGACAGAGGGAGGAAAACATGGCGCAGTGACACGCTATGAAAGCCTGTCTGCTCGTCATCCTTCAAAGTCAGAGCGTCCCGTCACTAACTGCGCCGCCTGCCAAGGTCTCTCTCTCCTGTTTGGGGGGGGGTGGAGAGTGGCAGGTGTGTGACAGTGCTAAAAAGTGTCACCCCACCAACAGCTATGATTGTTTCTATTTTCATTTGAGATGAGATTAAAGTCCTTGGGGGCAGCGATATCAATCTGTTGTAACATAATGAGTCCTTTCTGGTGAGCAAATAGACACTTGGGCCAACAATGGCCGTGGTCGATATTTGTCTGCCACTCATGATTATATTCACTAAAGCAGGAGGGAAACACAGTGACACACAGAGAGAGAGAGAGGGAGAGGAGGGGCCTCAGTCATTCACCAGAGATGAATAATGAGTTTGTATGTGCGTATCATTAATTCATTATAAATTAAAATCAGCATTATACAGAATGTAAACTAAAACGAGCTGTTATTACAGCACATGAAACAACACCGTACACACTGCATAACTTCATTTTAGCGCTTTAACCCTTTAAGGTACTACTCAACCATTTGGTCGACCATTATATGAAAGTCCAAGTCACTATATAGAAGTCACTATATCTCATTGAAAAATGCATCAAGCTGAACACTTAATGTCACTTGTTCTGAATATTGTACTTTATGAATTATGCAAACCAGGTTTATTATGAACAGGCGTCTCAACCGTTTGGTAGAGGTAATACAGTTTTTTGCGTACCTTAAAGGGTTAATACTGTTAACAGCACTGGAATACAGGGAGGAATAATAATGTACAAGTTACCAAACACATGCACGCACGCACACACACACACACAAACACACACACACACACACACACACACACACACACACACACACACACACACACACACACACACACACACACACACACACACACACACACACACACATCCTCTCCCCGCATCATCCATGTGTCAGACTGATGAATGCCTCCTTCCTTTGAGTGACCTTCAAGGTCAGTGTTAGTGAGGCAAATACAGCGTCGCTGCCTCATTTCCCCAGCAAAGTAACAGCTCAGACATAATTCACCATCCCTTGGCCACCACTCTATAGTCTCAAATGTAATTCAACCGCATGCTGGGGGGTTGGGGGGGGGACTTGAGGCCCTGCATTCAGCCTGTTTAGCCAAATGTTTGATGCAATGCAATGGACTTTGATCTGCATTCTTCTGGCCTCGTATGTAACAAACAGTTAGAACATTCACATGACATTAGAAAAACAAAGGATTATTGTTTTTACTAAAACCAGACTTTAGAAATACATGCAAATATGTTCATTCGACTCAAATCTCTAATGCAACTGGGAGCCTAATTACTACTTTGCGTATATGTTCATTTGGCCTGTGTGCTCATCGCATGCACCATTGTTCCCACCCATTCCCACTAAAGTGCTTGTATACTAGGATGAGGACAGGTTGGGTACGCAGATGGGTTTCCATTACGCCTAGACATGCGCAAAATGGAAATATTGCAATAAAAAAAAAGGGTAATGGAAACACCTACATTTCGTTAAAAAAATCTCAAATGTTTTTACGCTCTCATGAGGCAGTTTTTCAGATGTGTCGAATATAAAAATGAAGTACTGTGCAGAAATGCTATAATGACAATAGAGGATCATTATTTCGATTTCACATCCAGAAAATATGTATGCAGTTTGAAAAAAAAAAAAAATCCTCTACAGGTGTCGAGTATCGTATCGTGATATACCCTTACACTTGAACAATAACACAACTCTGTTTATACTGGAGTGGAACCTTAATTAAAGTTACTGGTAAATCCTGTGTTTGTCCAAGTATTTCATTTAAAGAAATATCTGCATGGTGGTGCTCTGAAACTTTTGCACAGCACTGTACGTCACAAAAGTGTCACGGAAACACAACTTCAGTTACACTTCAGTGAGAAATAATGCCAGAATTGCTCGGTCACAACCTAAAGAAAAACATTATTATAAAGAAAAACTCCATATCCATGTGCCATAAAATCCATTTGTTCCACTCTGTCACCACCTTTGCCTCGGGGACGTAGATGTAAATTATACAGAAGCATGTCATTACACACAGAAGCCAATGACAGTGGCTTAATGAATATGGGCAGTGTCACAACAGTCGGCAACATCCCATCACTGGAGAGCTTCCATATAGGCCACAGCATCAATCTTTCTGTCAGCACCACAGCAACGACGATCGAATGCCTCGCCCCCCATCATAAACAGATATATTATTCATGAATTAGCATTATTGTCCACTTAATTATTCAGCAGGTCTTAATTATCCGGCAGATAATCTATTCCAGGTCGTGAGAAATTAGATCAGGAAAGACAGCGTCGCTTTCGAGAGCCTCCTCATCAGCTTGGGTCGAGTGTGGTGTGTTTTCTGCTTGAGTGGTTGTGAATTTATGAGAGGTTCTAAGTGCATGGGAAGGGTGTTTTGAGAGAATTTAATCCATTATTAGTAAAAGTAGTGAGAAAGGAGCACTTGAGGTGAAGAATGTAGCGCATTTATTTAGATGTATTTGTGGGACAAAAGGGAAATTTATTTCACAAGGATGATGGTTTACTGTCAGCATCCTGAGGAGAGAACAGTCCACGGTCGTAATGAGAACATTCATTTCAGAAATCTTCTGTCACTTTAGTTAAAGACCAAATGTAATATCAAAGAGATTACATTGATGTTGCACTTCAAAAAATAAAATCCTGTTTGCATCTTTTAACCCCAAAACGTAATCATGTGTCTATGAATTTATTTTTCTTAGTCACTGCTGCTGTCCTCCACCCGCAGGCTATGTCACCTCATACTCCCTTCCTGTGACCATCTACCTTACCCTTGCTTTCCCTCCTTGTTTTGGAGTCTATGCACATACACACCGCCACAGAGGGCGATGAATCATTCATAGCAGCACATAATGCCCTCAGCCCTCTCTCAAGAGAGAGAAAGACAGACAGACAGCTAGTGTAACGGAGACAGGAGCCGACAGAGAGAGAGAGAGATGGGGGGACACAATAGCGAGGCAAGAAATTAAATATTATGCACAGCTATAATGTGGGTTCAGATATATGACAATTTAATGAGGCCTGATTTTCTTGATACAGACACTTTCCATATCAAACGTCGAGTGAAAATGACACAAATGTATTTCATTATACTGCAAGTCAGAGCACTTTATGTATATGTTAAATGTGATGTCTATCTTTACAGTCGCAGGCTTGGGCTTACAAAACCTTGAGCTGTAATCAAAAACGGGCCATGTGATATTAAAAACATAACATGCAACGTGGCCACACGGTTGGTGCAGTGGTTAGCAGCAAGAAGACCAGGGATCATGACCCAGTCAGAACAAACTGACGGCCTTTCTGTATATGGAGTTTGCATGTTCTCCCGGCGTGTGTGCCTATAGGTTTTCTCCCGGTTCTCCGGTTTCCTCCCACAGTTCAAACACAAGAGAGGTTGTTTGAGGTTGTTTGTCTCTATATGTGACTCTGTGATGGACTGGTGATCTGTTCAGGGTGTACAGCACCTTTCACCCTATGTCAGCTGGGATTGGCACCAGCACCCACGCCCTGTGACCCCTCATGTGGAGGATAAAGCAGTAGAAGATGAGTGAACATGCAACGTCTTAAATCCCACAAGGTTTAAGTGTATACTTCACATAGCCTTCTCCAAAATGTCACAGGCAATTTCACATGAGAGGACGATAAAAGTGTATTTGCGGTGCTGTCAGGAAGTTTTTCACACTTTACTACGCCATTGACTTTAGACCAAGTTTGTTTTTTGGTCAATGGCACAGTTGATATAGTAGGTACAGTAAATATGTGCCAACAATGTGCCCCAACCACACCTTTCTTTTGGGTTTAAGACAGAACCGCTCATGTCTTCTGTTAAATAGAAGTGATTAGTTTCATGTTAAGACAGCAACATTCTGCTCGTCAAGCCAGACGACTGCAAACAGGGTGGAGTATGACTGAAACCACAGATAAGCGCCCAAGAGAAGTTTCATAAGTGAAATCTAAATCTAAGTTAAACAGGAAAAAACACTTATTGCCCCCGTCCGTCCCTGCACTGCTGTTGTATACACACAAATGCTCCCTCAGTCAGATCGCGTACAAATAATGTTAACGAACAAGAAGACCAAACAGAGGCGGAATAATAACATTGTCAATGACAAAAATCACCAAAAGTTCTGCTCTACAGCTTTAAAAATGTGTTAACTCGTTTGAAGAAATAACCTGCAGCAGCTACTGTAAATACGACAATAGTCGCCTGGAACCACAGACAGACCACAGACATCAGTCCTGGCATGCAACAGCTCTGTGTGTGTCCTGTAGCATCTGCTAAGTGCAGTCTAACTCTAAATCATACAGCTATAATGCACTCAGGCTCCCCTGAGACTGACCCATCTGTGGCAGCAGGGGGGAGTGCAACAGCACCGAGACTCACTGACAGAGATGAACACAAACAACATCACAAACTCACAGGGAGGGACCTTGGTTTCCATGTGTCCATATCAGCAGAGGAGAGCTGAGTTGGAGCGTGGAGAGGCGGACAGGGGAGGCGAGGTTAGATAAAGCACAGTAAAATCTCCTTTATTTCATTGGCTCTGTATGGATTTACAATTTGCCCTGTGTGTGAAAAGCACTGCAGCTCTTTTCTCCTCCTTCTTCTGTTCTGACGCCTCTTGGATTAGATACAAGAAAACAAATCAAAACGAAAAAACACTCATCAGCCACTTCTATTAAGTACTAATTCCCAGTAAATCACCTGATTCTGAATTACTCAGTCCATCCGATTTGCACCAACAACCATATCATTTTGAAAGTCACTTCAATTGTTTTTTTCCCCCGATTCTTATGCTTTGGCACGTCATCTTGACCACATCTATACATGCAATGAGTTGCCATGTGATTATGGGATTAAATACTGCTCAAACAAGTAAAATGACTGTGAGACACAGTTAAAATCCACAGTAGATCCATTCAGGCAAGTACAAAATGCTATATGGCTAATTGCTAATTTAATGATATAATTGAATAACCTCCTATTAACTTCTGAAATCTGAAAATTGTCTTCTGTATATTTGTACTATCTATGCTGCTATCTTGACCAGGACTCCCTGGAATACTGGAAGATACAGTATCTTGTACACTCTTAGAAAAAAGGGGTTCCAAAAGGGTTCTTCTACAAGGGCTGAGGTTCTACATGGAACCATTTGCTTCTGAAAAAAGCCTTTCCCGAAGGAATGGTTCTTGGTAACACTAATGGTTCCGGTAAGAACCATTTTGATCCAGAGAACCCTTTAAAACCCCTTTCCTGAATAAAGGGTTTTAAAAGGGTTCTTGGTGGAACTTTTATAAAAAGGTTCTACCTGAAGCCAAAAAGGGTTCTCCTATGAGGACAAGCCGAAGAACCTTATATGGTTCTACTTAGCACTTTTATTTCTAAGAGTGTACCTCAATGGATAAATAAATAAAAAAGAAAATATAGTTCATAGAGTTGATCAGATTGAGTTTAAGAGAAAAGAAAGTTGAGAAATCTGATTCATGAACCTACATTGCATGTACACTCTTAGAAATAAAAGTGCTAAGTAGAACCATATAAGGGGTTTTAAAGGGTTCTCTGGATCAGAATGGTTCTGACTGGAACCATTAGTGTTACCAAGAACCCTCAGAAGCCCTTGAAGAAGAACTCTTTTGGAACCCTTATTTCTAAGAGTGTATGCACATTGGAATGCAAAGAGCAGTAAACCTGTTTGTCATATTTAATCACATTGAAGAGCTATTGTTTATCTTTCAAGTGCGGCTGAGGTTGAGAGTGGTTTTGTACACGGAGCCATTTCATCAGTCGGAAAAAACCAAGCGAGATCACATGGAAAGTACCGGAGAGTTTCAAGGAGAAAGAAAATATCTCCTTCTCTTTATTCACTGACACTTGCCAATGATGGGTTGTTTTGTTTGTCTTGGAACTTTTTGGTGATGTGTTTGTCTTCAATACAGTTTGTCGTGGAGGGACAGCAATTACACGTGTTTGTAATTAGTCCTTTCATGGTTATTTTCATGTCAAAAGCCATACGTCACATTTACTCCTACTTAACAAATTGGGGTTTTGTTGTTGCTCATGACACACAGACAAAACACTCAAACAACGCACAGAGGCGTCTTGATTATTTCTGTGTGCCCCTGCTGTGAGAGTGGCAGGAAAGTGAAATCCGCACTGGAAAAAACGCGGCAATTACGCCACAGAAGGCCACAACATGACACGCTGTGCATAAACATGAGGAAAAGGAAGGAAGAGTGCTGTTAAGTCTCCTGTTATCCGCCACCCTTTGCAACCTACAAAAGCTCATTACCAAATCTCAAGGACCGTGAGTGTTTTTCTTTCAACGCATCCACTCACATGGTCCTCAGCCCGTCCTCTCCTGTCCTCCTTGTACCCCCTTTCATTGAAGGTGGGTGGAAAAAAGGGAGACAGGGAGATGAAAAGGGGAGGTTATAAAAGGGGGAAGACATGCACTGTGTGAGAGACAGGGAGGAGGATCACATACATTCATATCAGCGTGACATTTAAAGTCAAAATCTACTAAAAGCATCTCCTGCTACACCACAGTGTAAAGAAGGAGATTCAACATTGCCTGGAGGACATGTATACACCTTTCCTGGAGATCCTCATCCTTCTGCAGCTTGTGTAATTACTTCCAATAAAATAAAATGAAAAATAATTTTCTGTTGTGTATGATTTAACTGAAATTATTTTCATTTGGCAGAAATAAAACATTTGATTTTCACAGGATACGTCCTTTATCTATTTATATATAAACAGATACATGATATCTCCTTTATCCTATATCTATCTGCACCCTTAGAAACAAAAGTGCCAAGTAGAACCATACAAGGTTCTTCAGCTTGTCATCATAGGACACTTGTCAAACTCAAGGCCCGGGGGCCAGATGTGGCCCGCCACTTCATTTTATGTGGCCCGCGAGTGATTAATTGGTCTTAAAAATCCGTGCTAAAATAGGTCAAGACATGCATTGACCATAAACTACATTTCCCACAATGCATGGCGATTGTGTTAGTCGCAAAGTGACGGCACCACCACTAGATCGCAGTTCGCCTTTGAGGGTAACCATTATGCTGATGTGGCCCTCAGTGAAAATGAGAGTGACAGCCCCCTTTTTGGCTCCAGGTAGAACCTTTTTTATAAAGGTTCCATTTGGAACACTTTTGGAGGGTTCCACCAATAACCCTTTAAAAACCCTTTATTCAGGAAAGGGGTTTTTCGGTTCTTACTGGAACATTAGTGTTACCAAGAACCCTTGAAAGAGTTTTTCAGAAGCAAATGGTTCCAGGTAGAACCTCAGCCCTTGTAGAAGGACCCCTTTGGAACCCTTATTTCTAAGAGTGTAGTGCAGGTCTTCTCGACTAAGGATTGTCTTCATAATTGATTACTAAGTCAATTACTTTCTCATGTACTTGATTAATTATGTATTTGGCTCATAACATGTCACACGTAGGAGGCTGAAAAATCAGGGATTGTTTTAATTATTAAAAAAATGACAAACAAACAAAACAACTTAAGGACGAGAAAGGTGAGGTGAGTGATATTCAGCTGCAACACATTAGCACTTCTACTGATGGGGGAATTCACTTCATTCCAGGTAGCTGTATCCACATGTGACTAACTGTTTCTATAAGAGCGTCTATTTGCCTTAAGACAGTAAGAAAAATCCTTTGTGCTTTCTTGTCATCTTTTTAAGAGCAAGCGGTCGGCTCAGGGCTCAGACCCTCTACTGCTATACTGCCCCGTTACCATGGAAATAACAAGCAGGAGAGTCAGAACCTGCCACATGGAAAAATGTCAATTAAAACAGTAGATACGCAGATTAAGGCTGGGAGTGAAGGGTATTAAGTCAGGGAATTGATATGTGCTTTATTCTCTTCTCTCCCTTGCACACACACATCAGAGTGTAATGGGTCAGGGTTTCTGGGGGAATCACTGAAGAGTTAACTCTCTCCTATAATCCACATATTGATCCCCTCTACTCGACTCTAGCCAACGATCAATACAGGCAATAAAACCAAACCAAACAGCCTCTCTGGGGAACTGTGACAGACCCTCGGGCTAGACGAGCACTATTATGTGTGTGTGTGTCTATACGTTTCACCATGTGTCAGCAGCACAGTGTGTGTGATGTGTTAGTGTGTGTGTGTGTGTGTGTGTGTGTGTGTGTGTGTGTGTGTGTGTGTGTGTGTGTGTGTGTGTGTGTGTGTGTGTGTGTGCCAATGAGAGTATGCGTGTGTCCCATCATAAATCAGTGGACTGGACAGCCCCTGTCATGGTGGCTTCCCTCTCGGGAAAACTGGGCCTGACAAAACGGTCAGCGTGCGACGTAAATGATCGTACAACTGCTGCAGCTCCGAGCAGAGAGGAGCTGTGGTGCGGGCAGCGTGATAATAACAGCAGAGGGTGCATTTAGGGGATCACACTGAACGACTAGAGATTAATGCAGTTATAGCATAACAACGCCTGTATTTTCTGTTATTTGCATTTATGTCAATATCAAACTGTTTCTTCCATATCCTCTTATATTGTTTTGCTTGCACCATGAGATGCAGTGATTAGGAGCGAGAGTTTCTCGTGTGTGTGTGTGTGTGTGTGTGTGTGTGTGTGTGTGTGTGTGTGTGTGTGTGTGTGTGTGTGTGTGTGTGTGTGTGTGTGCTGGTCCACACAACTTTAACAAGCTTTGAGATGATTAAGACCTGGTTTTAGGCTAAGGGTAAATAAGGCATTTAGATGTGATGGTTAAGGTAAGGGTAAGGGGTAAGGCATTTAGTTATTAAGGTAAGGGTAAGGTTTTGGTGTTTGTACTGTCTTATACTGTATTATTTGTATGAGTTGCAAACTAGCAAATTGCTAAATACTCGATGTGCAGTACATCAGATGCACTTTATGTCCACTGGGTCTCACTGCATTGTCCCTGATAAATAAAGATAAATTGAATTGAAAGGCCTTTATGCATGGAGTTTGCATGTCCCCCCCCCCCGTGTGTGTGGGTTTTCTCCGGGCTCTCCGGTTCCTTCCAACAATTGGACATTCTAAATGTCAGGAGGCTGAAAAATCAGGGATTGTTTTAATTATTAAAAAAATGACAAACAAACAAAACAACTTAAGGACGAGAAAGGTGAGGTGAGTGATATTCAGCTGCAACACATTAGCACTTCTACTGATGGGGGAATTCACTTCATTCCAGGTAGCTGTATCCACATGTGACTAACTGTTTCTATAAGAGCGTCTATTTGCCTTAAGACAGTAAGAAAAATCCTTTGTGCTTTCTTGTCATCTTTTTAAGAGCAAGCGGTCGGCTCAGGGCTCAGACCCTCTACTGCTATACTGCCCCGTTACCATGGAAATAACAAGCAGGAGAGTCAGAACCTGCCACATGGAAAAATGTCAATTAAAACAGTAGATACGCAGATTAAGGCTGGGAGTGAAGGGTATTAAGTCAGGGAATTGATATGTGCTTTATTCTCTTCTCTCCCTTGCACACACACATCAGAGTGTAATGGGTCAGGGTTTCTGGGGGAATCACTGAAGAGTTAACTCTCTCCTATAATCCACATATTGATCCCCTCTACTCGACTCTAGCCAACGATCAATACAGGCAATAAAACCAAACCAAACAGCCTCTCTGGGGAACTGTGACAGACCCTCGGGCTAGACGAGCACTATTAAATATAGATAACATATAGATGGACATTCTAAATTGACCGTCGGTGTGAGAGTGAATGGTTGTTTGTCTCTTAATGTGTCCCTGCGATGGACTGGCAAACTGTCCAGGGTGCCCCCCCACCTATTGCCCTATGTCAGCTGAGATTGGCACAGCACCTTCTGACGACATTCATGTGGAGGATCCATTGAAGATGGATGTATGTAGTTGTCACTTGTACAAGTACAGCAGCAGTGAAATGAACACACACACACACACACACACACACACGCACGCACACACAAAAGCATGCACACACACATGAATAAGAATTAACCTGGAAATTACACTGGCAAGGCTGCTGATAATTTACTATACATCTCAGGCTTTGTTATTGTTGCCACCCCCATCGCCTCTGTAATCATCATTACTTTTATTGTGGCTGTTAGCGTAGCATCATTAGCATATACTGTATGGCAGTGGGTAACTGGAGACCTGGGGTAAAGTGTGCTGCTCACTATATTGTCATCATCATGGACTTAAACTATTGTTACACGGGCAACACAATTACACACTTTGGCATCTTTTAATATCTACTGGAAACGACACAGTTCCAGGCTTTAATCAGATTCACGTGGAGTGTGAGGTTGCGGTGGCATTGAGTGCGTTATAGTAATGGAAATCAGCCCATGAATATCACATGTGATTAGAGCTCTCCCAGAGCATGGTTAATACCCTGGAGTGGCAGCACATATTATGCATCATTTGCATGTGGAGTCCTATAACCCTATAAATTGAGGTCTTTTTTTTCTCTCTCAGTAGATGTTTGCAATAATAACAACAATCAGAGCGATGATGAAATTTGACCTGATGATGGGGTTGGGGTTTTCTGGTGATCCTCAGCTGCAGCAGAGAGAAGGGGCGGGTTTTGCTTTTTGTTCCACATTCTTGACTTGTTTCAGGGAGCTTTGTTTGATGACATGACCTTTAAGACGCGAACCGACAGTGAGCACAGGTTTCCAACAGGACATGCTGATTCGCGCTTCATCTCTATTCTACGACGCTTTCTTGTCACATCCCACCTGCAGTGGCATGTGTATATGTAACCTTATCAATCGGCTTCACTGGGAATCCCTGGAGAGGTCAGAGGTCAGGGCTTGAGACAGCCCGGCCCAGACATGAACCCTGGTTTTATGAACCTTCACAGCAACTAATCAATAGCAGTGGTGGCAGCATATGAGGTGGGTTTTACAAGGCAGGCTATCTTTCTGCTTTTAACTGTCAACTAACAAACAGAAATCACATACAGCTGCTCAGATAACATCCTGCAGGGTTCAGAGCATGGGGCGAGCTTTTATTGCAGTGTGAAAAGTAGGGAGGGTCTTTAGAGGAAGAGGTTATTTATACACTATGGATCGATAGCCATTAGGATTTTAATTTTGTTGCTGCAGGGCTTCGTGCATGTGTGTGAATATTTGGACCATAAACAGAAGCTCTGTTAAAAAAATTTTTTTTAAAAAGTGACAGGAGCCAGATATGTAGACACTGTTGTTCTTTTACGTACCCTAGAGGAATGGATGCACCAATTTGGTCCAAACAGCTCAGTCTTGTTCAGATCTGCTTTTACTTAAAGATCTCTGGCATCAAGAAAGCATTTTTTTTGGACTGGTGCTCTTTGTATTCTCTTTGGTTTCAGGCCATTCTTTGTAAACCCGAGACGGTTTTGTGTGAAAATTGCAGTAGATGCAACGGTTTCTGACACTAACAACAAAGTCCACGTTCAAAGTCACTTCAATCAACTTTCCGCTCCCGTTTTGATACTGTCTGATCTTCAGCAGGTTTTCTTAAACCATGTCTAAGTGCATACTAGGCTGCGTGGGTCTTGGCATTAACAAGCTGTTAACAGGACAGGTTTGGGGTCACTTAGAAAAGTTCTTATTTTCTAAGAAAAACACTTCTTTTCAGTGAATATAACAGTAAATGAATCAGAAATACACTCTATGCATTGTTGATGTGGTAAACGATTATTCTAGCTGCAAACGTCTGGTTTTTAATGGAATATGTACATAGGTATATAGAGGCCCATTTCCAGCAACCATCTCTCCAGTTTTCTAATGGTACATTGTGTTTGCTAATTTTCTAATTGCTAAGGCTATTGGATGATTACAAAACCCTTGAAAACCCTTGTGCAATTATGTTGTCTTGTCAATGTCTTGACTGTATTTTCTATTCATTTTGCAACTCTTTTGATGAATAAAAGTGTGAATTTTAATGGAAAACACAACAAAAATTGTATAGGTGACCCCAAACTTTTGAACGGTAGTGTACAATAAACCTATTATATTGATTTTGAAAAACTCACATTTGGTTGATCACAGAAAGTTTCATACAGAGAAATACTATTGTAAAACTGCGAAAAATCTGTTACTCAACTGTGAAAATGTGCAATATGGAAACAGAATAACTGAGTAAAAGAATGGGATTTTATTTATTCCTGTTCCGTACTTTCTTAACTTCACTTTACTCAAACTAGAAGGCGACATCCTTTCCTTTATACAGTCTACGGTCGCAGGCGGCAATCTAATAATGGCATTCTAAATTGCTTGACGATGACCTGGGCGCACATAAAGCCTCACTGAGCTGCGGCGTGTTGGAATTACATTGACAAGAATATGCAAAGGAATGAATGTCATTTAATTGAGCGGGATTATATGCAGCCTTCTTGGACCTGCCGCCATCGACACATCCTATTAACTGAGCATATGTTTCACCACTCAGTCTCCAATCAATCCTGCCACAGTGCTCAGTGACCCTCACCTCTAATGTACTCAGGCCTGGGTGGGCAGTGAGTTAATTGCGGTGTTGTTTGGCACCGCGACTCTGCAGTGCTAAATAGAGCAGTTTCTCCAGATTAAACACACACACACGCCCTATTATATTTTCGGAAAGAGCTGTTTGTTTGAAATGTCAACGCGTCGAACGCCATGTTTCCCTGAGGGAGCGCTGACGTGCGGAAAACACCTAGCAGTCGCAGCCGTGAAACCTGATACTATATATAGTGAAGAGGAAGATAAAGTTGTGTTTTGGTCACACAGGTCTGCCCGTAGACACAATAGTAATCATACCGAGCTGTAATTCACCTCTCAATCTCTTTTATTCTCTCCCTGATCAAACATTAACTCCACGGGGGAGTGACAGACACACACTGAGCCCACCTGTTCTTCCTCCCCATGCACACACAGCACACAGAAAGTGTGTGTGTGTCTTTGCCTCAGTAATCAAGAAACAGACACACACAGTCAGAAAAGAGCCAAACCAGGGATGGATGGCTTGATACCACTATTTCGTCTTTCTTTATTTTTACTGATATCACAGCCTCCATCTGCCAATGATGATATTGGTCCAACATTTTCTTCATCTTTTTTTGTTTAACCCGTTGCAGTAAGAACCTGGTCACATGATCCCTGTAGCATGGCGGTCCTAACTTTCTTATTAAGCAGATGTAGATTAGGCACAAAGTGCACAAATACATATGGAAATAACCATGGAAATTGCCATGGGCACAGGTACAAAAATTAAACAAACAATAGAGATGAGGGGGGAAAAAAGTTGAAAAAAAAAAAGAAGGTTTTTTTGTAATGGTTTTTGCAGTTTGAATGTTGTAATTTTGCTGCCAGGTAACACTCACCATTAACTAGGTGCTTACTAACATACATATAAGTAGCTCTTTAAGCACGTATTAACATCTTATGTAGGAAAAATCTTAATTCATGTCTTAATAGAGGTAGAATAAAGTTATGTATAATGAGGTGTTAATACGTGCTTCAAGACAATTATGTAATAAATCTAAAGCAACTGGCTATAAAATCCTCCTAATATGTCACAGAGACTCAGGAATAATGTTCATATAACAAACTGAACTCACCAACAACAACAGTACAGCCAAAATATTTGAATTAAAAAAATATATTTTACAGACTGCAAATCATGTTTATGTTTTATGTTATGTTTTGGCATGTGGCGCCACCTACCGCCGTCTACCAATCATTGCAGTCAGTAGAGTTTCAGCTGCTGCGCAACCATGGGTTGCCAGTTACGTCAGAAAACGAAACCTAAAAGACCTCGGTATTTTGAATTTGAATGTAGTAACTTAAATGTAGTTTTTGGCCACATTCTTACATATGGCACCTTTAATGCTTACTAATAAAGGGCTAGTATGCTACTTATATATGTTAGTAAGCACCTAGTTAATGGTGAATATGTGTTCCCTAATCTAAAGATGTTAGATGGGTTTGGATGAAATAAAGCAAAACTAAACACATTCTGCTAGCATTCATGTGCTTTTTAGGGCTTTTGGATTTAATCAAATGTGATTTTCTTTTTCCGATATCTGGTTTTGACTGGCATCGTTGCTGGAAAAAGGAAAAAGGAAAAAGTCCATGTACCGGTGGTGAGGCTGGTTGAAGCCAGGCAACATGGACGCATAAGGATGGAGGCAGGATTATAAGAGAACAGTGTATTCTTCTCTCCAGAGCAGTCAGCCGCTCAGCCAGCCCGGGCAGCCGACACCAGCTCTTCACCATTCCTATCTCGTAGCCGCAGCCTCGCAGGCTCATCTATCTCTATTTCTCACTCCCTGTTGTCATGTCTCCAGCACCAGCTCAACCTGAATCAATTCAATTACAAACAGAAAGAGAGAACACAGGCTCATCTACCTGCTCCAAAAGCCCCAGACTGTCTGCTCTCCTCCATTAACAAGTGTCTACAAATCTGATGTTTACAGAGAAAACAAAAGGAAAGAGAAGGCGGTGAATGCTTGTTGCAGTGATACAGTATATTCATAACATCTGCCAAAGAAGCTTTCGGCCATTTTTCTTTTTCAACAAAATAATATGAAAACAAACAATTACTGTAGTTCAATGTTAAAGAAAGCATAAAACAATGTGAGTGTGAGTGAGTTTTTCCCATTTATTTATTTTGGCAAATAACAAAGTCATAACATTCAAACACTAAAACAATTTTTTCTGTCCAGGAATGCAAGTAAATTACTATAATGTGACATTTTAATCAGGAAATAACACTGTGCTTTATTATTTTTTCAATTTGAAAATTAGGGATAGCAAAAATAATTATATTTTAGCATTAAAAATATAATTTCTGTAAAATAGCTTCTACATACTGGTGTCTTAAAGGTGCATTATGTAATAAATCTAAAGCAACTGGCTATGAAATCCTCCTAATATGTCACAGACTCAGGAATAATGTTCATATAACAAACTGAACTCACCAACAACAACATTGCAGCTAAAATATTTGCATTAAAACAAATATTTTGCAGACTGCAAATCATGTTCAAATCATTGGTAGACCACCTACCGCCGTCTACCAATCATTGCAGTCAGTAGAGTCTCATCTGCCGAGCAACCACAGGTTGCCAATTACGTCAGAAAACGAAACCTAAAAGACCTCGGTATTTTGAATTTGAATGTAGTAACCGTTTTTGGCCACATTCTTACATATGGCACCTTTAACCATTACAGACACGTAAAAAAAGTGTATTTAATAAGGTAGAAGTCAGGTCCAAATATAGGACTGTCATACTTCTTTGTGAGGAGCCAGCTCAAATATAATCTTACACAAAGCTCTTATCATTAATTAATGCATTTTTCCTCTCAGCAAAAAGTGAGAATGTTACAGTTAAATTGCAGTGACAGTGTATGCAAACAGTACGTCTACTTGTCAGGACTCAAGTCTGTCAATTTCTTGTATTTCACCTCGTTTATGGTCGTTCATGACCAGCGACGACCAACTTCAATTGACATTAAAAACACACGACTCAAAGGATTGTCTGCAGCCAGGAGATAGTGTATGTGATTTATAACTGTAGCGCTTTGGTGCAAGTACAGACGGATAACTTTTTTTTTTTAGCACGACTCCAAATCTCACTAATAGTCACTGACAGTTTCCTCCTCCTATACACCTTTAATCCTCTGCCTATCAGAAGAAGAACACAGGTCTCCTTAAACACTCTGCCAGAAAATATTTAAATGAACTTGCAATTACTCAACACACCAACAGTATTACCACAAAGGAATCAAAGTCTTACCAGCTCTTAATATAAAGTGTGGCAGAGCGAGGAGAGGAAATTAGTGTGTGATTGCTCTCTCTCTCTCTCTTTCTCTCTCTCTCTCTGACAATGGCAAGCTAATTAAAATCCTGGCATTTCATATTCATGACTAATTAGCTAAATGAGATGGCAGCTCCAAAGTGGTCTGCTGTTAATTAAGCCGAGCATTTGAGTTACACCTTGGTGCGGGGGAGTGTGCCTGTACAAACACACCAGATTGTGTGTGTGTGCACGTGTGCACGTGTGTTCCCGTCTCAGTAAGGTTGTCGCCGCCTGAAAAACTGTGCACACAATCAGCCTGACTAAAAACAAGGTGTTAGATTGTACGCAGTAACAGCGCTTCTTCTGTTTGGAGGCAGTGAGACACAGATGCGTACCCATATATCTAGGGCAGGGGTCTCAAACTGGAGGGCCCCTCCATCGATTACATGAAGCTATAATTAACCCTGAAGTGGACCTAAACTGTAGAAGAGCACCACATCTTTATTATATATACACCCCTATATTTACAGGGCTTTCACTGATTGCCTGGGAACCGCTCAACAAAATAGTCTGGCACATAACCTCCTGCAGTTTGATCAGTCCTCTTTGGGTTTGTGCAGATTCAGAAGTCGCAACCAAAGGGGCCGATTAATTAAGTTTCCATTATGCGTGGATAATTAAAGAAAAGATGCTGCTGTCATTCTGACTCCACTGAGGAGCTCGCAGTATTCTTTTTATCTGACGACACAGTACGAGTGCGGATCTGTGCCGTATGTACGTACCGTTTTGTGTGTTTTCCATTAAAACGCACACTTTTATTCATCAAAAGAGTTGCAAAATGAGTAGAAAATAATTATAGTCAAGACATTGACAAGATTAGACGTAATGATTTTTATTCAAAATAATAATTTCAAAGAACCAGCAAAACTGTTTTCAGCTGTGCTAACATCTTGCACAAGGGTTTTCAAGGGTTTTCTAATCATCCATTAGCCTTCTAATGCGATTAGGAAACACAACGTACCATTAGAACACTGGAGAGATGGCTGCTGGAAATGTGCCTCTTTACACCTATGTACATATTCTATTCAAGAGAGCTGGTGTGCTGATTATGTCACTTCCGGCTATTGGCCAATCACATGACAGTTGGAAAGGCTCTACGCTGGCTGGCCAATCACAACACAGTCTGTCTTCTGGGGGTGAGATTTATGTCTGAAACACACCGCGGCTGAGGAGAGCTTCAGTAAGAAGAGATTCGGCTCGTTTACAGCAACTAGGAGGTTTTTGACCATAAAAACAAGTTAATGTATGTAAGTAGACCTCCATAACTAACATATATGTGCAACAGGACCACTATGTGAGCTTTAAAAAAACAGACATTTGCAGCTATAACAATTACCAATTAACAATTAACATTAACAATGTATAGAGTGTGTTTCTGATTCACTTAAAGGTGAAGTAAGTAGTTTATAGTGCCATCTAGAGGAGAGGCTGAAATTTACAACAAAGAACTGCTCCTCTGCTCACCCCCTCCCTTCCCTGAGCGCTACGGTGTCCGCAGCCGGTCAAATGACGTCCTCGTTGTCTTTCTCCGTGTCAGCAGATGAGGTTCGTGAGGCGAGGGAGAGGGCGAGCTACCGCGGCCGTAGCAGACGAAGCGGAGAGAGTGGAGGCGGGACTTCCGCTACAAGTAAAGAGACGCTTGATTTGTTCTCTCGCGTTTGTCCTTACAGGCTCCGGTAGAAACATGGCGTCTCGCTGCTAACAGTGGCTATGCAACCGCCAATGTTATTTTACATGACTTTTTGAAACACTACGAAAATGAAACAAAAACTATTATACAGCGACTAGACAATGCAGGAGCACATAATATGTATAAAAAAGTGGATTTTGGGTCATATAAACCCATAAATACTACACAGTGTCCCTTTAATGTTATATTCATTGAAAAAAAAGTGCTTTTCCTTCAAAAATAAGGACATTTCTAAATGACCCAAAACTTTTGAACGGTAGTGTAAGCTTTTAATAGCAGCACTTTGAAGGTGTCTCAAGTATAAGGAGCAGAGAACAAGAGAAGAAAAGTGCTCAAAGGATAAGAAAAGAGAAAGGGCAGGTATCAGTGACCTGCTCTCTCTCATCTCTTCTGATTCCACTAATCTCCAAAAATCTGTACAAGTTTACCAAATCCTGGTTAAATCCACAGCGAGACATTAGTGCACTGCAAAAACCCCTCCAGTCTGCCTTTATGGAGATTTGTAGGAGCTGCTTTTCATGCGCTATACTTTTGAACAGAAGTTGAACTACACTTGGAAAATGAATAATTTACCTGCAGCTCAAATGTTATTTTGCATATTTGATAGCGCAGCTAGTTTATCTATTGAAATGCTTTCACACGAGTGTGCAGTGCACGATGAAAACTCTTTCCTGTTGTCTGCACGTATATGAACAGCTGAAAGAGTATTTTAGTCTGATTTGTTGTGATTGATGATTTTAACTCCCTGTGTGTGTGTTGGTTTTCTCCGGCTTCCTCCTGCAGTCCAACAAACAGGGGATTAGGCAGATTGGACGCTCTAAATTGGTTGTTTGTCTCTGTGATGGACTGCCAATCTGTCCAGGTTGTACCCTGCCTTTCACCCTATGTCAGCAGAGTTTGGCACAGCGCCCCCTGCGACCCTCATGTGGAGGAAAAAGCGGTAGAAAATGGATGGCTGGATGTTTATTTTAACCCACGTTTAATGTATTCAATTAATTAATTCATTGTCTACTGCTTTATTCTCCACATGAGGGTCATGGGGAGCTGGAGCCAATCCCAGCTGGCATATTCTGGACAACATTTACTCTCACACTCACAGTATACATATAACTCTAATTCCATGTAGCGGTGTACTTTATGTGTGTGTGTGTGTCTGTGTTTGAGTGAAAGGTATTATCCATCAGATGTTATTGGCTGCTGAGGCTGGCAGTCTCTAATCCACTTGTTTCTGCAGTGTGTAGATTAGCACTGGGTTAATGGATCGGCTGCCAATGTGTCACAAAGACACACACACACACACACACACACAATTTTAAGTGCATTGACTTACAGTCTAAACAAAGCATTATCCCTCACCCTAACCTTTAAGAGGGAAACAAACACACAAGCAAACACGCACAGACACACACACACTGAAGACAACAATAAAGGACACACTCATACACAGAGAGAGAGACACCTCGAGCATGCTCAAGGAAGCAAACGATGACGGTTAGATTACACCTGCTTCTCTTCTACTCGCCATCAGGCGGCGAAAGAGATTTGGCCTCAGAGAAGCTGCTCTTCCTTTGAACAGATTATACAGATTAAGTGGAGTTATCGATGATCTTGTAAGCAGCTTGTCCCTTTGCCACATCTGTGTATTGTTTGAGGCAATTATTCACGCTCTAAAACGCCTCTATATGGATCAATAACTGTTTTATTGTTGGACAAAACATGCAGCTTTAGCCGCAGTGGCATAGTATCAATAACATCACTGTGCTTTTTAAAAAATACACAGGGTTCGAGGGTTTGAAATTGATGTTAAACGGGTAGATAGAGGCTGCGTATTGAACTTTAATACTTTAATGTGGTATCGACTGGGGATCAAACTTCCTTTGTAGCAACTAATATTTATAAAAGTCAAACCACTTCATATTCTAATGTTATAATGAAAACACGGCACCACGACCTCCTCTGCCTTTAAACACAGCTGCCAGCGAGGTCACAGAATGAAGACAGAATATAATACTACACGCTAGTAGTAATAATAAGTCATTTGGTTGGAATAATGTAATGCATCACATTCAACATTAAATTATACATATACATATATATATATAAGCTTGTTTGGTGTTTTAATTTGACCACAAAATTAGTTTTTGGTTTATTTCTCTGTTTTTGACACCAATAGACTCATTTTGCATAATACATGTTATTATTGTGTGGGTTTTTACGTCATTCCATATTCCATGACCAGACTAGATGCCTTTGATACTCATCTTTAATCTATAAGAGTCTTCTTGGCTTAGTTCCTTTATATTTGCATCCTTTTCTTCAGAGAACTAAAAGCCACTTTGCTCTTCGTTCATGTGAAAATAATAATAATTAAAAAGAAAAAAACATTAAACAGAGCCTGTGTGTCTTCAAATTTACCACTGTGACCTCAACTCCTGCACTTAAAATCCACACTGTTAAATCACTGTTTTTGTCAAAGTAATTGGTTGTAACCTGTCTCCTAAATCTGTACTTATTTACAATGACTTGTGTAATTTGGTTAAATAAAGGTAAAACAAAAGTGCAGACAGACCCAGTCTCTACTCATTTTAGTGTCTGCAAAAATACTGGGTATCTAAATATGTCCCTCTGGATTCCAGTCACTGATAAATAACAATTTCGGATTTCACAAAACACAAAAGAAAAAGCTTCTGTTGTCAGCTGCACTGGATGGACAGTGCTCAGACCTCACAGCATCATATAGACACAAACAAATCCAAATCCTTGCCATCAAACAGGCTTAAAACTATACTGAATAAACATCAGAGCGGAGACGATATACAGGAACAGAGCAGAGACGGAGGTGCAGAGGAGACGGAGGATCAGTGGAGCAGCTCAAAGGGACTTCGAGTAAACATCTCTCCTCTAATAAAGAACACGTTCTCCCTCTGACTCTCACTGCAGGCTCAGAGAGAGACGCCTGTTTTTTATTGGTTCATATCTGATTTAAACTGACTGTGTGAGTGACTGCTGTGGCTGCAGGGGAAGTCTGTGTGTTAGTGTGTGTGTGTGTGTGTGTGTGTGTGTGTGTGTGTGTGTGTGTGTGTGGTCAGGATCCATACAATATTAAACCCTCGCAGAATCTAATCTTTTTGTACAAAGAGGAAAAAGAAAAAGCAGATGTGCACATACCAATAAAAGGAGTTCACCAAGAAAGTGAATCTGCTATAATTTACGGTTTTGGCATTTAGGAAATATCCCGGCTGACTTCCTAATGAAAAGATTTTTTTAATTATGCAGTTATGGCTGAGGCTTTGTGGGAGGTGTTAACGTGTCAGTCAACGTGGCTGTTAGGACTGACAAATGACAAAGTGTGTGTGTGTGTGCGCACACAGGCACCTACCTGTGCTGCAGTGTTTGTGAAGGGCTCATGGTCAGTGGTTCTGTTGACTGATGGCCAGTTCATTACCTGAGTGAGCAAACAAAATCTAATTTTAATAATTTTAATACCTATATTTGGGACTCTGGAGGCCCTATGAGTAGACAGAGTGTGAAAAAATATGACTCAATCATGTTTTTGTGGTCCGCCTCAGTCTAAGTACAGGAGATAAAACATGCAATGTTGACTTCCACATTCATTGTGACATCACAATGAGACATTCCAGGAATTGTTGTCTCGTGGAGCTCCGATTTGTCCGTAAAAAACGCGAGAGTGCAGGCGAGGGCAATAGTATCCGGAGGAGCGGAAGTCCGTGTTTTATTCTTGGCTGCACAGTGCAGCACAGAGTTCTACACAGACTTCCAGCCTCAGAGCATTTACGTGTCCAGTGGATACATTTTATAGATGACGGCAATGTGCCGGCTCGAGTCGGCAAATGATGGCTTTTCCTAATGCTAACTGCTGTTAGCTGCCGGAGCTTCAGTGACGCTGACGTAGTTTCCTGTGTCTCATTTGCATTTAAAGAGACAGGTACTCAAAACGGAGTGTTCTGAACAGGGCTGTTTTGGCAGAGTGATTAAACTGCTGTGGTGCTTCATCCTTAAGGTATTTTGACCAAAGCATGTCACAGACATGTAGGTTAACTTGTAGAAATAAGGTATAATAGAGTAGACTACTTGAAACAAAAAATGGATGCAGTTTTCAGGTTCCTTCCTTGAAGCCAACCTGGAAGTAAACACATATTAATTAGCCACTAGGGGGCGACTCCGCTCTGCTTGTTGCAAAAAGAACTTGGTTTGAACGGAAACTCTCTTGATTAATATTGTCTCATGGTCTCAATCTCTCGCTTCTTCGTCTTCTTCAACAGAGCATGGTGTCCATTTTGTACATCATGTTCCCATTTAGAGGAAAACAGACACAGCCTGGCATATAAGTGGACACCAGTGTGATTGAGTGACGACTCATAACGACTTGGTTTGCAGAAGAGCTGACATTTCTGAGGGTCATTAAATGCTCCTCAAAACGCACAGCATGTGGAGGATTGCTCTCAACTATTGGTTTTGGTGGTGCTATTGACTGTGAAGCGATTAAACAAGGAATCGTTCGACCTCTAGTTTTCACACCTTGCCATCACACACTTCCTGTCACACTCTCTCCTTTTCCCTGCATACTTCTTTTTTTGCTTGTCCATGTACTTTTTCCAATTATCAGCCCCACAGGAGGAGGAGGAGAAGGAGGAGAAGGAGGGGTTGTTCCAGAGTAGCTGAAGTATTTGTGCGAGTGTCGTCTATATTGTGTGTTCATTCATGCGTCCACACCTCCCTCGTCTGTTTCACCGCTGAAACTGATGTGCAATCATGGGGAAAATTAATTTCTTATTGCGTGACCCTTCCTCTCCAACCTGCTTCCCCCTCCTGTTACCGCTTCCATCGCTGCTCTAGTACATACAAAAACACATTTATTCTCTTTACTCCATTTATCTGCGACTCACAGCACAGGTTTTCTATTGTTAACCTCCATTACAATTCACCCATGGTCTCACCTGGCTGTAGGCATCATGCTGATTTTAAAGCTTTTTATATATATATATATATATATATATATATATACACACACAACGTGATGTCGGGAGAATTGGGAGGCAAACACAAATGTGGCAAACGTGTCCTACAAAGTGATTAGATGAGTTGGTGTGCAGTCAGTTCTATTTAAATAACCCAAATCACACACACAGTTCACATTGAAGTCTGTTTACAGCGTGTACAGCAGGTGAGACCCTGTATCCTTAGACCCTCACTGAGTGAGGAACAACACAAAAACCCTGAAACATACTGTAAATCACAGAATAAAAAATTTAGAAAATAGCAGAAACTGTAACAGAAGCAGAATAGAAATAGAAATAGAATAGAGGCAGATGATCACAATAAAACAATGACCTGAACACAAGGCTGTGTTCACACAGTTAATCTGCACGTAGATCATGCATGAGTCCCAAAATTTGGGCAAATTTTCCTTAAGCTCTAAAAGTGAAATTTCTGCATATATAAAATGTATCCACTGGACACGTAAATCCTCTGAGGCTGGAAGTTTGTGTAGAACTCTGTGCTGCACTGTGGAGCCAAGAATAGAACACTTCCGCTCTTCTGGATACTATTGCCCTCGCCTGCAATCTCGCGTTTTTTAGGAATGTCTCATTATGTCAGAATGAGTGCAGAAGTCAACATTGGATGTTTTATCTCCTGTACTTAGAATGAGGAGGACCACAAAAACATGAGTGAGTCATCTTTTTTCACACTTTGGTGACTGGTAGGGCCTTCAGAGTTCCAAATATAAGTTTTAAAATGATTAAATAGTTGATTTTGCATTAGTAAGACCCCTTTAAGTTGAGAGATTTTATTGAGGACAGCTCAGATCTGAGGAGAACTGAGACGATGCCTGACATCTGAACAGCGAGGTGTCATCGCGGGAAGCAGCGTGCCAGGTCTGATAAATATAGTTAGTGAGACTTGAGATGGTGTTTCAGGTCTGGATGCCTGGTATCTTGGTATCGAAGTTTGTGTCTTATCATAAGTTATGGCTGTATACACCAGGTCTAGTTATAAGAATATGTGAGTAGAATTTTTTCACACTCCTGCGCCCGACTTGTGTGTGTTCACTAATGGTAATACTGAATGCTAAATGCAGAGGGTGGATTCATTATCACTAATTGGCGTGTGTAAAGCAACACTGAAAGCATCACAAACCTACAGTACATGCAGAAGTCAAGACAATGAAGACACAAAGTGAAATGGCAGCAGTTGAGACATGACGTGGAAGGCCCAGGTGATGTATCGCTCCAAACGGATCACACATGCAAACAACACTGCAAGAAACACCATGTCCACAAAGTAAAGAACAAGCAGAAGAGATGGCGACCAGAGCCATGAACAATCCTACGCTACAGCCACAGTATTGCACACAGTTAACATGCAAGCTCGCGTTTATTTCTAATAGTATCACGATAATCGCCGACATAGATCTGGGACTATAGTTTAATTACTCACAGTAATTAGCCAGAGGCTGGAGCTTCTCTCAGTCTGTCTCACCTCTCTCTCCTTCTCTGTCTGGAGCTTTTCTCAAACAAACGCTTCCTAACAGAATGTACGTCCACCAGCTCACCACTGTAGCGTACAGAGCCACACACACACACACACACACACACACACCTATTCTGCCTGAAAACAGCTTGAAGAGTTTACTCCGTGATAAAATAATCAACCAATTGAACCTTAAATTAAACACATTTTAAAATCTCGAAAAAGCTCCCAGCCACAATTTCTGTGTTTTTTTTCTGCTCGGGGGAATTTCGTCTTTGAAACTCGCGTCTCACCACCGCGAACAGACCCATTTCTTCCCTCCGTCAGCTAATTGAATTTGCAGCCGACTTTTAATTAACAGCAGATCTGATTTGCATAAAGCTGGAGCATTTGCATGCGGTCGTCGAGACTCAACTCCCCCCTCCCTATACTCGTCTGAGTGGCTGGCACAGAGCCAGGAGCATGCAGGGCTGCAAAATGCCATCATAACGAGGAATAAGGAGGGGAGGGAGGAAGGAACGGAGGAGGAGAAGGTGAGGTCCGCCAACAAAAGAGAGGAGGAATAGCAGTTGGGCAAAGGAGACAAACAACATTATACCATGAGATGGTGGGAGTAAACGAGGTGGACACGCACACGCACAAAATGTCTCCACAGATTCTTGCAATCAAGCGAGCCACTTACAAAAATCAAAAGGGGGGAAGAATAAAGCAGTGCATGTTAAACACTTCTGCTCATCCTCCAAACAGGTGTTAAGTGGCGGCATGTTGGATCCATGCAAATGAGCTGCAAGGACGAGACATCAAGATACAGCAATAAGGTTTGCCAACCAACGCCGAAGCTGTTTTCTGTGCGTCAAAAAGTTCAAAAGCAGAAAACTCTAGTTTCTAATAAACTCTCTCCCTCTGGTGTCCTGCTGTAACCATGTCTTTGCATATTCATGCGGGAACACATTAACCAGGATGAGCATTTGTTAAAATGCTTCCTGTTGAGAGGGCTCGCTCTGCACCGATAGGCCCCATCCATCACTCCGTGCCACGTCTGACCAACGAGCATGCCCATATCTATGAATGCACGTCCCGTAACACGCAGTGGAGTGGTCTCTATGTGGCTTTAAATGTGCGGGTATAGTTGTCACGCTTGCATCTGCACACGAGCAGAGCACAATCTGCAAAACATAAACAAGCAAACTGCTGCTCTGCATGTGCACGTTGCAGAATACAAGCACTGCACTCTGCCTTTCTTTTGAGTCGCCCACCCGACTCTGTCAGCACCCAGAAAGAGCACGACTCATTAATGAATGTCATAAAGGCAGGCGGTGAAGCACTGGGTGGCTGCCAACAGGCAGGGGTGCAGGGAGGAGATGAACAATGACCTGAAAGAGAAGAGATGCAGCTGCTTCTCTGCCAGTTGTTCCCTGGGGGGAGAAGAAGGGAGCTCGACAGTATGAGAATGTGAGGGTCTCCACATTTGTGTGATTTGAGGCTAAATGTTTGCTACAGGGCGTCAGGCCCGCGGGCGCTCGACGCATGTGCCATCTGAATACAGTGGAAGTCGTCAGGAGCGCGGAAGGCGCCATTTTGAGGGATAACGGCAGGGAGATGCCATTTTGAAGTGCTCTGCATAAGGGTGCTATTACATTTAGAATTCAAGCTAACGCTTTATAATAAACACTGTAATGGCAAATTAAATTTCTTTGTCTCAGAGCTAGATCTTTTCCCTAACACAGAATACCAGGTCCTTTTGTGTATTGTATATTGTGTAATTAGGATATCTAGCCTGAACCTGCACCTTCCTACAACATTCGCAGGGAGTCGGCTCCCCGATACCTACAGTAGACAAAGAGGTGTGAAAACATGGCCGAGAAAAGGCAGACTCCTTTGTCTATTGGAGGAATGCAATTAGGGGAGTTGCTCGGGTATAAATGTGGAGAGCCCACAATGTTCTGGATCTTTCTCCAGCTATGATCACTCCTGTGAAGATTGACCTTTTCCTTGCAAAGAAAATAAATACTTGTCGGCCGGCAAAAGTTCTTTATTTCATTCTTCACCAGCAGCAGAGAATTTCCACAACAGTACACACTATTAGCATCAGTTCAGCATTAATAAAGATTGAATTCATAATCTATAACGCATGAATACTCATTACTATGTAGTTTATAAACACAGCTATTAATGTTTTACTCGTCCCATCAGCTGAGGAACAGTGTTGAACAAGAGCTCTTTGATCAACTTATGAGGGACTGCTCTCTTACCTCTGTGTCCAGCAGTCGCTCAGTACATGCTAACACTTCAGCACATGAATAAAACATTTATAACTGTGTTTATAAACTACATACTGAGTACTCATGCGTTATAAATGATGAATTCAATATTTATTAATGCTTCACTAATGCTAATAGTGTGTACTTATTGATCTATTATCTGATTTTCCTCCAAACATGCAGCCCTTACTGTCTTTGTGTGCCATTAGAAGTAAATCACATCATAAATAATATTTTAAATCACTGAAAAATGTGTCCAAAATGATAAATTTCCTTTGATTTCATCACCCGTGAAGAGTGACAACATGACAAACTGAAGCCGTTTTTACTTGAGATCTCTTGGTCGCTGCATCAACAGGAGATTCTCCTGCTGCTGCTTCACTACGTCGGGATGCTGAAGCTTGCGCGTCTCCACTCTGATCTGAGGACTCGACCGGAGCTCAGGACTCATCTGCTCCAATCTCTCTCTTTACTGAGGAGGAAAACATGCACTCAAGCATTCAAGTAATTAGTGCTAATCAGCCATTCACTGACCCAGCAGGCAGCCATATTGATTTCAGAGGCTAATCAACAAAACGCTTAATGACATGACAATTAAAGGACTCAGCAATGTGAATTACACCTGCAATTGAATACAAAGGGAATCCACTGTAGTAGAAAATTATGTCAAGTGTGGGAATATTAAGCAATGAAATTAAGCACTCTGTTCTTTCTGTTTTTTTCTCAATTTTCTTTGCAGATTGAACAATATTCTAAATGAGGGGAAAATGGTAAACTCGGTAGCTTTAAAGATCCCATATTATATCCTATTTCTCCAAGTTAAACTAGTTCCCTGGTGTCCTAATGAACATGTCTGCGACATGCTTTGGTCAAATATTATAAGGATGAAGCACCACAGCAGTTCAATCACCCTGCCTATCGCTTTAAAAAAAACAAAACAAAAAAAAACTTAAGGGACAGGAAATGACATCAGCCACAGAGGCTACTGTGAGTAACAGCATTACACATTTGGAAAAGTGATCATTTGCAGGCTCTAGCAGGCACATTGCCGCCATATATAACATGTATCCACTGGAAATCCTTTGAGGCTGGAAGTTTGTGTAGGACTCTGTGCTGCAGAGTCGCGCGTTTAATCTCCTGTACTTAGACTGAGGAGGACCACAAAAACATGAGTGAGTCATCTTTTTCACACTTTGGGCAACTGGTAGGACCTCCAGAGTTCCAAAAAAAGGATTTAAATGATTAAAAAGTTGATTTTGCATAATATGGGACTTTTAAAGAAAAATGTTCAGCATTATACCAAACTGAATTAAGAAAAATCCAAGAAAGTAAATATTTACAACTTTAATCTTTATTTCTTTTAAAATAAGATAAAGGAAAATTTGTTGTTATCAATAATACAAGTAAAAAATGTATCAGAACACAGAGGAATATGCAGGACAAAACACGACAGTGACAGCTTAGTAAATTTTACATGGTTCAAACAAAGATCCTTGGTATATTATGGAAAATAGAAGAAAAAAGTGAGTCCGGGGAAGAACAGATTTTTCGTTTTTTTCCCTCCTGGATAAACAAGAGAACATGGTTAAAATGCAGTTAACGTGGCATCGACAAACCTGCTCTCTTTCCAGTTTCAGCCAACATGTGAGCAAACATTCTCCAATAAATAAGGCACTGTGACGGGGCCCAAAGCAGGAAAAATATGCATGTGTTTGTTTGTGTGAATAATCGGAATAAGCGAACCACAACGAATGGCATATGTTCACATTTTGTCTCGTGCATAAATACTTATTCATCCTTAACCACTCTTAAGATATTTATTTTAATAAACAATGACACGTATTACCAGAAATGTAAAAAGATGTCAAGGAGATGACATTCATATTTAGCATGACATGGACTTATAACAAACAGTCAAAGCAGAACACGGCTTGTGACCCAAAAAAGAGAGGATAAACTCAAACATATGATGTGCTTTTTTTATGCCTTTTTGTTAAACTATTGGATGACAGCCGAACAACTGTGTGTCACATGTTGGCAAAGTGCTGCCTAGCACTTCTCCAACGTGCTTAGTCAATGGCAGATGCAGTGATCAAGTGCAATAACTCCTTACACAGATTCAAACAGCTGTGTGAAGAAAAGAGAGGGGGGAAAAACAGCATAAACAGAGCTAAAATCCATCAAACAAGATTAACATGTCGTCAATTTTTACTGAATCATATGGCGTGTCAGTCCAACGTGTTTGGCAGATGCTGATATTTTGGCACCAAAAGCAAAAAAAATAAGAAACAGCACTGAGGTTAAGAGAGATGTGGAAGCAGGTAAAAACAAAGCTGCAGCGCATTTATGAAACAATCAAACTTCTCTTCACTCTCTTTGTCAGCAATAGTGAGAGGATCGTGTTTGATAAAGAGACAGTAAACTGACAGACTGTCCGTGAAGCCGCCAAAAATATTGAAAATGAAGTCCCTCTGGCAAGCTTTATAAGGTTTCTGTCCCACCTGTGAGGAGATGGGGGGCTGGAGTGGAGGTCAAAGTCTCATCGCCGATGAATCACACACACAGTGGACCTCAGTCTACTGTAGTGGCATCTACATTTCATGGGCGGCAAGATGATGCTGTGGTATTCCATTGGCGTGAGCCACCACTGTGTTGTTCTCATTGAGACGCCTCACACGGTACATTTCATAGTGGATGCTGCTGGTAATGTCCTTAATGTTCTGCATATGGCTCCTAAAAACACACACACACGTACACGGGTGCAGAAGGAATCAGTGGGAGAAATGGACAGATCTTCCGTTTTTACTTTAAATTAGTTGAAAATGGCGAGTAAATTTTTCCTTTGATGTTTGACAGACAGGGACAACCGGACAGCTGACAATATGTTATGGGTGTGGCATAATAGCACAGTAGCGCCTCCTAGAGTTTTCAAAGCAGCACTTGCTGTACAAGTCTGAATTTTATATTATTATTATTTTTGTGATTATATTATCTCCTACTACATTTGCCAGATAAATAAAGACGACTTACTATTCCCAACTGAATTTTCTGGGGAAATGTACTTCACTTGGATATTTTAGCTTTAATGTGCTGCTAATCACCCACTGGTGCACATGAGCTCCTCCATGTCCTCCATAGTTGTCTTTATACACCACATTAAAAGATCTTTGTATAATTATTAAGCATGAGCAATTACTTTAAAAATGTAAATCAATTTGTACATTGATTTGATTTGACCACACCAATGTGATCGAAGAGTTTTAACCATAAATTGAGTTTGCTGTGTATGAGCAGCTGGATTTAATGGTGTTCTCCATTTTGGGGCCTCATTATACATGAACTGTGTTAAAACTAACAAAAGCAACTCAGAGAACCACACACAGTGTAAAATTTGTCAAAGTGGATTTAAAAAAATCATCTCACCTGATGAGGAGGTCTCTTAAATAGGCAAACTCACAGTGGGCTATGTTCTCAACTGTTAGAGAGAGGCAAGGAGAAGTTATGAATTATTAGAAACATTCAAAGGTGAGATAAAAAAAAAAACAATAGAGAGAAAAACAGCTATGAGCTTTGTGACCATTTATGGTTGATCTTCCTGAGCCGACCACTAGATGGAGTCAGTGATCTCAGTGTCTTGTTTTGTGTCAACCATCTCTCTTGACAACTTCATCTACATGGAACACTTGTGATGAGATTATACTATAAATAGACATGTGTGTGTGTGTGTGTGTGTGTGTGTAGTGAACTCTGGAGGAAATCAGGTTTCCTTTATGAGACACATGGTGAAGGGGAGGTGCTGCCTGTCAACAACATTAAAGGTCGACTACACACTGCACACCAACGGCCAGCTGATATACTAAGGCTTCAACTTTAAAAAGCCCAAAACAGAATGTTTTTTTAAAGCTTTGGTGGTTAATGTCTGTCCCCTGGGGAATTCTGAGGAATTACCAACACCTACCTGTGATGCTACAAGATGAATAAATGGGTTATTTCACACCATCTCAACACAGATGTAATAAGTATATATCCATCAAAGTGCAAAATGTCCAGGCTGCTATGCTGCCTCGCCTCCGCCTGTCGTGATTTGAAACAAATCATTTCCTGTGTTCAGTGCAGGAATGCTGCTTGGTGACATGAGAATAAAAAGGCTATAATAATGAGAAAAACAGAGGGTCACATGTGGAGCTGATAGCATCATTGTGTGAACTCATTTGCAAGGCTATTTATATGTAGAAATCTCACAAACTGTTGTCAACGATCGAGTCTCACCTTCACAACACATTTTATTACTTATGTGAGCATCTACACTGTATCTCTTTGTGATACGAAGCTGCTGAAGGCCTGAAGCAGCCACATGGCACATGACACCAGTCTGGGCACTGAATAAAGCATTGTTTTATTTACTGAGTGACTGACTGACTGAGTGAGTGAGGCCTCTGTATCCTTCTGTTGTCTTCTCAACAAAACCACCAGCAGCTTATTATTGTGCTAATTCACAGACATGTTCCTCTTAAAAATACATTTCACAGTTGGGAGGACATTTGAGGGAGAGAGAGATACCTTCAATGGTTCCCCACTTGGTCTTCCTCCCCAGCAGCCTCCGGCCATTGACCTGGTACTCCTGGTCACTTCCCACCACAGCAAAGGGGATCATCTCCTGCTCAGTCAAGAGTCAGTCACGTACAAGAATATAAACACAGACATTCAGTAGATTTTAGATTCTGGGCATAAATAATGATCTACCCACCCTGATCTTCTCATTGATCATTCTGTCCTCTGCGTCCTCGTCAAACTCCATCTGAGGATACACGTCAATCCCATTGGCTTGTAGCTCTTCCCTGATCTGGTGTTCAAACATAGACACAGAACAACACCTTTAACCAACAACACTTCTGAAAGGAGTAAGGCTTTGCAACTAATCTACCTCAAAAGTTTGGGATGAATGGTTAATTGCCATCTTCATACAAACAAATCAAAAAATGATGCATAAACCAAAGAAATATACACACAAACAGTAGCTACTTCACTTCTTTTGACGGGGGGAAACACTGAGATCCTTCACAATGCCAATAAAAACACACAGACAAAGGCTGCAGCCTTATTAACTCAGCAGAGGAAATTCAGAAAGTAAATGATGAGAGAGGGAACAATGAAAAGTTGCGCTTGAACTCTTGCAACTGTCCTTTATTCCTGCATATTCCTGATAAAATGCAAATGTGAAATATGAGGGGGAACAGGAGGAAACTTGGAGTAAAAATATATAAAAAAATATGTTACCTGCTTTTTGAAAAAGTCCCTCTCCTCCAGAGTAAGTGTGTCTGCCTTGGCAATGACTGGGACGATGTTGACCACTTTACTCAGACGTCTCATGAATTCGACATCAAGAGGCCGCAGACTTGAAAGAAATTTGGGGAAAAAGAAGCAAACATGACTCAAACTGTAACACAGCGTTCATCCACCAGAGGGCAGATGCTTCCAATAATTCTCCAAGAATCAAGCACAACTGTCACATTATTTACAGTTCAAACTTTTCACCCTGCACTCATGACCTAATCACTCTGTACTGTGTGTGAAGAGCGTTTTTTAAAGTGACTGAACAAACGTGTGCTCAGCTTGAGGAGCTGAGACTGTTCATGCAGCTCCATGAAAACGTCTGCATGTGGTTAGAGCTGCACATTCTGGCTTAAACATCAACACTTACATCAACACAACATAAAAACTGGTCACTGTCAACAAGGAGCTTTGTGCGGCGAAAACACCAAAGTTCAACAATCAATTGCACACAGACTCTGTGTCTCCCTCTTCCTTCCTGTCTCTGTCCCATTAGGCTTTTTAAGGCTAACCCCGAGCAGCTGCTGGCCAGGTCATGTGACATCTGCAGCGTTTGGATCAACATGAAACATTGCTGATGGTGTACAGAGACAGGGGGCCATTTTACACCAGACCCCCCCACCACCCCGCCAAAGCAGAGACAGACCGTGACACAAAAATTAATAAGAGACGCAGCACTTGCACGGTGCATCAACTGTGCGTCTCTGTGTGTGTGTGTGTGTTTGAACGAGGCTGACAATCCACAGCTGCTTTCAACATTTCTCCAAGACCGACCTGCCACACTGCACTCGACTACAGTTACACAAAAGCAAAAGCTATAAAATGCTCGGTCAGCCCTCTGCCCCGTAACAGTGAGGGGGCCTGAAAAAGCAGAGTCGAGATAAACAGGACAGTTTATGCTGTTCAATCAGACACAGATGTGTGCGTCTTTCCTTGGGACACTGCAGCTACAGGAACCTGGCAAGAGTGTCCCATTTTACTTGAGTGTGATTAGTGTGCATGTGTGTTGTGCACTGGTGTTCTGGGATATGTTGCATCTTTCCGAGTGGAAATGTTTCCAGGACATGTGTGTGTGTGTTAAATATGAGGAATAAGAAAGCAGAGAGATGTTTCTCACTGCTGCACAATGAAAAGCTTTAGAATAAACAGGAAACATGTATTAGTGTATGATCTTTTGGTTTTGATAACATCAGGTTTTACTTTACTTTTTTTTACTTCAATAAGTCACCTTATTTGGCTGTTGAGCTTCAGGAGAAAAAGATAAATAGAATCTAGACAAAATGGCCAAGCATTGGAGCTGTTTTTAATTTTCCTACTTAATCCTCTTGTGTAATTCACAGCAAGAAGTGAAGCAGTTTATTTTCCAAGTCGAGTGCATTCTGCACTCTCCCTCTTATCTAAGATTAAAAGATAGCAGATCTACACTACCTTTCAAAAGTTTGGGGTCACTTAGAAATGTCTTTATTTTTTTAAGGAGAAGCACTTTTTTCAATTAATATAACATTAAATTAATCAGAAAAACACTCTATACATTGTTAATGTGGTTAACGACTATTCTAGCAGCAAACACCTTGTTTTTAATGGAATATGCACATAGGTGTATAGAGGCCCATTTCTAGCAACTATCTCTCCAGTGTTCTAATGGTACATTGTGTTTGCTAATGGTGTTAGAAGGCTATTGGATGATTAGAATTAATGGAAAACGCACAAAAAAATCGTATAGTTGACTCGCCTCACACTTTTGAACGGTAGTGTATCAATAACCACATATGGATGTGTCCTTACCAGTGTCCAGTCGGGGGGATGAAGTAAATGCAGCAGTGAACTCTGGAGTCTGGGATCCGTTTCTTCCTGTTGATGTTGATCTCCTCCTGCAGGTACGCCTCATACTGGTCATTAATGAACTTCATGATGGGCTGCCAGCTAAACCACAGCAAATGAAGAGGGAGGAGGAAGTAGAGTAAAACGAGTGTGAGATAAAAGGGAAAAGGAGGGAGCAAAAGCGAGGATTGAGAACATGTAGATGGGTAAAGGAAGGAAGGGCTCAGAGAGTAGACGAAGATAGGATATAAAGCAACAGAGCAGAAACACGAAAAGTAAGATGATAGGAAGGATAAGCACAAAGTGGAAGATATATACAGTTAGACAACATTCAAATCTTCCAGTTCATATAGATGTAGTGAATTGTTAGGTACCAGTTCTCATTGTTGATCTGGTCTCCAAATCCTGGTGTGTCGATGACTGTCAGCTTCATTCTCACTCCCTTCTCCTCGATGTCTGCACACAAACAAAAACAAAGTCTGTTGCTGCCAGCACATTGTCACTGCACACCACAGTGCTATAAATACACTGCACACTTTATACACAATCACTGAGTCTGAAGCTTCAGAGAGCACAATTCTACCATTGCATTAAGCCCAATTTATACTCCTGCGTTAAGTGCTCTACGTCAGCTACGGAGAGCCCTCTATGAGAGCCTGTCGGAGAGCCTCTCCCGTCGTCTCTGACTTCATGAAATATTTTTTAAGTTTCAAGGGACAACGAAGACGGCAAGGGCTGAGATTGGTCCTCAGCTACTCTCTGGGTGGCATAAATGGGCATGCGGTGCCCTGATGATTAATATGAGGTAGCACACGGCGTAGAAGTTCATCAAATTTGCAAGCCGACATTCGGATGTACCTGAAAGTACCTGCTTGGTTACGCAGTTGGATAACGCGTTACACAGTTGTAAAAGTATAATGTGGGCTTTAACTATTTGTCATCTGAAATATACTCAGAGAAGATAAACAGTGACATTTGAGAAAAACATCTTTAAAACTGTTGATTTTGTAAGGTTGAGTATACATTCCAAGGTAATTAGAGCTCTAATGGATGTCCGTAATTAAAGAAAATTAGATTTAAAGAAGCAGTGGAAGAAAAGTAGATAGAGTGTATTTTGGCACATAGACCTACACACAGAGACAAACAGAAAAAACAGACACAATGACAAGACTGAGGGAAGAATCGAGAGAGCCTTACCATGACTGATGGACTTTATTTCGATTGTTTTGGGGATCTTCTCCTGGCCTGTAGCCAGCACAGATTTGCGGCTGACTTTAGACTTGAACAGCGTGTTCATCAGAGTAGACTTTCCTAGGCCACTCTGTCCTGGAAAGAAAAACAGGCAGAGAGGTAGAGGGTGAGACAGACACAAAGATAAAGCTATTAACAGTGTAAAAGAGCACATAACTCAAAACCCTGATAAAAAAGGAAATACAATTAAATACACATGAAAAACAGAAGGTTTAATTTTCCTCTAATTTTACTACTCTACTACTTTTACAGATACTTTTGTAACATGACAGTTTACAAACACCAGAGTAACAATGCTCTCCAGCTGGATACGACGATGGAAAACCATCTGTCTAAATATTTATATTGATGGGACCGTCTTCTGCCATTGCACGCCATGCTGTCAACCACCACAGTGTAATGAAGAGGCAGTTTGGAGGGGCCCACTGGGCAGAGACCATGCACAGTTCAGCTTCAGGTTAAGTCAACAGTGAGCACTTCCCTGATTAATGGAGGCGCACACTCAAACGCAGTCGCATTACAGGCAGTTAGCAACATACTGGTGCTGCAAACAGCAAATACTGAGCCTTAACTGGAAGTTAAAATGGCAATTCTGGATTTTATCTACTGATAAGCTGTGCACGTTCTGTCTCAGCTGTGTTTCTTAAATAATTGTCTTGGTCCAACATTCTTTCACTAACAACCATCACTAACGACAGTGATGTGGTGCCAAAATCACACATTTTCTTACAACGAGAGGCCATAGCAGTGCGAGACAAACTGGATAACAGAGAATACAGAATTGTAAGGAAAGATCCAAAATGACCACCCATCATCCAAACAGATTTCTTAACAGAACCAAATTCACATGCAGTATTTTCCTCCATTCTTTATCAGTCTAATAAAAATACAAAAAGAGGATTCTGCTTTGTTGAGTTCACAGTTCATGCTTCATCACCTTTGACAGTTAGTATATGTGCAGGAGTGTGTATATATATATATATATATATGTACATATAAGTACGAATTATGTGATGAACTATTGTAGAAAGATGTCAACAGGAAGCCTTGTTGATTGATTCACATTTCAACGAGAAGAGGTGAAATTAAATGTTTTAAAACTTCTCATTCCTTTTCAAACACGGGAAGAAGCTGATGAATGTGAATTTGATTTGTAGGTCTGCTTGTGAACTGAACATTTGTTCCTCCTTATAAACTAAACCATTTACTGCACCTACAGCATCACTTACCAAGGAGGGATGGGCATTTCAACCAGTCGCCCCAATAAGCTCCCACACCGACACATGAACCCACACACAGAAACTGATCATTTCATGTCTCTACTGATAGTGCTGCTGCACGTTCCCCCTGCTAAAACATTCAGCAACGCTGCTGAAATGTCACACAATCATTGATACAAAGGGGCTCCAAGTTTCTTCTACTATCATTTGGAGCAACACTACTTCAGTGTGTGTTTACTACATCTCTCTCTGTCCTTTCTCTCCTCTCTTTTCTTCCTGCTATACAGAATGTGAGAGCACAGACAGACAGACAGACAGACAGACAGACAGACAGACAGACAGACAGACAGACAGAGTGAAAGCTAATTGAGCAGAAGTTGTGTTAAATGTGGACTAAACTAAAGAGGAACTAACCGTAACATGAACACCAGGCTGAAATGCAAGTGTTTATAAACAGCCTGCCACTCATCATGAACCTGGTAACAAAAACTGCTGTTGTGGGGACATCCTGGAGTGGAGACTATGCAAGCCTGTCTTAAATCTGCCTCAAATAGATCAAGCTGAGCTGCATTCACGGTGCTAGTTTGAGTCCTATTTTTCGGGTGAGTCTGTCTTTCTTTAGCAACTTTAATGGAGGGATAAGTGGATAGATAGAATCAGTCTTTCAATAATTCAACATAATCATCACACAGTCACATTATCTGATCAACCTTTTATCATCAAATATTCATGCACATCCCTACTGCCAAATAATATCCCACATATAATCACCACTCAACTGAGCAGAGTTCAATATAAACTCTCAGGCTGCTTGTTTATTTGAGGATGAAACAGACTGAACAGCACAACGTCATCCAGCAGGGAGGTGTTGTAGAGTTTACAGTGGCCTGTCTACTGTGGAGGTGTCAGTGTGAGTGTGTGTAATTAACTCCACTTTTAAAAAGTATCTGATCACAGTGATGAGGGCTCAACCAGAAAGAGTTTCGACTCCTACTGTGTGTGGCTGCTTATTAAAACCTGTCAGAGGCGTCAGTTTTCTGACAAAACCTGAAGGAAAGCTGACTGAAGACATTTTTAAATGAACATATATTTAAGTGTAATTGTTACTCGTAGATACTATACAAAAGATAGTCTGCTCTCGATGAGAAGGTTCAGAGGATAAAAACAGTAAAAAAAAACAAAAAAAAAAACATTGTAACTCTAGAGCATTGACATGAATATTTCTGATGCCTAAAAGAGCAAACACACAAGCGGTGAGGCAGCTGGTCTACAAGACAAACTCTTTGTGTTTACACTAAACTAAACCCATTCACGTATCATAACGTAACATTTCAATGTTGTCTTTTTCCTCATGAGCAAAGAGCAGGCCAAGCTGTGTGTTAATACTTTACTGCTGGTAATTGTAAGATGGATATCTTGAATTTGAACAGGTTTAGAGTTTGAATTATCATCTACAACTGTACTGTAGAGTTGCACTGTGCAGGCATATTAAATAAAAATTGCATTAATATAACTACTTTGGAGTTAATGTTTATTTTTAAATGCTGCACCAGGTTAAGGATACCAAATTGTAGAATGTGCAGCATTAGTTCTGTGAAAGTAGATGTGTCATCGAAATTGGGAACTTATGCATCGGAATTTAATCGATTTAGGGAATCAGCAGCAATACCCAGCCCTATTTGACATGTTCAAGAAAGCAGCTTTCTCTGGGAAAAATCAACAAGGGAAGTTTCGGCTTTGTTAATTGTCTAGAAAACTACAGACATGAGGTTCCTAATTTACATCAGTTTAGTGAAGACATCCAAACAAAGCCCAGATCATTACCAGCAAGATTATGATAATCTAACTCAAATTAAGTCTCGACAATTTATCATAGACTTTAGTGAGGGTGCATGAGCTCTACTTACCCACAACCATAATGTTGAGCTCAAAACCTTGCTTCATGGCCTTCCTCCTCATTTGCTCCAGAATGGCATCGATGCCCACATAACTGAAGTCCACCGCGGGTCCTCCGGCCTTCTCCCCGTACAAACCACCCACTGCTGGGGACACCATAGTATCAGGCATCACCGCCTCAGACATGGTACTGCCACTGTAGCTGGAAATCACCTCTGGTTCTGCTTTGATAGAGGAAAACAAAAATAATGTTAGAGGAAAATGTTTCTGTGGGATAAGGGGAATTAAGGGAATGAGGATAACGGGATGATACTATAAAATCTCTGCTCAGCAGTGACGAGAATGTAAAAAAAAGTAGTGGGTGGGAGTATGATACTGGAAATTATACTGGATAACAGCAACAAGAATTCCAAAAGTCTAAAGTCATCACTTCCAACAGAAAAATCATGAAACAACAGAGTACTGTGCAAAGGTCTTAAGCCACCATTAGATTAGGTGTTTGAGTAATGTTATATTGACCATACATACAATACAGGAAATGTTCAAAGGATAAAGATGTTAAATATTAAGGTTACCTCCCCTTGCACTTGAAAAACATCAGGGTCCTGTCACTCTCTGAAAACCCATGTTTGTCCTGTTATTTCACGACTAAAATGGCTGCGGTGAAAAAGGTCTATTATGCCAGGTTAATTCAAGACATGCTTGAGCATTACATATTCATGTTGTACGAGTTTGACTTACTGGAAGCTTGATAATATACATGCCCAAGTTTTAATTACATCATTCCGAAGATCACAGAATTTGACAGACATAAAATCATAATTTTGCATCAGCAATGCCAAGAGAAGATTCTTCTCATGCAACACAGACGCTTCACTCAACAGAAACAGTGTGTCGTATTACAGAGCTTGTGTATGGCAGGAGGTTATCCCTGCAGTTTGTTTTGCTAATGATTAGATTGTGTCCGATCATATTCAAGTTTTAATATCCTATAGCGCAGGAGGTGAACAATTTACACTGTTTATGTCTCCGTCTGTATGTTCAGGAGTTCAAGTGGCTGACTGATGTCCCTCTGAAGGCCTCTCACACAGCACAATGTTACAGTTTTGTTAATGTCAGAATGGAAAAGAGAGGTGGGGTAGTGGGGGTTGGGGTGACTGCTGAGGCTGAAATCTGATCCACTCACTCACACACTCGCACATACACACAGTACATGCTCATGTCTTAAGTGGTCACCATGGTCTCATACACACTTGGCCTCTTCTTGTTTCGATCACATAGCTGACCTGTTTGCACAAGCTCATGCAAACTTGAACACACGCACACATATTAAAGAAGCTCCGACTATCTGCCAAGAGTTCAAGAGCTATTGGATTCCAGCACAGACACAAATCTTGCAGCCACACAGAGAAGAAATCCAGACCACTGGGCTATTTCACTGGCATCAGTTAAATCAACACAATGGCACCACTGCTGGTAACAGCTGCACAAAACTCCCAACGACACTGCATTGATTAATGGATGTAATTTCGGGAAGAATAACAACGATTCATATTCACCAATGAGGCTTACCTTTGTAATAATGTGCTCCCTTGTCTGTGTGTATCTCCATGTCATAGAGACCCACCTATGGAAGCAGCTCTCCTTCACCACTTCCTCATCCTGTTCCAACAGTTAGTCAGCAACTTTGTGCAGCTTGCAGCCCTCCACCCCTCCTCTGCACCTCCCACATTCCCATACCTCTGCTTGTGTCAATCTCATGCTTTCCTCCCTCCACATACTGATTCTCTCCCATCACCAGTTTCCCCTCTAGTGTTCCATTGTCTCTATATGACCCCTTATTTTCTCCTTTAACGCCCTTTTCTGTATCCTTCCACCCGATGTCCATCCGACTTAATTACAAAGGTGGTCGACTTTTCAAAGTGTCCTCCCTATAATCACCTTTGTCTCACACAACCCCTGTTCCTTTTTCATCTGTTTTGTCACTCTTCCTATCAGCCCTCCACAGCATTAAGAGAGCAATAAGCAGATGTTGATCGGAGATCAGAAGTGAAATGGAGTTAACATAAAAAATAACTGCCATATTTCCTCTCTAATGAAAAATATGTATATTACTTTAGATACAAAGCAGTGACTATTTTAATGGTTGAGTAGGTTAACAGAAAACAAGTGTGCTATTTTAATCAGATTTTTCATTAAAAATTTTTGTAGTAAAATGTCAAATTCCACAGTGGAAAAATTGATACAACCCATTGTGTTTTGGTTAGTGTTAAATTGTGACATCTGAGTGTGCACACTCATATTACGTCTCATTATCAAGCAAGTGCCTCATTTCCCACCATGAGAAAACGGTTAGGTTTAACAAATAGGTAACACACATCACACACTAATGCCACCAGAAGTCAGTGTGAAGGGGGTTCAGAGAGTCGCAGAGCTATCTGAATCCTGCATAATATTCGTTTCGCAGCAAGAAGCAGCAAAGACCCTTTAGAGGATCGTTAACCGCCATTTACCCAAGTCAAAGCTGTGTCAAACACTGTAAACTGTTTGGCAAGTGAACACAAACTCCTTGACCACCACTGTGGGAAACCCAGCTCTACCAAACAATAAACATAAATCACTTTCTTTCTAGGTAGTAAACGGTTTTGGCTCCATTTCACCAATGTCAGTAAACCACACAGCCAACACTTTAGTAATGTTGATGTAAGAATGTCAAGCTGTGAGTGAAGCGTATTGTATTGTATTTTTTTACAAAGAGAATAAAAACCAGAGCAGTGAAATATTCAGGTGTACACACAGGTAAACATCTGGACCCACTGTCTATTTATCATACAGTGATATTGAATATTGTCAGTTATTCCCTGATGGGCTTCCAAATAGATGTTTCCTGACCACTAAGACCCTATAAACATGAAGACATTTCATCTACACATGAAAAATGTCTGACACTGGTGGCTCAACAGCTGGTGGAGATTACTGCAGCCCTACCAAAGACAGCTCAGTTAAAACATTACAGGCCCATGACAGGTCAGATCAAGAGTTAACCACCAAGGTTTCATGAATGCTCTCATGCTAAATGATGTGTAAACTATGTTGGAAACAATGTCCACAATACATCATCCGTTTAAGAGCTAGCCATGGTTTTCTACAAAAGATTTGACCTGCATCATGTGTAGTTATGGGATGGTTCGGATAATGTTTTTTCTTAGGAATCCATCACAGTTAAAAACAAACAAACTGGAAAGTAGAGTGAGTCAGTTGCTGGACTTGCAGTGAGCCTGTTTTCAATTACAGGCACAAGAGAAATACATTTTCTTCCTGCTTCCAGCAATAGATTATTTTGGCCTGCAGCCATTCATTTACCACAGAACATTTTGGAAAGTAGAAATGATGAGAGGTGAGAGCACGGAGGAGAAACAAGCATCAAGTCAACTGAAAAGGAAACTGCAAGTTTGGGAGCAAGACAGCAGTGAAAGGTATAGAGAGGCAAAAAGGAAGAGGACCAATAAAAAAGATAAGGTCAGGAAAAGGAGGACAGAGGAAAAATAGAAAAATGGAGGTGGGGGAAATGTGGAAAGTACAGTTTGTGATTTATTCCACTTTAGGGCCTAGGGCATTCCTTACTAACTACACACAGGCCTCTACCATGGGATGTAAATAAAGTGAAAACCAGCTAAACATGTCCCCTATTGTAGCACAGACTTTAAAAAAGCCAGTAAACCTGCCAACAACTTTGAAGATGACTGTGACCGTGGTGGTGTGGTCAGAATCTGAGCTGTGCCTCTGCTGCCCAGGGTGTTGATCTTGACAGCGTGGCGAGCAGGTCAGAGGTTATGTTCCCAGTTTAGGTTGGAAAAGAGCCGTGCTGAGGTTTGTCCCCTTATGACAAACTAGTGGTTTGACCCTCTGTGCAAACTGGAATCACAGTAGAGGAATCCAGAGGATTGGAAACTTGGCTCAAAAAGAAGCGTGGTTGCCATTTAGAAGGAGGATTCACTCAGTGAGTCCTAAAAAAGATTCTACAAATGATTTAAACAATGTAGGACTGTGAAGTGTACACTATTATTATGTTATGCATTGCAATGCTTCTTTTATGAATCCACATATATTTGTTAAGGTAAGAGATTTCACTGCACATCTGAGGCTCCATGTCACACACATTAGTGGACTAATCCACTAAATGGGCTGTTTGCATCTTTGCTCTGGTCTAAAACCATTTTATGGGCCATCTTTAAAAAACATCTGCTCCTTTTGTGCTTTATTTGCATTCCCGGACAAGTAGACAAAAGAGGTTCTCAGCTGAGTCCCACATGAGCATTTATTCTGACTGTGACCCTGCCGATTCTTTAAAAGGCCTGTGGAGATTGTTCACCAAGATAGAATTCAATTAAATAAAAACATATTTCCACAAAGTCTAGTGATTTTCTAGTCTTGACTCTTTAAAATGTTGGTTTCACATAAGAGGCAGAGATGCTGTAAACACAACTGGGAAACGTGCAGAAACACCAATGTACACAGAGCTATTAAAATACTTTTAACTGAAACAGCCCTCCAGCACAGAATCAATTAAATACCCAAGACCACTGGGGTTTGCAACAGACCCAAGAGAGGGACACAGATAAAACCCTCATGCGCACACAGACAAACACCATTTCCCACCCTTTGACAGTGAATCCTTTAATAAAAGGGGGGGGACATTTGAGTGGTGGCAGTGCAAACACAGTCTGTTGTGTTATTAAAGTCAAGAGTGTTTGTGCAGCAAGGCCCAGTTCCCAGAGTCTCCATCATTCAGCTCTCTGGAGAAATGTGCCCTTTGACCACAGCAGATCCAACTTGCTCATCATGTAACCTGGCACCTATTTTGCACTAGTGGCCGACCGAGAGTGGATTTGCAAAGGCTGATAGAATAACAATAGTTTGAGGTATTTTAAAACTGGTGGTAAAAATGAAAAGGAAAATGTCCAATAACGAAACGAAAAAAAACGAACAATGTTTTATAAATGATTACCACAGGGTGGTTGCAGCAGCAGCAAGCATTAAATTCACATTTGAGCGGACTGCAGGTGCTTTTGCAGAGGTAACAACATTTGCATTTTTTCTTTAATGCATCATCAGCAGGTGTTTGGTTGGTTAGCATGCGTGTTTGCAGAATGGACAAAATTTCCTAGGGCCATTGAATGCGCCTCTAAGCTCAGCACGCTGTGGACTTGGCTACTCTCACTTGCTCTCTGTGCAGATTCACCAGTGATCTGCGTTATTTAATTACCCTAAACATTTATTTTAGTAATAAATCAAGACAAAATCAAGTATACGCACATTTTCAGAAAACCTGACCCCTAAATGAGCAAATGCTCAAATCCATAGGCATTCCACTGCCGGACATACCCCATAATTTGTGCTAGGCATGCTACTAGCCAGTAGCAGCTATGCCTGTGGTGCCTCTATGTAGTGGTGACCTGCATCTGCGTTCAGGTATATAGGATGACTACTTGCCAGATACAAGCTAGTTCTGCCGAGTTTCCAACAATGTGATAAGAGTCTACAACCACAAGTCCTATCCATGTCAGAGCAAGTAGGTTCATTAGCAGCTTGTGTAACTTTTCAGACACTTGAGAAATGTTTGTAAATTACAGTAATGACAGAAGAAGCCGACAGGTTTGTCTAGACGGCCCGAGGAATGTCTTCAGTTTCCACACTGTGGTGGTACAGAACCTCAACTGTCTTTCATGACACAAAACAACTAAGGGGAAAAAAAGCACATATTGCAAGGTTCAATCCATTATAAGAAAACACATTTAACCTTGTGGACTAACCAATGCAACTTGAAGCTGAACATCCACACATAAGGACAGCTTTTTTCAAAACCATACAACTTTTTACACTTAAGAGCTTAAATGACAAAACTTTAACCCTGACTGTCAACTATTCAAATAATGTTATTAAAAATTATTTTAATGGTGCATCGTCAAAGCCTGAGTTGGTCTGCTTCGCCAGAATTGGCACTATGTAACCTGTGGTGAAAAAAACAAAAACAAATGAACAATATTGTACTTTGTGGCATGCCCCCCTCCTCCATGTTACAGCAACAGTTGTAAAAAACAATACCATTTACCCAGGGATGGATAAAGGGCCAGCGGGCCCCTATGCACAGACTGGAACCCCCCCCACAACCTGTGGTATATGATTAAGGGACCTTATTAAGATATATGTCATGGCCAGTGTTATTTGGCTTCATGGCCCCAATAAAATATTGGGATGAATAAAGTAGCAGATATAAGTGCAGAGGCTTGGGCTTCAGTAATCCATCCTTGTGTTTACCAACTATAAGGGGGCCCTGAGAGCAAATCCTACATTGTGTTACTTTAACATTAAACCCCCAGTGTGCAGACTCAAAAGCTGAATGATTCAGGAAGTTTCTCATTTTCAGGGTCTCACTACAGTGAGGTTAAATACTACATTAGCATTCTATTATCTGCTGTCTCCTTCACAGTTCACAGTCATTGTGAAAGCAAAAGAGTTGTTTTTATCTCAGTGTGCAAGTCAAGTTTTATCAGTCAAATGGGTGGCTGACAGCAGGAGTGAGTCCACAAGGCCAGAAGGTTCAGGAATCTGACCTCTGTCCATACCTTGGGAACAGCAGTGAAACAATGTCAAAGTTACATTAAACATACTCAATACTTATTTAAATGACCCAAGGTGAGGTGAAAAGACTGTGGTTACTTAAATCCAATGCAAATATGCCTGTTGACTTTGGCTAAAGGGGCCATCTCTTCAAATCAGGGTGTTTATTTGATCTGTGATTAAGCTACTTTCAGTGCTGGGTATGGGCAGGTTTGAGATTTTTTTTAAAGCCACTAATTAAACATTTCTCTACATGTGTGAAGGTACACAAGTCCATGTCCATCATTCTGTCAGTAACCTAATCAGCAGGAGTCCTTAAGCTCCACAATCTGTGTGTGTGATATAATGCCTCACTCTCCAGGCCTCAGGAACAGTATTTATGGACTGTGACTGATCCACATACAAAGCTCAAGAAAACAATGGAAGTCCATATGTTAAAAGGTCCAGTGTATAACGTTAAGATGGTTAAGTGGCAGAAATGGTATACACTACCAATAAGTATGTTTCTAAATGTCTACAATTACTTTAAAATTAAGATTGTTTGGTACTTGTAGCATTAGAATTCAGTTAGGCTCCCATTTTGCGCCACCATATTTCTGCAGCATCCCAAACAGACAAACCAGCCAGACTATGTGAACAAAGAACAAACAAGATCCTTTCAGGAGGGTGAAGGCCACCTCCGACCTAACCCAGTTTGTTACAATCTGCAGGTCATAACATCAGTTTAACGTGTGTATGCATCGTGTTCCTTGTTTTATATAATTTCAGTTCATGATTAAAGCCTCTGCACAGTGCACAATGTCATAAACACTGAAGCACCCATGTACTCAATCTATACTTCATACATTTTATTTTGCAATAAGGAATTAAGTTCTACACATAAAATAACCAATGATGTTACTACATTTGAGTGTGTCCTGACTGCACCTGATCACTACTTGCACATGTAAGAGCAGAAGTTTTTATGCCTCAAATTTGATCACAATCTTTTTGTTTTTACACATTTTGTTTATTATCAATCTAGCCATTTGATATTGTAGAGTGTCAAGTTATAGGGGTGGAATTTCACCAATTACAGCTGTGGATACATTCATGGCATATTTTCCATTCTGAATGCGACAACAGATACACAATCTTGCTGAGTTTCTAGCTGACTCACAACATTCACAGACACACAATGTACAGAAGGTAACGATGACCTTTTCAGCATCCCATCAAACCCTGGTGAAAGGCCACGGTCTGTTCTCACTTGGCATTACACAGGGGCCACAACAGAGCTCCTTTCAGCAACTGTGTGTGTGTGCGTGCATGTTTTTGATGCAAACCAGGGGCTTGTTTCTCTGAAAAGGTGAAGGGGTGGGTTGCTGTTTTCCATCAGTCCGATAGTGTCAGAGAGCTGTGCCTTTCATTCTCTGGTAAAAAATGAAACTTGAATGATACAATATTTAAGATCTGCTTTGTGCCATCACCTGCCACATCACCGGTCAAGGAGAATCTTCTCTCTGCACTTTCCAAAGTAGACAATACACTAAAAGATTGCACTCCGTGAAGACTATGCTAACGACATGTGGGGCACTAACCTTTCACTTTGCCGCATAGAGCGTATATGCACACCTCTTAAGTGCTTATTGCTCATTTGGTAATGGACCAATGTCACAAGCAGCAGAACACAATCAGTGTGTGCACATAAATGGTTGCTTGGAGTTGGAAAAAGGTGACACATCTTTAAGTGCACATACTGTATACACATCTGTGTTTGTGAGTGGTGCAAAGTTAAAAAGCAGAGGAAATCTAAAACCTTGACGATGCCAACATATTATTTTACAACTTAGTGAGGACACACATGGACGATGCATTCCCTCGCCCTTACCCTAACCATCACAACTAAATGCCTCATCCTAACCCTTAAGCTAACCAGGCCGGACCCCAAAACCAGGTCTTTATCCCTCTTAAAGCCCTTTAAATTCACGAGGATCAGCCATAATATCCCCATCTTCTAAAAATATCTTTGCTTCCAATGTTTTTCTTAATTTTTGGTCTTCACAAAGATACACGCACACAGAAAGCATACCAACACAAGTGACCATCTCCTCAGTTACATTCAAACTGAACTCAATGAACCAAAGCACCAACCATGTACAACAAGTATTACAGCTAAACTGTTAAAAACAACAGGAATAGTAAGAGATACATACACATCTGGGCTCCTGAGGGAAGTACAAAAGCCATACAGAGACATTTATCAACTCAAGTACATTAGAATAGATGGATCAAATTTCTTCTTCCAGGGCAGAGCAGAATCATACAAACGTGAAAGACAAAGAAAAAATTATTACAGCTTCTACTTTCAAATATTTTCCTTCAAACACATGTACACACGCAGCCTCTCCCCATGTTCAACACTCACCGTGTGTTAAGTCTGTGTGTGTATGTGTCGTCCCCTGCCGAAGTGCAGCTCTCTAGTGAGAGGCCAAACTCTGCTGTGGCTCTGGAGGCTCCCTGCCTGTCCCTCCCACCCCATGCCTGTCATGTGACAGAGTGCAAAGCAGCAGGACACACCCACTTCCTCTAAATCCCCCCCGCCCCCAAATACACACACAAAAAGCTGAAAAAAAAAAAGAGCAAAGTAAAGTTTAGCAGGGATTGTATGTTTAACAGAGGGAGAGAGCTTGCAGAGAATGCATTTGTTCAAACACAGCGAGAGGAAAAGACATTCTCAAGAAGCTGCTTGATCTTCAGTCTCCAGGCCTTTGGGCCATCTGAAAGTCCCCCTCTCCTAAATTCCCAGGATTATTTACAACCCTAATTGTCTGGCCTCATCTCCTTCCAGGCTCTGCATTCATCACATCCCACTCATTCCTAACATGCAGACACATCACATTCAACCCTATGTCATTTCATTTGCTCAAGTTCTGAATCATTTTGTTGTCCATATTCATTCAAGTCAATATAGTTTTAAATGGCTCGATAATCATTGTAGATTGTTATTTTTGTCTTTTGTAACTTAATTTGTTTTACTAATGTAGGGGATATGTATATCCTTGAGATGTATGAGAGAAGCAGGCAAAGAATAGCTAAAACTATTACAACTCAGATGTGACACACAACTATTGCATTTTCTTTAATTGCAAGAAACAGCCTTAAATATTTTTTTTTTAAACCTGAGAGGCAACCAATTACTCTGGCTGATTACTATTCTTATGGAGTATGTATATTTGTGTGATTACAGAGGACAGAAAACAGCTGTCTCCAGCCTCACAGGAAGTGTAATTATACACCAGTGCAAGCCCCGAGAGCAACCTTACAGCCACGTGAGCTGACACACTCAGGGCAGCACCTGCATTCTTCGAGATAAACAATCATATCCAAAAAGAAAAAAGGAAAAACGGGAACAACCGGCTGCAAAGAGATTTGTGTGCGCTCATTACATAAACTCATCTGCCAGTACACACATACACATCAGGGTTGACATCCTGCACTGTTCTAACACAGCGCATAAATTAAATATTAATGTTACAAAACCAATACACAAACACAGGGCGGGATTGTTAACCTTCATAATTAGACCAGGATATACAAAGCAAGGATTTCAGCCCAAACTATGAGCCCCTCATCCTTTCATTTACACCAGAACTGTGGTGTTCAGGATCGTGACATGACCGTCACAGCAAAAGACAAAAAAGCAACAGTGTAATGAGATCAGAAAAACAAGAAATACTATTAACATGCTTTTTGCGTCATCCATAACACACAAGACAATTAACCTCCAAAAATGTATTAATTTAAAATATCATCTGTGATCTGACAAGAGGAATACGGCACTTTCTAAATAAAAACAAACTAATATTCTGCTAATTTAGTATTTAGCCTCGCTGCAATTTTTTCCAGATAGAATAAAATGTACATCTTCATTTTGAGGAGATCGGGGTTGGGGTGACAGAACGTCAAAGGCAGGAGCTGATGTTTCTGCACAGTACAGAGCCAAGATGGAGTCATACATTGGCAGGCAGAGCACAGGGCTGTCTGGCTGACCCGGTTCTTAGCAGCTGCCCCAAAGTCTTTTATAACACAGAAACAGTTATGAGTCACTCAGTGCATTAGACTTAAAGCATCAGTGGTGTCTTTTTCCCTTTAAAAGAAAAATTGCAGTGAGGTAGAGTTGGATGATATGGCCAACAAAATCCTGGGATAAAACAATAGAAGTTATATATGTTACAACCTTACTGCCCAGCTCTGCAGTAAAGTGTATCCTACATATCAATGTCAATGAGTGGGTGAAGTGAGCTGCTTTCTTCCTGCGATGCAAGTGGTCTTATATCTGCTTGAAGACAGCTAACATTTCGAAAGTATACAAGTTCAAACGTATATAAATACAAGTGAGACAGAGCCATCTCTATAACGCTAAAAACATTCTAAGAATCCAGTATCTGTCTTTGGTAATATTCAGATCAGACAGAGGGTTTGCATATCAGATCATGTGTCAGTTGTGTCCATCGGAGCTGTGGGCAATCTTGCGCAATGGGTCGAGAAGGTCAGACCTGCAACTTGTATAATGTTGATGGTGTTGTGGGATGGGAAATCAAGGGCTCGCCCTGACCTGTTTGTTGAAATGGTAGATCTAAATATTTGACTCGGAAAGGATGATTGTGATGGAAATTTTAGTGAGACTGTGGCAAGAGGAAACAGAGATAAAAGAGAAGGGTTGAAATCATCACTCTATGTAGACTTCTGACAGAAATAAACATCTTTCAATAAAGTAAAAGAGAAGGGACGAGGTAGCCCCAACTAGACTGGGGTTGGGGCATTGTGGATTAGCAAGATATTTGAAAATTATAGGAAAACACCCAGATGATCAGTGCCAGCGTGAACACCCAGAGACAATTAAACATGCTTAATTTCCTTGAGGTCAATTCAAAAGAGAACAGCTGATCTGGGGCTGCAATATTGAGAAGCATCATCACTTATGTTGTCATTTAGGCAGGTTTACAATTTCTTCTTGCAACTGGTCTATATTGTAGGAACTTAAAGTGACACAAATGTTTTTCCTGTGAAGGGCAGCGTTACACTTCCCAGTGTGCAGCCTTCTGGAAATGATTATTAGAAGAGATAGAAATACACATTGTCAAGAAACATACAAGTTCAGTACAAAGAAGAACCTGACCTGCAGAGAGATATGATTGGTCTCCAAGCCTTTTGTGATGTTGCCCTTTTATATTTATCAGATGTCAAAAGTTTGAGTTTTTAAAGAATGTTAGATACCTTAGCTACTTTAGGTTTTTAGAGGAGATGAAGAAGAACTCAAGCAGGTTCAATGTTCTCCCAACCTTGTCCTTTCATGTGATGTTATCCTTTGATATTTATTTGATCATCAAATAAGTCACTGTATTCATGAACAAACCTTGTAATTTTATGTGATAACCAAAGGGAACACAAACGCAGGATATCAGTGAGTGTGTGTAGTAGAAGTAGTAGTAGTGGTAGTAGTGGTAGTAGTAGTAGTAGTAGTAGTGGTAGTAGTAAGCAGTTAAATGTGACACACTGCTCTGAAAACAGCTCCTGCAGCCTCAGTCCAGCTCAATGGTGTACACGCGAGCTTGATACGGCCCAGGTGAGTAGGGCCAACTACCTATGTTACAGCATCTCCTACTGGTTAACAAAAGAGTTGCAGCAGTGCAGGCTGCAACTCCTTTGTTAACCAGTAATAACCGTTTCAAAACACCACGCCCTAAAGACAGCAACAGGAGAACCAGTGTGCTTTTGATATCTAATAGTCAGCTTTGAAGAAAAATAGGATTATCCTTTAGATTTCACAGCATAGATTCAAACATAAATAATAAAATACAAATGAATAATTATGAAAAATAAGCATGTAAATGTCCACAACACATTCTTTCATCAGTTCCCTGAACAGTTGGACAAGTTTTCTTTTTGAATTATACAGTACATTATGTAATCCAGTGTGTGGGAAGGAAGGGGGGAGGGACAGAGTCCTTCAGTAAAAACATTGAGCCAAGACTTAACATCTGGCAAAGTCTGGAGAGCAAAACACCATCCTCATTTACAAAGGCATAATTTCTACGTCACTGTGTATTCCCCTTAGCCCATAATTCCGCTAATGAGTACACTATTATTTAATATAATTATTAATTATTATTATTTTTAATAATAACAATAATAACTCATAAATACAAGCACAGCTCAATTAGTCGATTTTTTTAGTCAGAATTTATACCAATCAAAGCCATTTTCAAAGCCATTTCTTTTCTTCATCAGCAAACCTAAGTTTCAGTTTCATTACCAAGGAATAAGCAACCTACAAGGAGTTAAGACGGCTCACACAAACACAGAGATCAGACAGCAGTGCACCAATCCAGGTGAGAGCTTTTGTTTTCAGATTATGCTCTTTGCTTACACTTAGCAGGATGGTTGAGACAATTAATTAACCCTAGGCGTATTTGTGGAGGTTTCACTTCCTGGAAACGCACAAACATGCAGTTGCCGGTAAGAATCCCGCTTAGATTTCTATCAAATATTTGTTGTGTCCCAAGTACACTTGCATACATTACATGCATGCATTGTTCACATTTAGCTAAATTAAAGGTACTTTTCCTTTTAAAGAGTGTGAACAACTATTAATCAAACCTTGTATAAAGGGAAAAACTGTCGGTTTGATATCATGTGTCGTTTCGAGCAATATCCAACACAGTACTTGTGTTGGTTGAAAAGCCATGACCAAATTATAATAACAGGTTTTTCCTGGTTAGAGAATTCTTTTTAATTATACTGATAATAAAGAGTTCACTCTGTGGTGACATTCCGTCACATTCCATTCACATTAGCAACTAAAACACTGCAGAAGCACAAAGAAGGAAGTTGATACTGCAAAGAAAAACTTCACAATATAAAAAAAACAAAACACTTTTAAGAATATGGAGGCCTCAGATCAACAGATTTCTAAAACACCCAAACCCCTTCTTGCATTTATAAATATGTCGATCATTAAAATAGTCATTAGATACATCCCTTATTAAAAAAAATGTGTCAATGCAAAAATGAAACCTATCATTTTAAATATCATTGCAGGATGAAGATATCAGGAAAAGTCACAAGTTCCTGCGTTGCTCTGCTTCTTGCCATGACCTCTGTATCAGCTGTACGAAAGCTCAATTCAATCAGTGATTTGAAAGAAATTAAGTTTGGCCTAGCTGTGCCAAAGCACACTCTTCTGCTGCTCTACTGGTTTGCGAGTGTGGTTGATATAGACAGAGACTATGTCATACGATTGACCTTTGACCCAAACAGTGAAGATTATGGCTCCCATCATTATGGCAACTATGAGGAGCTGCTGGACCGACTGCCTCGTAGTCAACAATACTACACTCTGGGAAATCTCAAACAAAGCACAACTGGTAGATCACAGCTTCCAGATTATGTTTCCAATCCTAATGCAGAGTATAATGGAAGAAACAGGGACCGGATCATAATAAGGGTCAGGCAGCAGAACTCAGGATGGCACACTGCACAGATAATTGATCGAGTGTACATCACGCAGCATTATGGGGGTATTACAAGCGCGGAATATGATCAACAAAACACCTATGAGATCTCCATCAACCTCTTACGACAGATCAGATTGTTTTCTGAGGTTACAAACATGTGGGATCTCAGTAATCGTTTTGGAATTGACATTAATGATTTTCAGTTAAGTGACATTAGTAACACATGCGGTGGCCCTGCTGGTCTTGGACTGCTGTTGTTTATTGTGATCAGGGGAGGAAGGGTATGCTTTAACCAACAAAGCAGAGCAGTTCAAAATGCAAGATATACCAGCCAACAAAACAGCACATTCCAGAGTACAAGAGACACACAACCTTCTGTCGATAACAGCATCCCAGAAAATAATTCATTTTCTGAATGCTGCAAAATTGTTTTGGCTCTGTTATTTGTAGTTTGTATTCTGTTACTTGTGGCTGCCATCAGTGTTCCCAAGTAACAGAAGATACAAAGAAACAAGGGAAAACCTGTTATTTAAACCAATTGTGTGTTGAAATGACATTGGCCACGTTTACATGTTTTTTTAATTCCGAATTAATTGTTCGTAACTAAATTATTCTCCTTCAAGTTTACATGGAAATAATTCCGAATTGAGGTTTACATGGAAAACATGTTAAATTGCCTTTATTTAATTCCGTTCAACGTCTAGGGGTGAAGAAGGGTTCTGAATGGACAGGGATCACACAAGCAGCAGCTTGATAATATTGTAAGGCTTCATGTTCGTCAGCTGAGGAGAAGAGAAGTAGAACGTCGAAGAAGGGAGGAAGAGATACACAACTTCCTCAGCTACTTCACCTCAGCTCAATCCTGTATTCCAGTCGCAAATCGAAAGAGCAGTGGAGGAAAGTCCGAAGCAAGAACTGGTGGACCTGGGACGTCCTGACTCTGTATACGGATGTAGAATGGAGGAAGAATTTCAGGATGACCCGTGCGTCTTTTGTAAAGCTGTGTGGCCTGGTGCAGGACTTCATGTCCCCCAATGAAGGCCATGTCCATGAACCCATCCCTCTAAACGTGTGTGTGGCCACTGTCCTCTACCGAGCATGTGCTGAACAACCAGAATAAACTTTAAGAAGAATAACAATGATCACGGAATAAACTAATTCGGCTTTGAAAGTGGAACAAACCACCTACTTACTTCGGAATCAAGTTAAATTGCAAATAATAATTTTCATTCAGAATTATAGTTCTCATCATCTTTTTAAAGCAGAATTAATTTTTATTTGAAATGTATTTCTTTGTATTCGGAATTAAAGCTCTCATGTAAATGTGGCCATTGTGGACCGGGGAACTATTAATATGAATGGGGAATGAGCCGATAAGAAACATGAGCAGGTTATTCCAATAACCTATTATGCACTTTGTTTAGCCTGGATGTTCAATTAATTGTGATTTTATATCTGCTATTCTGTAACACTTTAACATTTCGAGCTTCATAGCTTTGGTTCGTTAAATTATTTTCTGAAGTGGCTCATTGGCTGCAATGCACTAATTTAGCATGGTCACAATGTTCCAGCCTTTGTTCATGCAACAATTTCATGCTGCAGCTGATCTAATAGTGGTGATCCACTGCTGCCTTATCTTGCTTCTGATAGAGATGAAGGGGAAGGACATTGCTCTGATGGATAAATGAAACTGATGAGAAATAATGTGTTACACTGATCATATTACCAAAAAAGAAAAAAAAAGGGGGTGTATTTTATAATAAAGTTTTTTTATTCTTTCTGAACTGTAGAAAATGTCTGAAGTTAAATACATATTGTTGTTCATTTGCTTTTTAGGAGGGGTTGTTTGGTCAGAAAATAAAAGTGTAAAAGACAAATGCAATTATCTCTTGGTTTCATTTTCTTAAAATGCCCAGGCCTATGTTTGTTTCAGTGTCCTTTTACCCTCCCTAACACTGGCCACACAGATGATTCTTATCCCTGAACTTCATGTATCGATCAATAGTGCGTACCAATCTAGTACTGGTGCATTTTTAACTACTTACAAAACATTTCTTGCAACAACACACCTTGTATTGCATTTAAATCTCAAGCCTTATGTACTCCTCATGTCATCATTTTACTTTAGGTGCTTTCCAGTATAAAATGTTGCCAGTGTAATTGGGGTCAAACAGGTGAAATTAAACCTACTTTTTGAATACTGGTATCATTACCATTACCACCAAAAATGCCTGATCCCTGTGTAAAATAAGATCATTCAAATGTAGAGGCAGTTTGTTTTTGTGTCGATAATTATAAAACACAGAAGTGCAACTCAAAGAGTGAGCAAAACAAAACCGTTCCAATTTTAATTAATTCAAGACTGTGTACAACTAACCACTATTTTCATTGTTGCATTTGTTTTATGGTTGATCAACAACACAACACACTTGGGATCCAAAAGTCTGAAGAAATCTAATTCAAGTGACTCTGAATGCATTAAAATAAATATAAAAATGACAGAAAATACCGAACAGTAGATGACAGCGGTATGATGTGAAATATGTAATAAGCAAATACTAGCAAATTATAAAGAAATACTGGCTAATCATAAGCCAGAAACTATTATAGTGCCTCACCCTGGAGTCCAAAGGACCTGCTTGATGTCAAACTGGTGTTTGCACAGACGAGATTTCATGTTTAACCTGCTGAAAAAAATAAATATTACCCAACAGGATAAATCCACTTTGTAACCCATTCCACTTATGACCACTAACACTAATCAGCAGCAGAAGGGAATTGAAACCATTGCATTAAGCTTCCTGTAACCACAACCATTAGTTGTTTCGCAAGTTTCATTTACAAGGAAATGGAAACCTAGGGGCAGATAAAGCTGAGCTGAGACAAACACAGTGTGCAGACATCTGACTGCAGCACTCCAACAAAGGTGAGCGCTCTTATGTTCTATTGCTACCTTTTACGATTAACCTTGTTTTCCCACACAACATAACTAACATAATATTTACCTATAGTCTTTGTGATTTGTTCGTTTGAATTTAGAGTAAATTACATTGCACTTGGTATTCTCAAGATATTTTGCTGTGCCATTGTTTCATACCCACACACACACACACATTATCCAGGAGCAAACTTACCTAAATGTGGAATTAGATTTGTGTCAATATTTTCAAACAACACTTTTTAAGAAGCACATAAAATATTGATTTAATCATTCAAAAATATTGTATTTTATTGTTTGAAAATACATTTGTTTGCGCTCCCCGATTTGTTCTTTGCACTCCTTCCCCTTTTTTTCGGACTCTCTGATTTGTTCTTTTCGCTCCCTCACTTATTCTTTGCCCCCCCCCCCGATTCTCTGATTTGTTCTTCGTGCTGTGGATTTTTGTTTGCGATTCTGACCATGGGCAGGCCTTAAGAAGCTGCCGTCAAGCTCAATAGACCACAAGTAATCACAGGTTTTGAATCACTCTCTAGTGGAACTCGTTCCCCAAGTTTTCCCCGTCGACATCCGACAAAGTAGTTTTATGTAATTTTTTTTAATTTAAATGTCACAAACCTCAAATTGACACAAACCTAATTCCATACATAGCCATATCTGTCAACCTTGAAACATTTAAATATCGTTGCAGGACAATGAACATTTCAGGAAGAGTCCAGAGTTGCTGCATCACTCTGTTCCTCGTCCTGACCTCTGTGGGAGCTCTACAAAAGCTCAAATCAATCAACGATTTGAAGAAAGTCAACTTTGGCCAATCTGTGCCCAAGCACAGTCTTCTGCTACTCCACTGGTTTGCCAATGTCATTGATATAGACAATAATAATGTCATACGGCTAACCTTTAATCCAAATCATGGAGATTATGGCTCCCATCATTATGGAAACTTTGAGAGAGTGCTGGACCCACCACCTCCTGGCCACCAATACTTCACTCTTGGCAATCTTAATCAGGGCACATCACAACTTCCAGATTATGTTGTCCATCCTCAGTCAGAATATAGAGGGAGGAACATGGACCGGATAATATTCAGAGTCCGGCAACAAAACACAGGAAGCCAAGCGTCGCAGAGAGTAGATCAAGTGTACATCACACAGCATTACGAGGCTTCTGAGCATCAGGGGACAATGTATGATCCAGATCATACGTACCAGGTCACTACCAGCCTCTTACGACAAATCAGAGATTTTTCTGTGGGAGAAGACCAACAGTCACTGTCAGAGCTCAGAAATCACTTTGGAAGTAACAGTGATGATTTCCAGTTAAGGAACATCAAAATCACATGGGGTGACCTTGCTTGCCTTGGACTGCTGCTGTTTATTGTGATACAGGAGAAACACTCCGATAACCAACCTAATAAGAAGCCTGAGCGTTCAGCGAGAAGAAACACACAACCTGATTTTGTTGTCAACATTCCAGAAAACAGACAACATCCAAGGGATGATAACACTTATAATACTTCAAGACATGGTATATATCTACAACAAGAGTGGGACGCGATACACCTACAGGTGACGACTGGAATTAATGGAAAAGCCAGGATTCTTTGGAGCAACATTCCTCAACATCGTCTAAATGAGGGAGTGATGGTTGTGCTATTCAACAACAACAGGGACCAGGAAGCAAGCGGGACTTATAGGTGCATTGGGAACAAGGAGTCAGGCAGTTATGACACCTCAGTACCACTTAATAAAGGCCTTCAGGCCCGATTACATAAGGTGAGACGACGATGCTGCTTCTGGAAAGTGACTGGAATGGAGATTTGCCGAGGTCCTGAGTTTAAGAATTTCAAAGCAGATGAAACAGTCAACATAGCAGGCTACAACGCAAAACTCCAGCTCTTTGTAAAAGATGGCAAGGCTTGTGCTCGCTTATTTATCAAGAAGGGCTTCCGTCAGTGGAGGTCAGAATTTAAAAAATCTTGGGTTGGGTTCTATGCCTCTGCAGATAAAGCCACAAATCAATATGAATGGTGGCAGTGGCAATGGGCAACCAAATTCAAACCTAGCACTGATTTTCATGACCAATCTCATTATGTCTATGACTATCACTCAGGTTTGGCAATTGCCTCTGGAGTCCAAGCTCGATTCATACTTTCAGGAGATGTTGCAGCATCCACTCCAAGTTGGAGTTGATTAAGATTATTAATGTAAATGTTAAATTCATCTTTATGTGATCATGTCTCAGAGGGGAAAAACATGCCAATATATAAACCCTGAGTTAGATTTGTTTTGTTGTTATCAAGAAATCAAGATTGTATTATAATAATGGCTGTGTATTTTGGATTATTACTGTTTCTTCTATGTTGAAAATTGTGCATATAACCCACTATGTCTGCACCTAACCCACAGGAGTGTTTTTATTTTCATGAACACAGATAAGTGATTTATCAACAAGATCATTTCCAAACCTTGTGACATGTGAACATCCTGGTTTCTAGCCAAGTCCTGACCAAGACTATGAAAAGGCCTTTATGTTTGTGTAGTAGAGAAAAGTGCTGTTAATGTGGTGGAACTGGGTTAGCACTCAGCAGGCCAGCACAAGACCAAACACGTCAGAAGATGAGTCATCATTTAAAACTGTTGCAGATTTGGCTTTAAGAAAAAAGTATTCAAAGGTTCCTCTCCTAAATGTTTGAGTCCAGAGCAAATTGTTAAAGACATCTTTGTCTGTGAGCAAATGTCTAAAAGTTGAGAATGTTTTTAGTTCAATGGCGATGAGGAATGTCTAAAGAATCTGCATGTATTTTATGATCTGCAGGGAATTGAATTAGTTGACAGATAAGAGCTTATAGAGTTCAAGATATGTGTCTCAGTGTGCTAACAACTTACTGACAAAATACAACTCAAATATTAACATGTATATATATTGCCACTGTAACTTTACACATTGTTTTGTTAAATGTACAAATTCAGTGTTGAATGTGTGCTAAGCATGTGGTGCCCCCTGCAGCTAGATGGTGAAATTAATTATTTGGCTCTAATTCTGAGTGGTAAAAAGCTTACCATGATGTATAGAAAACAAAACCTCTTTCCTGATGGACTGGAGCTTCAAATAGTTTTCCCTCACTCACCAAAGTTATACTGTGAAAGCATTCATGGCAGAGTGGGAATAAAAGGGGCACAATCGTCCCAAATTCATAAATCAAAGCATCATGAAATTGATTGTATAACTTTTCCGTTATATATTGCATGGTGGTACTGTAAATACTAGAATTGCTCTATATTACATAGAAGCCCCACAACCTTTTTGCTACAAACATAATGATCGATAACATGAGTCAATGTGACAACAGTGGCTTCAGAAAATAACTGTAATGCAACTACTTGATAAGATAAACTATGTGTATACTTTGTGAATGACATTTGGTCAGTGATAATACTTTATTTATCAAAATAAATGATACAAAACCAGACTCTGAAATTTGTATCTACAGCAGCCAATACAAAATAAAGAAAAGGTCATGGCATGGACAGGAAACTAAGATGAGTTGTGTACAGAATGAATAATTGTGTGCGAGTGTGTCAACATGAGATCACATCCTGTGGAAGAGCCACAAGACTAGACACAGCTGCTCTTCGTTACAGCCAACAAATCAACCAAAACAGAGCATATCATTACTGCACCTTGTGTTTTACGACACACCAACAACCGGTCTATCACTTATCAGCATGTTCATCAGTCCCTCTGCCCTGGGTGACACATTCTTGACCTTATTATATCCAGTAAATAAGGAAATATGTGTAGATTGACGAAATAAGCACAGAAACAAACAGGAGCTGAGAGGCAGTTATCAACCTATTACAGATCACGTAGGCCCTCAGACAATATGCATGTAGTGGAGTCGGAGCAATACATGACAGAGACGAGTGCCCCACCAGATAGAGTGATAACAAGTAAACCCCGAAGAGTTGAACAGAAAACAAAAATGTCAAAAAGTAAATATCTGAACCATTTTGCCTGAATCAGTGCAGTGTGTACTTGTTATGGAAATGGGAAGTAAATTGTAGTGTTGGGTATGTCGTCGAAATGTGGTCTGTCACTGCAGCTTTACTCCCAAATATTTGGAGGTTAAAGTGGGCTTTCCTTGTTTTGTTTTCTCCCTGTAGACAGACTTTACAGGAAATCACACTCTTTCTTGCATGCTTTATGTCTCTCTTGAATTTTCTCCTTCTCCCCTTCTGCCCACCAACACTAACCCTCCTTTCTCTCTGTCTTTCTCCACCTCCTTCCTGCTCCTCGATTCTGCTCAAGGTTTTTGGTTTTTCTTTTTTACATGCATGACTGAGCTGAAAGGGGGTAATCTGAGCCAAATGTGGCATAAGTTCAGACTCTATCCTCTCACTTTTCCTTGCTTATTCCCCTTCTACTAACACACGTCCACATCTCTGTAATTTAGTGAATTTGCTGTCTGGTTCACAAATGAAGGTGCATTTTAAACCATAGCAAAGAAAAACCTTTAGTAAAAGTCAAAATAAGTGAAATTGAATATTGTTGTTTGAAATATTGTTTGTTTGTATAAGTGAATACTGAGAGAGAGAAGCTAGGCACAATGTGAAAACTGGAAATTGGAGGCTTTCTATTTTTATGCAGAATGTTTTATGACCTCCAGATTTGGAATGTATCACCTCCCTGCCGCCTACGCCTGGATACTACTCCACCAGTAAGAGCAGCCCATGAGCACAGCTGTCTCCAGATAGTAGCGCGCACGCGCACACACACACACACACACACACACACAGACACACCAGCATAAAGATGAGCTGTCCTGAGAGAATAAAAGAGGGAGGGAGTCAAACAGAACATACAACAAGATAAGTGTTGCTTCTGAAGCTCCAGCATACACAAAGGCACATATAAAGCACAAGCTTTACTACCATAATAAAAACCAGTCCGTCCTCTATTGAAGCCCAGCTGAGAATCAAAATGATAACATGAAATATGTCTCTGAAATGGGAACATATTGAAATGTATGCTGCATTATTCTGCGTCATACAGACACAGCTTTGAGGTGTACCAGAAATTCAGATATAGTGCAAGGATAGTCCTGAGGGTGGCGCTAAAGAAAAAACATCACAGGGTAAGCACAAATATCAGGTTTCATCCACAGTGAATGAGCAACATAAGAGTGTAGATCACAGAAATTCATTTTCAAGGTACCTTGTCAGATGTTTTGTGTATTCTGGATGAAACTTTGTAACAACAAAAAGGTCACAACATATTAGTAGGCACTCATTTGGAAATTCAACAACTCTTAGTCAAATTTAGGGTAATTTACATGTGAACTAATCCTAGATCTGACATCAGCAGTATGCATAATTCATTCTACAGGAGTGGGGCTTTTTTTTTTTTGCTTTAATAAAACCTATGACGCAATTTACAACAAAAAGACATCCCGACAAATATCCAATATAACCACCTGTTTGGCAATGAAAAGACACATCTGTACTGTTGAGACAAGGATAGATTTTGCACTCATTTATAATACATGAAGGTAGTAGTTAACATAACTCTATTTATTACTGTATTTCAAGTCTGACTCATTTGATTTAAGTTCAAGTTATCTGGGCTACTTTTTTTTACTTTATTAAGTACTGTCCTGGACTCGGCCCTGCAATTCTCATCAACACCCACACTGACCTACATGCACAGATAGTCTAGACCGACAAGCTTAAAAAACTTGAGCTTGACCACTTCATGGCTGGTAATTTAATTTCATAGCTGCATTGCAATGTCATGAGGTAGAAAATGAGAAGAAATCAAGAATAAATGCATTACGAGAACTGCTAAAGGGCCTGGTGTAATGTGACTAAACTGTGATTTAAGTGGTATAATTAAATCATGGTAGAAATGCATTCCAATACACGGTGTATGATTAATAATTTCTATATACTGGACATGAATAAGTTGTGATATAAGAGGAAAGTGAAAAGATAAGAAACAACCTGGTAAAATAATGATCAGGTGATTTCATCACAGGGTAGATGCTGCCAGAGTGTTGCAAGTTCTTACGTTTATAAAAGATCTGCCATGCTGAAACTAGTTGTAATCAAATCTCACAGAACAAAGACTTGAACACTGATGAAAAACAACACTGTAAGGGTAAACATTTGAAAGGTTTACCATGGTTTACATACGGTTTAGGCATGGGCCAATAACAGATTTCCACTGTATTAGAAAGTCAAAACCAGTCAAAGCTCTTGTATTACCATGCTTAAGGTACAAGCTGTGAGTGCAGGAATCATTCTTGTTGTGTATGGCATTGAGTTACTCCACTTTTGGGTTGGTGTGAGCTATGGGATAGTTATACAATCACTTCCGCGTTTCGCATAGAGCTGCTAGGTCGCTTGGGGTTAATCTGGCACTGTTCTACAAGTCTTCCAAAAAAGGAAACATCTCTGTTGTCTATCAAATTTGCAGATCAGCTAAATAACTAGCAAAGATGATAAATTATTTAAATGATATGCTCACAGATACATCTATGAGGTAGGAAAACTCAACATTCTGCCCAAAAACTTTTGTTGATCAATAGTTGTCTGCTGTGTCAAAGACCATGTGTGCATACCGGCTGTGTTTAGATCATCTCTCCGTCTCTCTAAAATACTAATGTTTATGGCTGTATGTTCCCAAATATTCTGTGTGTGCATGTGTGTGTGTGCCAGCGTAGCTTGTCCTTTTAAATCCGAGACAAGCTGACAGTTTATTTTCTTAAATACTCCAAATACGTCCCGAGGCACAGTGCAACTAACCCATTAGTCAGCTGTGTTTTTTTCGATGGTATGATCGCAGATGGAGAGAAAAGAGAATAACAGACAAATGCTACTGAATGAGGGAGAAAGAAAGACAGTGGGGGTGTCCCCAGCTCTCTGTTAGCCAAACCTGCACTGTGTTTGAATACATCATGTTGTTATATTTTGCACTGAAAAGTGTCTTTGTTCCAGTGACATTCTGCTTTTGTCCCCATTAGCATGTATGTGTGTGTGAGGGTGAGCGAGAGATTGCTACATTGCACAAGGAAGAGTGGACAAAGAAGGAAGGGGATCAAAACATGTCATCAAATTAAAATATAAAAATGATATCAACATGGGTAATGTGACTATGTTTTTGCTCCAAATAATGTTCTGCTACAGTCTAAAGACGAGCAACAAGAAGGACCTGCTCCCTAAAGCAGCCGACAGGTAGGTCCCGTGCCAACACAGGTTACAGTTTGTATAAAACAATGTGCAAAAAGGAACAGGTACTCACCGTCTGTAGGTCTGGCTGTGGGCGTCTCTGTGGCAGGAGACTGCACTCTCTCCACCCGAGGCTCTGCCAGTGAAGGCAGGGGAGCACTGGGTGCAGGGGGCAGGTGGTTGTTGTTCTCCATTGCGTTGCCTGGCATTAAACTGTCTGGCTGTCTGAAGACGGGCAACTCTGACCTCCTGGAGGCCCCTTCAGCCGGACTGAGGATGGGAGATGGGGGCTCTGCTCTTCTCTGAGGGGGCTCTGGGATCCTTGAGACTGGGGCAGAGGCCAGCTGAGAATCCATCCTCCTTGGAGGGGCAGGTGGCTCATGGGACCGTGTCATGCTGAGCTCTGCCCGCCTATTTGCAGAGCCCGAGACGGAGTTGATAGAGCTGTCCGCAGGGGTGCTCCGACTGCCCAGGCTTACCTCAGGTCGTTTGAGGCCAAAGCGGGCAATGCCAGCGCTGGGTGAGTTGTCAACTTGCTTGGAGGAGACTTCAATAGAGATTTCTGTGCGGCGGGACGAGGCCGCATCAGGGTTTCGACCCCCTGATAACTCAAGGCGCCTCATACCGGTCTTTGGGGAGCGTGGATTGGAGGACTCAGAGGGGGAAGATCTGGTGGAGGAGTAGTCAGAGTTGCGGGAGCTCAGGTCGTAGCTGCGCTGGCTGGATGTGGAGGAGGTGGATGAGCGGAGAGGGTTAGTGGCGCGGCGAGAGAGGGATGATGGTTGAACGGACGCATCCATCTCCTCCACTTCGAATGACCGTTTCAGTGCTGGAACACACAGATAATTAAAGGTTAGATAAGAAACAGAAGAGTCTCTTGGCTCATACAGATACTGGCACTGACTTCAGGAAACACTTCTTCACCATGTACCACCATGCGCTACTCTTTAATCACTGGTCTTCGGAAATCGTGTAAATCACTGCGAGATGTATGCTACTGCTAACTGAGATTACATTGGATGACAGGTCTACAAGTCTCTACTCTGTTTGTACTGTGCAGAAAGGGCCTCACCAGCTTTGCTGAATTTGTCCGCAATCATTTGCATTTGGATCAGAATGATGTGAAAGTTGGTCTTAAACATTAACAAGCTGTCGATGAGTTTGACTCGCACAACATGTGTTATGTAATGCTTGAGCATGCCTTGAATAAACCTGATGTAATAGACCTTTAAATAAACACTGAAATAATAGGACAAACACCAATAACAATAATAAACACCAGGTTTTACCAATAACATTAAGACATTAGGATTGCACTCTATGTTGAAGTATTTGACACTTTCACTCAGAGGCTGTTTTTCTATTTCCGTTTTCTGAAAGACATCATTTCAAAACTGCACCTACATTTCTCATATTTCACGGATGTATTGCAATAAAGTATAGAATATTAGAGTACATGGTCATTGCAGCATTGCACAAAAATAATAATAAATCTAAAAAGGTGGCCGAAAACCTTTGTGTTGAAACCAAAATAAGTGCATTTTAAAGGCTAGAGAAAAGGATAATGTGGGTCAAAGTAAAAGCTATTTTAATAAGAGTTTTTAAGAACAATGGTGGACGATTTGTAGAGATACAAAATGCCATTTAATGGGTTAATGCTGGAACATGAGTTTGTAGCACTTCATAGAAACTACTGCCACAACTCAAAGCAGAACTCGAGTCATTTTAATTACAGGCTTAAGGTGACGGAGGGCAGTTATGAGTCATTATAAGTCATTTGTTTTGTCGTGCGGCGTCACAACCAGTGCCAATAACACGGGAAAGTTGCGGTTATTATTAGTCTCACGATCTTACCGGATTTGACACGCTTCACGTAACCGGAGAGCATGATGGCGTCCTGTGGTTTGTAATCCGCACGGTGGGGGTAAAATAAACACAAAGACAAGTCGTTAATCCCAACTGCTGGATTTTAGCGACACTGTCAGGTACGCACACACAACTACACCTACAGTTCCGCCTTGAAGTATTCATGAAACTACAACGACGTCTTCTTCTTTCCCCTCTTGAAAATTTGACTCGGCGAAGTCTCGCACACCTGCTCACGTGAAGGCAATCACATTGGCCACACCCCCTCGCGCGTATGCGTCTGTTTGGTCGCGTGACCCCTCACGTTACAGTTCATAGCGGAAACGTCTGCTTTAACTTAACACAACAGCATTTGGGTTTTATTCTTATCGGATTGAAATATGCCAATTTAAAGCTACAGTATGTAACTGTTGATAGTGTTGCTCTGTCAAGCAAAACTATCAGAGTGACTGAGTGAAAGTGAGAAGTTAAGTTGATTTCTATGGCATATTTAAAAACAACCTCAGATGTGTACTGTACAGACAAAACAAATGTAAATACAAGCAGCAAACATTGAATAAATTGGCCCTAAAATAAACAACCACATTGCCAGGGTTAAGTAACTGAGTCTGAATAATCGATATAATTAAACTAGAGTTTCAGAGTTACATCGCAGTTTATCACAGCGCTGGCTCTTGTTTTGTATATGAAAGACTTTAAGTCAAAAAGAGCAGGAGGAGGCAGCATATAGAAACAGATGTTTGTGGCTTTTATTTCAGTACAACTTCATCAGAGGGAGCAGAAACACAATTTATGACCCTTTGTGGCACTGGGTGAACTGGGTATAATTAAAATAAACTATGTATGCACAATAAAATCTATACAGTATTTTGCTAAACCAGGATCAAGCGAAATTTGAACTGTGACGTATTTGCAAATTTCACAAATTCAGTACGATTTTGAACACTGTGAGTACTTTTTGCTCAGGTGTTTTTATATAGTAACATTTTCATCAGATAGGTTGTGCTGAAAAAGAAGATATAAGACACTCTATATTGCACATTCTTATATTCTCTGTGTTTACGTTTTGACATAGTAATGGAAAAAAGCAGCCTGTATGCTCTGTGTTCTAAGGGTTAAGGGTTAGGGTAAGGGCCTACTGAATGCATGCAATACAAGTCTGAGTGTCCACACTATGAATGCCACACAAACATTTGTTTGAACACAAATTTCTGCAGAAGTTACTCCTGCAGACATTTCCTGAGTATAATGTCTGTTTAATGTCTGACTGAGTGCAACATAGCAGGAGAAACTCCAGATAATCCACAGGTAGTGAATGCACAAGCACTCTGCTATGTTATATCTCAAAGTGCCTTATGCACAATACATAAACAATATTCTCATATGGATATTAAACTTTTGATATAATATACTGTATATTGTTGCTGTATCTCCATGACATTTTTTTTTAGCTCTCTCACTTTTACAGCGGTTAGACACCAGTCTACCACCATTAGCCTTTTGTTTTGCTTCTTATTATTTTTGATGAATCGTTTTTTTTCCATATTTAGCTCCGTGTCATATATATGTGAGGGCTGTTCACCTCAGCTACTCCCAGCAACAAGTCCTGGAGCAATGCGGCCCCCGTCCCAGATAAACACCCGAGCCTGCGCAGACTTCTGGCCTACTTTAACGCTGACAAGCCTCGCATCAGTATGTGGGGAAGACAACATTCCCGGAACTCTCGGTTTCCATATCCTCAATTTGTTTCAGCAAGGGTGTGCTGGGAAGCCGCTAAATGCAATGTGAAATACTTTTAGTTTTTATTTTTATTTTTTAATTTTTCCACTCCTGCGTGGCTTAAATGTGGTTACATTGCCCTTTAAAAATGATAATTGTGACAATGGAAATGTAATTATTAAAAAAACAGTGCATTTCTATGTAACATTTACTAAAAATAAAATTCTGAGAGGCCATTGCCCCACGGAAATCTTCACATTATCAAATCCGCCAAGTTTGGACACCCCCTAGTGGTTAGCACTCATGTCTCTGCAGCAACAAAGACCAGGATCACGACCAGGTTGGAACCCGGGATTTTATGCATGGAGTTGCATGTATTCTCCTGGTTCTCTGGTTTCCCCTCACAGTCAAATTGGACTCAGAGTGCAGGGTGTACTCCACCTATCACTCTATGTCAGCTTCGACTGGCACCAGCAACCCCCCGCGACCCTCACTTGTAGGATAAAGTGGTAGAAGAAATAGTATAATTTCACTTGAGGAAAAAGCTGTTTGAAACACAGCATTGTTCATGTGCTCCGCTGTTCTTTAAATGTAACACATTTGCAGGAAATTGCGCAATTAAATTTGTATGTGAAATTCATTTGATGCAGATTTTCAAACAGACCTCAAATATCTGAGACAGGAAATGAAGCACAAACGCCTTCAATTAAAGTGACTTGCGCCGTTTCAGCCATTGTGAGATGGTAAGCTTTTAACTGCAAGATAGAGCAGCGGTGACACTAAGAGGCAACGGCATATTCAAAGTGCCACAGACCACTTAAGATCTCTGTTTGGCTGGGATTTAATGACCTGTTTGTCTAGAATTGTGCTAACTGTGTGGTTGTGCCTGTTCCGTGGCGACAAAAGAGCGCAGCTACAGACACAGTTGAGACAGAGGCGCTGTCCGCTGTGCTTCCATATCTCGTCCTGTAAGTGCGATTGTGTGTTTTTGTAAAGTAAAGCAAATCCGCCTTGATCGGCTCCAGTTGTAGTCATAATCTAAGTCATGTGTCTGTAGATTCACTGCATCATTAGACATGTGTGTGTGTGTGTGTGTGTGTGTGTGAAAGAATAATCTCAGCTTCTGTAGACTCTCTGTCATTAGATGTGTGTGAAATGTATTTTTGTGTACGTTGGCACATTTGCCTTTGTGCATACAACACTGTCTGTTTGTGCCTGCGTTGTAGTGTGTATATATGTCGTATTTTCAAAGGGGAAAAACAGCCGTTTGATGTCTCTGAAGTGCTGCTGCTGCTGCAGTGAGGTGATAGCAGTGATCACAGAGTCTGCAGGCTGAGATAAACTAATGAGCAGCAACGTGAACCAAAACGTTAACCCTGGTTCTCTTTGACTCTCCATTAGCTTTGACTCCCCCTTTCCCTTTACCTGTCTTTTGACCTGGAAATTGTACTTTGAAGATTTAATGATAGTACTGTAAACATGTCCACATACTGAACCTCCAACCTCCAAATAAGGAAAACACTGCAGCCAAGCATGATGTTTTTCAGCCAACACTCAGTCAGATGAGGGTTGGGCCCGTGTTGTGCGTTGAAACATGGTCAAACAGCCAGAAAAACACATGATGTTGCTATTTCGTTCTCCACTGTGGCCTCTACTGTTCTGAGCTTCACACGGAAGTTCCCTCCGACTCTCTGAGCATGATAGTAAATGAGGTGAACAGGTTAATACTATGTCGTGCTGACTCTTGTCTTCAGTTGTTAAAGGAAATTGAAAATCACTTCAGTAGGTAGTTTGTAAAACTTGAACTTCGCCATCAAAGGTGAGAACTAAAGGTATCAAGTGGGGCTTTAAATCTCTATTAATGCCATGGGTCTGTTTTTAATTACGTTGCACAACAATTTACTTTTGTCTCATGTGCTCAAGAGGATGCACAAACACACAAATGCTCTGAGAAACAGCAATGCACCAGATAAAAAGAGAAGAAGAAGAAGAAGTCTGCAAGCTAAAACACACGCTGAACCATCAAATCATTATAATAAAACACATTATAACAGGTGTTCTTCTTTTTAAAGGTACCATATGTAAGAATGTGGCCAAAAACAGTTACTACATTCAAATACAAAATACAGAGGTCTTTTAGGTTTCGTTTTCTGACGTAACTGGCAACCCGTAGTTGTTCGGTAGCTGAGACTCTACTGACTGCAGTGATTGGTAGATGGCGGTAGGTGGCGCCACATGCCAAAACATGATTTCAAAACATAAACATGATTTGCAGTCCTAACCCGATGTTGACTGTGTTTTGCAAACTTCAAAATGATAATGATTTCTTCATTATATGGAGCAAAAAAGCCAAAAAATTCAGGGGACTTGTTAAGAGATAAACGTGGATATCATCAGAAAAAAACTGTTAATCAGCAAATTAATTGTTAGATTCATTGGAAAAAAATAAGAATTAAAGGTGCATTATGTAATAAATCTAAAGCAACTGGCCATAAAATCCTCCTAATATGTCACAGAGACTCAGGAATAATGTTCATATAACAAACTGAACTCACCAACAACAACAGTACAGACAAAATATTTGCATTAAAAAATATATTTTGCAGACTGCAAATCATGTTTATGTTTTGAAATCATGTTTTGGCATGTGGCGCCACCTACCACCGTCTACCAATCACTGCAGTCAGTAGAGTCTCAGCTGCCGAGCAACCACGGGTTGCCAGTTACGTCAGAAAACAAAACCTAAAATACCTCGGTATTTTGAATTTGAATGTAGTAACTGTTTTTGGCCACATTCTTACATATAGCACCTTTAATCGCTTGGGATAATTATCAATATTGTTATTGCACATGCTTTTCCCACATTAACCACTAAAACAACGAGTAAAATCTTAAGGATTTAGTTCAACATGTTGAGTTTTCACAACTCAAGTCACTCTTTTCCCTGACAAAAAAATAGGCAGGTGACCACAGCAGGGTCTGCATGTCACACTGTGCTTGGAAACCAGCTGGATCAAGAGCATTCAGCTCTTAAATAGCTAATATATGATAACTCTTTTTTCCTGGAGGTGTCTATTACACTTGTTGACACGTTCCTTTCCTTAAAGACACACAAGAAAAACAGTTTCTCCTCAACTTATAAAAGCAAATCTTTCATCGTGGCACAGATGTTTTCAGCCACAGCAACGAGTCTGCTGATAACTCTGGGATCTTGCCCGTGGCATCACCATGTTCGACAAGGAGAAAAACAGCTAGGAGTAACATGAAAGCATAACAAAGACCTGCTGTGTTCACTCTACCTCAGCGTGACCCTTGGTGCTTCCCAGCAGCACCAGTGGCACTGGCGTCATTAGCAGGAAACCTTTTCCTAGCTGTGGGTATAGAGCAGCACTGATAATGCTGATAAGGATGCAAACTCCAGCGACCAGAGTTCTCATCAGTCTCTTCCAGAGGAAGCTCTGTGAGGCTCGTCCTGTCGTTTTGTCACAAGACTGAGATTTCAAATCTGCTCAGCACCACAACTGACTTCAAGGGGTCACTGGAAAAAAAAAAAAGGCCTCGACAAACTTCCCATAATCGCCATTGATGAGATTTTTCCGACAAAGCATCATTAAAATCACTTGGCATGTGATTAAAGAGCACTGAGTATGACAACAACCTGGTTATAAACGAGTCAGAATTCTGAGGCGCTGAATCAGGATCAGGAAGGAACGTCACACATTTCAACGTTGTTGAAATATATAGGCCCGTCTGTGCCGAGATCCACTCCTCCACTGCCTACCCCGACATTTTCATCCACCACAGAAATCTCCTCCTGTGGAATTTCCTCTCACTGGACCATCGGACTGCCCTTCACATCCAGCACAGTCAAGTGAGAGGAAAAGGAGATCAGCTGAGAGAGGAGAGAGAACAGTCACACGTTGTTGGTCCTGCTTCTTGAACAGATATCTGGTTCACGTTTGAGTCATTAAGCGACTCATTGTTCACTCTGTGCCGGCCCTCATCACATTCAGATGAGGAGGAAACACGAGGGGCTGTTTGCAAGAGAATTAAACAAAAAAAAAAAAGAACAGCTCTCTTTCAAGGAGTGGTACAAAATGAAGCTGTGTGAAACTCAGTGTGTGTGTGTTTGTTCTGCCCATCGGAAAGCCCAGTGGCTCAGTGGTCAATGATCTGTGTGTTTGTGCGGCTAAGGTCACAGCTTAGGTCATCAGCCTTGGGCAAGAAACTCCTGTCTCCTGTCTCTCTCAGCCTCTCACAGACGTCATCGACCAAAGGCATGACAGAGTGAATCAGTGAGGTGACATGGCAAATATTACTCACTCAAAACTACCACTGGGTTTCGGTGACTTTTCGCGGTACAGCTTACTGCAATTTTCAAATTTAAAGCCAAAAAGCCAAATGTAATGATCTCGTTCTACACAAATCTTATTTTGCATATTCTATTCAACTGCAGAACAGCTTTTTTTTCTCACAGATCAGCACACATATCACAAAAAAATCACTAATCGCAATTAGTTATTTATCAATCCCTAATAATTAGAGCTCATAAAATATTACTATACATGTTTGATACATGGAAAATACATGAGATGTATCAATACTTCACAGTAGGTGTAGTAGGTGTCTGTGGCCTTTCACATACAAAACATCATAATAATCTAATTTAAATATTACCCACGGCAGAATAAAACCCATACCGATGGCCACAAGAAATCAAAACGAGATCATGATAAAAGCTCAAACAAAGTGTAACAATTGCTCAGGTTGTGTCTCAGTGATGTCCACAACACAACATGTTGCTAACATAGATACTGATCATACCAGACCATGTAAGGCCGGAGCAGCAACACTTCAAAGAGAACAGAATCCGGTTGTTAAGACGTGCAACTTTTCATTCCTATTGTGTTAGTACATGTACGAGCTTTCACAGCATGTCAAATGACATTTGTGTTACAGGAAACGCATCTGTGACACGCAGTTGCCTCCGAGCCACAGATGGTAATCCATCAGTGTGCACGGTGGTGACACAGAGTCATTGCCACACATTCAGCCCAACCAGGGGCAACACACACTCTTGACAATCACAACAGCGAGCCATTGTGCTGGTGTTACACATGAGTGACGGCTGCCTAAAAGCACATGGTTAGAACACACTTGTTTTTCACTCGCCTTTTTTCCTGAATGCCACTCATCTTTCTGCTCTGCTGCACAGTGTAAGCCAGCAGTTTAAATGACTAAAAGATGGGGTCGAGAGGCAGAAGGGAGGCCCGAGAAATGCATCAGACATACCACAAGCAAACTAGTGTTGACAGAGGAGCAGCTCCGGACAAGTATGGATGCGTTCCTAATGGCTATGTGTTTGTGAGAGACAGGAGACAGACAGTCAGATAGACAGACAGGTTGGGGGAAAGGTGTCAGCCTGTCAACCCCCGCCTGTCCCCTCTTCCTTGCAACCACCAGCAGAGAGGCCGGAGGGGGGGGGGGGGGGGGGAAGGCCGAGGATGGACAAGCTGCTGAGAGAGGAAAAGTGGAAGCGCAGCCAGAGGATGAAGACTTAGAGGAGGAGGAAGGGGGAGTGGGAGGAGACGGTTGACAGGAGAAACTGTGGGCCAGGGGCAAAGAGATGAAAGGGGGGAGGTGGGCCAGGTGTTCCCCTCACAACTGTATCAGTCAGTCGCTGCCTCCTCAGCAAGCATACAGTATACAAACAGACTCACGGGGGCCTCTCTACGACAGAGGTTCCTCCACTTAAATCAGTCGCACACTTTCCTCTGACTGCTGTTTTCTCTCTCTTTGACCAACGCCGCCAAAGCTCTGACCCAATTACAGACAGTACATGACAACACAAAGTGACCCGTGGCCATGCATCACAACAAAGTTAAAGAGCCACAAAAAGCAACACTCCGAGAACAATTTCCCTCTCCAAACACCACAGCTCACCACAGACGTCAAAGAAACCTACACCCTCTGCTTTTTTTTTTAACTCCTAAGATCCACTCGATCCAATCAAACATGTGGAAACTATCTATAGTCTCCTCATGGCAGCGTGAAAGAGTGCCTATAAGAAGGAAAAAGCGGAGCACAAGAAAACTGACCTTCAAAATCTGATATGATCCCTTCCAAGTGAGCGTTGACAGTGGAATCAGACATTTTGGGGAGCAAGTGTGTATGTGCGTTTGTGTATAACGCGAGAGAAGAGGGAGCAGGATTCCCTTTCCCCAGCAAGGAAAAGTCTTCCTGAGGCACAGTCCCGGTTTTAAACAAATCCCAAATTAGGAGTCCGTGCAAGAGAGAGGAGGGGAGAGAAAGAAAAAAAAAAAAAAAAAACAACACACAAGGATTGTGCAGCTCACTGATCCAAACCCTCTCCCTGTCTCTCCTCTCTTTCTGAAAGCAGCAACTTATTTTTCTCTTCTCCTCCTTCTCAACTTCCAGAGCTTGGAATGAGCTAGCGATGACAACCTCCCCACCCCTCCCTCCTCTCTCCTCCTTCCCTCCCTTTAGCTCACTGTCCCCCTAACCCTCCCCCATTCCGCCCTTCTCTCCCAAAACCTCCCTCCCCTTCTGTAGCCGTCCTCTCAGACTGGCTCCTTTCTATGAAAGCCCTCATTTTTGACTGGGCCAGGCAAATTATATCCATGCTGACACTGGAGCACACTTCCTGTGAGCTCAGTCACATGACTCACACACTTAGTCAGCAAACTAATGAACCACGTATATAGTCAAAAACGTATGACTGAGATTTCCTCATGCACGTATACGTCGAGCTCTATCTTTACTAAACATCAATAGACGAAGGGGAAAGTTAGAGTGGACACAGGAAAAATAAATACAGAGAGGACGCGGGATCATATTATGGACTAACATGGTCAGAGTAGATCTTTTGACATGCTCAGTCGCTCTGGAGGCAGGCATCAATAAATAAGTCGCCTAATGACTTAATGACCATGTGAATGAGCTGCTGTGTGTGGGGGGGCAGAGGGGGAGGGGATGACAGGGGCTGTGGTCAGTGAGTGTGTGTGTGTGTGTGTGTGTGTGTTCTTCTTTAGGAGACATAAACACTGACCTAGTCAGGACCAGCAGTCCTCATGGAGACCAAAAACTGTTCCTAATGAGACAGAACCTCAATTAGCTGGTTAAGTTTGGCCAATCTTGTATAAAGTGCCTAAAAGAATCCAGAAAATGTCTTTGGTAGAAGTTGTAGAAGTTTTTTTTGTAATTATTTGAAGTAAAAGTCTTAAAGTATATTTCATTTATTGTGCTTAAGTATCTACTATCTTAAGTAAGTAAGTGTACTTAAGTTTTAGAAGTAAAAATATTACAAAATTGAGGAGTTAAAAAAGTGAGCCATGGTAGCTCAGTAATAGGGCAAGTTGTCTTTCAACTGGAAGGTTGTGGGTTCAATTCCTGGCTCTGCTAGGCTATATGTGTCCTTGAGCAAGACATTGAACCCCATGTCGAAGCGTGTGAAGTGGGTGAATGGCAAAACTGAAGTGTAAAGCAGCTCATCAAGACTAGAAAATCTCTATATAAATACACACCCTTACCAACCCTTCTTCATCTGATTTAGGTAAGATAATTAGATCGAACAAATTACAACACTGAGTTTGGGGCTAAGCTCTTAATCGTGGTTCGGTTAAAGTTAAGGTTAGGCATTAACTCGGTAGGAATAACACTTTATTACTTGTTTATGCTGTCCAAATGAATGTGTCCTAAGAAGAACAGCTAGGCAAAACCAGTGTGAGTATTTCGTTGTTATGAAGGAAGTAGGGCTGCAACTAACGATTATTTTCATCATCGATTAATCTGTTGATTATTCTAATCGTAATCGTTTGGTTCATAAAATGTTCGAAAATGTCGATCAGTGTTTCTCAAACGGGGAAAGGATGAAGAATATTCAGCAGCAATGTGCCTTAATTCATTAAAAACACTCAGGCCGATGAATTGATAATCAAAATAGTTGACGATTAATTTAGTAATCGATAAATAATCGATTAACCGAGTTATTATTTCAGCCCTACAAGGGACCATGAAATGACGTTGTACTATTCTGATCAAACCCAATGAGAAGTTTCCCAGAGACAACAAAAGCATATCCTGACAACAACAACAACAACAACAACAACAACAACAACAACAACAACAACAACAACAGAAAACACTGGCCCCTGCACCAAAATGAACCCTTTATAACCGACTTACTGAACTCAGCTACTTCCAAGCAGCAAATATGTACGTAAACTGCTTCCAAAAGTAAAGGCAGCACTGGGAAATAAAAATTGCAGGAATATAAATTAGTATGGACAGATGATAAGAAAAAAAAAAGTAGAGATATGAAGAAAGATTTGGACTTGAGCTCAAATATGTTATCCAGGCTGTAAAGCGATGGAAAACATTCTTCAACAGCTGATGTCCGAAAGTGTTATTTATCATAAGGTTTTGGGACTTCAACCTTTGCGTGTCTGGCAAGCACGTAATGCAAAACTTGCTGCTTACATTGGAATCAGCGTAAGCGACGCTTTCCTGTTAGGCATGTTACGTGATCATAAACACAGATGTGCTCAAGTTCACACACACACATACTTTTACTGGACCAGAACCTGCATTCTGAGATTTGTTTTACACCACATTTCCCTGCCACTGAACCATGTAAAATAGCACATAAATATGCAATAAAAATGAATGATGATGTAAGGAAAAACACTGGCCCTCAATAAATGTTTTAACATGAATATTGGACCGATTCCTGGAAGGATGCCACGAAGAAGTAAAAGCATTCGTTTTGGCGTGCTTGTTTGTTTGTTTGCAATATGCTGTTTTTCTTTGTTGCCTAAGTGGGAACATTTGTTGGGCGTGTGCTCAGTGAAGTGTCAGTGAAAGTCAGCTCGAGATTTGAGCTGCGAGCGCCACACAACATCAGTGATACTGAGTAACTTCCTCCAGCAGAGGTCAGCATTGCGCCTATAAATAAAGCCCGTCACTATGGGCAACGGCGGTGCTGGTCGCTGTGTCGCTATAACTTTACAGTAATGTGATCTGGAAAGAGATAAAGATGGAGACATGGGGGGTGGGGGGGTGGGTGGGAATCCTGCTCTGGACACACCCTAATCCCACACAGTGTGATCGGCACAACACACGTTTGTCAGATTCCTCCACTCCCATAGCACCATATTCATATTATTCTCTCTCACTCACACACACACACACACACACACACACACACACACACACACACACACACACACACACACACACACACACACACACACACACACACACACACACACACACACACACACACACTAAGGCGAGTGACACATCTAGCATTTCGGGCAGCACCCAACAACACACACACACAGATAGAGAGAGAGAGACAGACGCACACTTCCTTGCACTGCATATCCTTGCATGCCCCAGCAAGCCCCAACCATGCTAATCCAATCTGCTGTAACAACTGTCACACTGAGAAAGGACTATAGGATATTTGTTTGGGCCTCATCATTCTGCAAACTCTTTTATTTATGTCACAGCCAGCCATGCTTTCACATTCAGGCCAAGAGAAACAGTATGTCATTATCTGTGAGGTAAAGTTTTGTCACACGTACTGTGACTATTTTTATGACGATTGTTGTGACAACTATTCTTTGTCATCTTAGAGGTTCCGTTTATCAGTGTTTTCTGCAATCCATGGTTTTGAATGCTGTTTTGAGAGGCTCCATTCATTTTGGCCCAGGATTCTCTTTCATTTGTCTTTATTAGCAGAGTTGACCGTGAACCCTGAACCGTGCATAAAAACAAAAGCCATCTTAAAGTACATTTAAGTTCATGCAATTTATTAAAGAAAATCCATCAATGACAAACTGTAACAGATAAAAATTAATATTATGATACAAAAAAACGAATATTAATAGTGTAAAGTGCCGGTCAACAGAACATTTCTGAGCCAAACACCCTTATCGTCTAAAGAACTATTATGTGAACATGATCAGGTGAATTTATCAATTAAAATGCCAGTCTTTAAGAATCAGAAATATGTATAAAACTAAGGTTTCATCTCCTGGAATCAATAAAAATATATTGCAAAAAAAGGTACAACACAAATCCAACTAGCACCCAAGTATCTCAATACAATCAAATTGTGACAAAGGCATATTATCTCAGGCCTTCACCTCATTCTAAAATAGTTTTTACAATAACCACTCTGTCAAGTGTCGGGGTGCGACATTTCCAGAAAATAAGTACAGTGTATTGTATTTGAATGGGCAGCTGCTGGTGTTACATTGCACTGTCGTGTGTATGTGTGTATAGAGAGAGAGAGACAGAAACAGCCGTCACCGCTTAAAGAAACCCAGATCCTCGCCACTCGCTCCTGCCCTGCTAAGACCTGAAAAATGAGAGCAGCCGAGAGGGACTTGTATAAACAGATGCTCAGCCAGTGTGGCAGTTGCCAGGGCGATGCCAAGACAATGACATAGACCTGAGCGGGAAAAGGTCAGCGGTCGTTTACCCCACGCACAAACACGCATGCACGCACAGATCCACACTCCGAGGCACCACTTCACCTCCTCCTGTCTTGTAAAGCCAGTGGAGAGAAATCCTGAGATAAAAGTGTAGAGGCATATAAGGTTCTTCGGCTTGTCTTCATAGGAGAACCCTTTTTGGCTCCAGGTAGAACCTTTTTATATAGGTTCCACCAAAAACCCCTTTAAAACCCTTTATTCAGGAAAGGGGTTTTAAATGTGCATTATGTAATAAATCTAAAGCAACTGGCCATAAAATCCTCCTTATATGTCACAGAGACTCAGGAATAATGTTCATATAACAAACTGAATCCACCAACAACAACAGTACAGACAAAATATTTGCATTAAAAAATATCTTTTGCAGACTGCAAATCATGTTTATGTTTTGAAATCATGTTTTGGCATGTGGCGCCACCTACCGCCGTCTACCAATCATTGCAGTCAGTAGAGTCTCAGCTGCCGAGCAACCACGGGTTGCCAGTTTTGTCAGAAAACTAAACCTAAAAGACCTCGGTATTTTGAATTTGAATGTAGTAACCGTTTGTGGCCACATTCCTACATATGGCACCTTTAAAGGGTTCTCTGGATCAAAATGGTTCTTACTGGAACCATTAGTGTTACCAAGAAACCCTTTCTTTAGGAAAGGGTTTTTCAGAAGCAAATGGTTCCAGGTAGAACCTCAGCCCTTGTAGAAGGACCCTTTTTGGAACCCTTATTTCTAAGAGTGTAGTGAACCCTTATATCTATGACTGCCGCAATACGTGAACTGCAACTTTGTCCACCAATAAAAACAGACTACGCGTAGTCAAGAATAAATCGCAATAGTTATCCATGGTTTATTTACCACTTAATCCATTAGTCAGGAATGCCCCTGAAGATTTAATCCACTTCAACACCAGATAGGAAGCAGATGGTAGAAATAAAGAAGGGAATACTCAGAAATAATGTGTTCATTCTTTCAAATCTGAGCACGTCTACATGACAAGTTATTAAAGTGAGTTTCTTTGGCAGTCGTTGACAAGTATATGATGGTTATGTGTTATGAAACATGATCAATGTATAAATTCTGGTTCAGCGAATCATTGTTATTTAAAGGTATGTCCCAGGAGCAGAGGATTCTGCTGAATTCATCCTAAAACAACAAAAGCTTTGTTGGCTGTGATGCTGAAAACTCAGCCCATGAGTCAGGTCATAGCAAAGTCGTAATTTAGATATTGTAAATTCTGTGTGCGTTTTGTGCAATGCGTACATTTATTGTGCCTGTTCATTTGTCTCACTGTATATTTTGGATGTGACTGGCTAGTTACCACGGCTCTGTTTACATGGCAACCCTCACAATAAGCAGCTGTACCTGGCTCAGGACATCAGAGAGGAGAGATGGATGGACAAGTCGAGGGGGGGAAAAAAAAGGCGAGGGAAGGTGTGCCAGGTAAAGAAGCAAAGAAAGGCAGACTCGTGAAGCGAAACTGAATCTCAGTGGAAGCAAGGAAGCAGGAAACATTCACCGTAATGTGTGTAAGAGAAAAAGAAACAAACAAAGAGACACGGAAAGAGTGCAGTCAGTGTAAGCATGACTAATGGAATCAGCAGCGCTGGTCGTATAAACATCATCCAGGAAGTGTCTGGCATTTACTCTGTAGTTGTAGCTTAATGTGGGACTGAATGGCAACGCCAGGCGCAGCAGTCAGTGTCTGACAGCTGCAAGGAAACGTGAACACCTGCACAGCTGAAGGTGACAAACACAGCGACAGTTTATTTAGTAAATGTGAAGACACTGCCCCGACTTCCATTCATTTAGATGGCCTAAAAAAACATTATTCCTAACCTTAATAACCAGGTGCCTCATAATTATTATAATAATAATAATCCGTCAAACACATACCTCAGCACTGACTGAATGACTGAATGATCCTGACTGCACCTGCATTTCTTTGTACGTTTTTACGATGACTTTAAAGGATCTATCTATTATCAGAACAAGGTTTTGGTCTCCATGAGAACTACTAGTCCTGACAGGGTCAGTGTTTATGCCAGAAAATGATCTAAATAGGGAACAAATACAAGTATACACACACACACACACACACACGCACACACACACACACACACACACACACACACACACACACACACACACACACACACACACACACACACACACACACACACACATACACACACAAAACCCCCACATATGTGGCTCAAAAGTGCACATGGTTCCAGTAAAGTATATGCACAGCTGTAGTGACAGCAGCTGCCCTCTGCCAAATGTTAAACAGCAGCACCCAGCCAGGCTCCGCTAACTTTAATCAAATAACACCTGTTGGAAATATGGCTCAACTACACAGCGCACACACACACACACACACACACACACACACACACACACACACACACACACACACACACACACACACACACACACACACACACACACACACACACACACACACACACGCTTACATATCCACTCGACTGCTTCTGCTTAGTGCCTTTTTTTGCACCACTCACTGCTAATGCCTGCACATGTGTGTGTGTTCCCTGATAAATAGACAGAGCAGCTGTCCTCCATCAGCCATGACTGTCAATAAGCCCCTCTTTCTTTCTTTCTTTCTTTCTTTCTTTCTTTCTTTCTTTCTTTCTTTCTTTCTTTCTTTCTTTCTTTCGCCTCCACCTTCTTCACCATCTCCCCAGAGTAATGACCCTGTTTACTACACCAATAAGCCAGCATTGCGATCTCCATCCTTCTTGTTCCCTTTGTGCTTATACTGTATATTGTTTTCCTGAGCATGCTACCATGGCAACTGACCAAACCACCCCCCCCCCCCAATACCAATGCTGTTTCACCAGGAAGGAACATGGCCACAGTTTCCTTTGGTACAATTCCTCTTATTTAAACATGTACAGGTTGATATTTATAAAAAAAAAAAAAAAAAAGCTGGCGATGACAGTAGCACACAGTCAAACGTGTTGCTTTAAATAAGAGTTTTTTGAATTACCCAACTCAGCACCACCACCTGGTGGAGGAAAGATATATTGCATATGAAACTTATAATGAATTACTTCTTTCACTGAATTTATTAAAAGCCTGGTTTGAGGTAGTTATTACGGTGGCCCTGAAGTACAAATCACCACCACAAATAGGAAAACACAACAACATCAATGCAACACAAAGAAAAAGCAGAAAACACAACAACATTAATGCAACAACAACAGCAGAAAAAAGACAACAACATTAATGCAACACAACAACAAAAGCAGAAAACACAACAACATTAACTTAAAACACAACGACAAAAGCAGAAAACACAACGACATTAACTTAAAACACAACGACAAAAGCAGAAAACACAATGACATTAACTAAAACAGAACAACAAAAGCAGAAAAACCCAACAACATTAACTTAAAACACAACAACATTAACTTAAAACACAACGACAAAAGCAGAAAACACAACATGAACTAAAACACAACAACAAAAGCAGAAAATATGAAGTAATTTGCACTTCAGGGCCACCGTACACTATCCCCTAAACTAGCTGAAGCTACTCGATTAGTCATGAGTTCCGTCCACGCTGACTGCGGCTGTGTCATCCAGACTTCTAACATCATCAGCTGACCTCACTCAGACTGGAATGAATGGGACACGTCAGCCCCATTATTCACAGTCTCTGTGTGGCTGATGGACCATTTCCGCTGAGAGCATCATCGCCGCGGATTCACGTGGGAGGAAAACAAAGCGGACAAAGAGAGTCTTGCAAATCAACGTCAACACCAAAGCAGGAGACACAAAATCAGCGAGAAGAGAGATCGATTGATTAAAAACTGATAAATTGATAAAGCTGTCATGAGCGATCCGATCACCTGGGGACGCGTGCACGGCTGCTGTCTTCTCTCATTAGAAATTTCATCCATATATCAATAAAACAGAACTGTGGATGTTTAGTGATGAAAGAGATTATTTTAAAGGTCTCATATTATACCCTATTTCTCCAAGTTAACCTAGTTCCCTGGTGTCCTAATGAACATGTCTGACATGCTTTGGTCAAAATACCATAAGGTTGAAGCACCATAGCAGTTCAATCATCCTGCTCTGTTTAGTAGTATCGCTTTAAAAAAAAAGAAAAGTAAAACAAAACTTAAGGGACAGGAAATGACATCAGCTACTGGGAGCTAACAGCAGTTAGCATTTGGAAAAGCGATCATTTGCAGGCTCTAGCAGGCACATTGCCGTCATATATTACATGTATCCACTGGACAGATAAATCCTCTGAGGCTGGAAGTTTGTGTAGAACTCTGTGCTGCACTGTGGAGCCAAGAATAGAACTTTTCGCGGACTTCCTGTTTTCAGATACCTCGCATGTTTTACAGACAAAGCGGAGCTCCGCGAGACAACAATTCCAGGAATTTAGCGTCTTGTGACGTCCCAATGAGCGCGGAAGTCAACATCGCGTGTTTTATCTCCAGTACTTAGACTGAAGAGGACCACAAAAACATGAGTGAGTCATCTTTTTTCACACTTTGGCGACTGGTATGGAGTCCCAAATATAAGGATTAAAATTAATAAAAGTAGATTTTGCATAATATGGGACCTTTAAATGCTATTTCATGTTACAGCAGCGTGAGGAGTGCTTCGATTCACTCAGCTCCTGCCTCTCTGGGGTCTTAATACTCACCTGTCACCTGTGACATTACATCTGTGTGCATTTGAATTAATCATAGGTGAAGCCACATTTGATCACATTTGGTCACAGGAGGCACTTTAATGCCAGGTGTGAACAGTCTACTAAACACTAGGGCTGAACAATGTATCGAAATATGTGTGTGTCAAAATATCATTGTAGAACAATTACCATACACATCTTATTCTACAGACCGAAGAGGACGTCTTAGTTTCTCACAAATCTCATCAGTAATCATTTTAAATATGTTTTTCGAATAATGATGTAAAAATTGGCACTTCCTCTAATAATTGCAAGTAGATATGTATTCAAAATCGTTCAGCCCGACTTAACACAAACCAGTTTAAGCTAATACACTCGCACACACAATGTACTTATAAAACAGCTTATAATTACAGAGCAACACTGTGACAGCCTTGTCTTATAATGGATGCAGAGGCAAACGTACAACACATTACTAAGTTGAACATTCACACAAATGTACGTCTTGCTGAAGCAGTTACAGCTCCCTGGAGGAAGCACCTGCAGACAAGGGGCCAGAATGCGAGAAAGAAAGTATGTGCGTGTGAGTGTGTGAGTGAGTGTGAGAGAGAGAAAAAGGTTTGCACAGCTATTCTTCTTCTTCAGACTCCCATTCATTTGAACCTGAACCGTGACCCCAGTTAATGTCCGACCCTAACCTTGACCTAAACCACAATTCAAATAGCCCTAAACTTGACCAGTTCCTCAGAAATGAGTCTCTGTTTCATTATGACCAGGTTTTGGTCAGTGTTTACACCAGAGAAGGAGCGACTGGAAGGTTGTGAGCGTGTGAGTGACGGCTGCGTGTGAGTGGCAGAATTGTACAGGTACAAATACCAAGTACAAGTGTACAAGTACACACACACACACTAACATGCACGTGCTGCTGCAGACACTTCACATTCTAAGATTTGTTTTCATGCCAATTACCTTTTTTTTTTTTTTACAACTCCCACGAACATCCATAAAAATACCATTAAGAAGCAGACAGCATTGCCTCACTGATGACTTTAACATAATATACAACAGACACATGCTCCAGCATGCACACACGCATGCACGCGCACACACACACACACACACACCCCCCCACACACACACACACACACACACACACACACACACACACACACACACACACACACACACACACACATACACAGACTCTTATCAGTTCAATATGATTGCAGTTTACAGCATCCAACAGGCAAAAATAGGGCTGTTTGGAAAAGTAAGCGTTCTAATTTTGCCTTGTTTTATTTTTCCTTGTTGGCCAGAGGCAGAACCGTCTGTTCTGTTGGTTAAAGAGGGACTGACTGCTGGTCCAAGAGGGATCAGAGACACAAGGGACAAGAGTTGTACTGTTCAAACAGATAGATTTCCTGTTTTCACACCACAGAAAAATGGCAGAGAATGCAGATGACGACCAGAGGGAGAGAGAGAGAGAAGCAAAGTCGAGAACTCTTCAGAAGTTGTATCCCCACCGTTAATAAATGTCCTACTTTTGTGCAGAGAACAATAATAAAATGAAAGATACAACCTATGAAGACAACAGCATTTAAAGAACGACAATGGGATTGTGAAGGAGGGGAGTTGGAGGTGGAGGTGGTGGGCATAAACAGAGACAGCAAAACCTGCAGGCAGATGAACTGAAAACAGGTCTGCTAGGCTGCTGAACAAACCCTGCAGAGTCCCCATGCTCCAGCTCCAAAACCCCAAAGAGAGCAACGCACTAAGCAAACAGGACAGAATGAGAGAGTGGAAAATACCAAAGAGAGGGGGAAACAGAGGCAGGCTCTCTCTCTCTGACAGAGGAGACACAGAATCAGAGGGAAGAACCTTCAACTGCTCTTTGTTTTCCATTCAGACGAGAAGCGTGTCCTCGTCTGAGATGAGAGTGTGTCTTACCTGAGAATTTGTCCCCCTCCATAACCAGATCACTCCCTCCACAGCCACATGTAGTGTCTGCTCTTTGACTCCAATCTCTCTCTCTCTCTCTCTCTCTCCCTCTCCCTGACTTTTTTGGACTTCCCTTTCTCTCGTCCCTCTCTCCCTCTGTTCCTCTTCCTCCTCTTCTTACTCTCTCTTTCCCTTTGGGCTCCAAGTTCTCCCTCCTTCCCTCTTGATTCCTTCAGTGTGTCTCGCTAATGAATTCAGAATTACGACATCCCCATGTGCTGATCATATGTTGCATTCACTGCTCTCTCTCTCTCTCCTTCTCCTCCTTTTCTCCAGATCAGACTGAAGAGACTGAAGCAGCATTGTATCTTGAAAATAGAAACCATTAGCTCCACCATGTGACATGCCCAGACTAAAATAACCCACTGGACTTGCAAGCTCGCTTCTGCTCACTTACTTGGAAGTTTGCACCGTGGCCTGGATGCATTTGATACCTATACACTGATACACGAAGAAGAAGACATTCATTCCTGATGTCTAGACCTCCATATGATGAATTAGATACAGTTGGGCTGTTGTAGGTGTGTGAAACTGACATGCAGACCAAAGAAAGGGATGCAAATGTGTTCATAAAAACACACTTCACCAAAACAATGTTCTCAGAGGGCAGAGATGAGTGCTTGCGAGTTTGAATGGTAATGATTACCCATGAGTTGATTGGCTATAGAACTTTAATTCATTAATTAACCAGAAAAGCACTCAGAGAGCGCAGACCTCCACCGAGCAGCTTAGCCCCCCACAAAAAAGCAATATAGCGATAGCATCTACAGATAACGGCCAAAATTGTATCTGTTATTCCTGGTCCCATTGCGGACATTTCCTAAGTTATTCCATAAGTAATAACATATAATAAGTAAAATAAAATACTAATAAGTCTTATATAAAGTACCTAAGAAGGGATACTTGAGTAAAAGTATCTTCCCAGAAAATGACTGGTAGAAGATGAAGTCACTTTTTTATAATATTACTGAAGAAGAAGTCTTAAAGCATATGACATTTGACATTTGATGTGAATGGGTTAAAACTACAGTGTAAAGCAGCTCAGCAAGACTGAAAAAGCTCTATATAAACACAGACCGTTACCAACTCTTCTTCTTCTTCTGATTTAATTTGGTAGTAACAAAGATAGTTAGAGGAAAATGTAGTGGAGTAAAAGTTGCTAGAAATATAAATAACAAAGTAAAGTAAAGATAATCAGAAAATAAAAATATATGCATTTGAATGAAAGTTTTTGGAAAAATTAGCTTCTCCATATTTGATTTAAAATGTCAGTAAACGTTTTCCTGTCAAGTTGATGACCTCAATCCCTAATTTCAGGTCGTCTTCAATAAGTCAGTTTTATAAATGACTTGAGATAATTAATAACAATAAACTACGGCACATATGAGTGGACACCAGTGTGATTGACAGCTCATCAATGGTCGCAGGTGACATCTATTTGCAAAACGACAACACAGATCTCGCCGCTTCAAAATGGGACCAAACTTCCTCCATGAGAAACTTTTAAACTAAGAACAATATATGCCTTCTGTAATGTGACCAGAAAAAGTTCTATAGCGTGACATTTTCAGTGCAAACTGAGAGGGAAAAGAACTGAAAAGAGTCAGAAATGAAGGTCAGTGAAAGCCCAGCCCTCGTCTTTTAAATCATGCTTTGGTCTCGAGCCGTCTCTGTGTTCAGGAAATTCAGACGACCTCTGACACCTGGCATGTCCCTCACACTGCACTGGGGGTCAGAGGTCACGTGGCGAGCGTCTGAGCACTGATACAGAGATCAAACACACTCAGACATGTCAGTCTGCAGTCTTGTGCAACACACACACACTGCTTCAGCCACCTTGTGTATTATACCATGACCTGGATTTGGGCTATTTTCATTCATGTCCAGTCAGAGACATTCATTGATTCCTTGATTTTAAAGCCATCAGATGAATTGGGTGAGGAAATAAGAAAATAAACTGCACTTTGGCGACACCTACAGGCCAAAATATGAAATTCTGATCATTTTTTGACCTTGTTGAGGCATTAATTTATAGAATATACTGTGTGTGTGTTTTTGTGTGTGTGTATTTGTGACCTCTTAGGGACCTTAAGTCCTCATGGAGACCAAAACCTGGAGCAGGACCTAATTCCTGAGGTTTATTAGTCTGTACAAATCAATGCGAGTCCTTAGAAGGATATCTGTGTGTACCTGTGTGTGTGTGTGTGGGGTGTGTGTGTGTGTGTGTGTGTGTGTGTGTGTGTGTGTGTGTGTGTGTGTGTGTGTGTGTGTGTGTGTGTGTGTGTGTGTGTGTGTGTGTGTGTGTGTGTGTGTGTGCTGTCACAGGGTCTGCTGACTCCCAGATGGGAATTAACCACACACAAATTAACAATAGACACACTGTGGGTAAATGTGTGCATGTGTTGAGGTTACAGTAAAGCATCCTCCCACCAGACTCGTAAATCTGCCCTTCTGGCAGATGTTTTGTGTGGGGCATCTCCTGCACAGACAACGTGTGAGCACGCGCACACGCGTACACACACACACACACACACACACACACACACACACACACACACACACACACACACACACACACACACACACACACACACACACACACACACACACACACACACACACACACTCACACACACACACACACACACACACACACACCCCGTGGCGACTGCGTCAATGTCAGGGAGGTCTGCTGACAAGCAGGGCCTTATCCTCAGCCCTAAGCACTTCCCCCAACACTCCTGTGTGTGTGTGTATATGCACTTATCCATATCTGTGTCTGTGTCGTATGCCTGTGTGTGCATGTGTTGTGATAGTACATGAATGTGTCTCTTCACATGTGTCCTGTTTGTGTGTCTTACTCATTCAAAAGAAACACACATGTCCAGTATGGATACATGTAGTCTGTGTTGTCTTGTTTCCCCAGTAGCACTTTCTATAGCTATCGTAGCAGAGTACAACGCCGTATTAGGGCCGAGAATGAAAAAAAAAAAATACGGAGCTGAGAGTGGGGTAATATTTATTTATTAAAAGTGGCAAATCTACGAGAAAATAAAGTTATGTTTTTTCTCGTAGATTTGTCACTTTTAATCTCATAAATCTGCGAATGTATTTTCTTGCAGATTTGCCACTTTAAAGCTCATAAATCCGCAACTTTTTTCTTGTAGATTTGCTACTTTTAATCTCATAAATCTGGAAATTTTTTCTCGTAAATTTGCTATTTTTAATCTCATAAATCTGCGACTTTATTTCCTTATAGATTTGCCACTTTTAGTCTCATAAATCTGCAACTTTTTTCTCGTATACTTGCAACTTTTAATCTCATAAAAATATTATGCCCCTTCCCCGGGTCCGTAATGTTTTTTTTTCATATTTGGCCCTAATACGCCGTCATAGCTGAGTGTTTCGTGAAGAGGCTAAAATCTGTCTTTACCTTCTGTCTCTGCTGACAACCATGTTATCAGTATCCCCCCCCCATCATGCTGGTACATGGAAATAAATGGTGGCGCGCTCTGCGTCACGCTCAGTAAAGTCAGTGTTGTTACTGTGTCAATAAAATATGACACTTCAAACACAAAAATAACTCAATTCCAGCGCTAATCTGTGGGACTTTGTGCTGCACTGTTACATTAAGACAGACGGAATATGGAATAATAGACGTTTACATTATTCTAAACCTTCCCACAACTATCCAAGCCAGGATTAGCTGTTTACAGTAAAAAGGATGTGGAAACCGTGAACCGTGTGAGCTGTCAGTCAACGCCAAGCCGTCAGCGCCATACAAGTCCATACATTCCCCCAACTGGAATGACTGTAACAGCAAAGATTTAGAAAGTGTGCAGGGGGCAAATGTTGAACGATTGATAGTTTGTCAGTTCAATTATTTCCCATTTACTCCAGATGCTTTGGCAGATTAAGAAAGCGCAAAAAAGATAAACACACATGACTCTGTTTTACAGAGAGGATACCAACGATCGCTCACTCCCGTCAATGATTACACGCATCATGTTGAGTGTGTTTTCTGTCTCATGGCCTGTCAGCTCTGTGATGGATAAATGCACATCCTGGGGCCTGTTTCATAGAAAATGATTTCCAAGAACTATTTTTTTTTTCATAAGAGATTGTATAATCTGCAAATGAGGTCTACCTTTGTCCAATCTGACCAATTGTCCTCTCTCTCTCTTACATGCATATGCATTTACGTTGAAGGAGTAAGAGTGAAAACAAGAACATTATTTTGTGTTTCCAGTCACAACTTGCATGCTGGAAACACACACACACACACACACACACACACACACACACACACACACACACACACACACACACACACACACACACACACACACACACACACACACACACACTCTCTCTTTTCTCTCTTTGTGGTGCAGGCGTTCTTGGCTCTTCTCACTGGGAGAAGATGCTTCACTGGCGAAACCTCAGTCCAAACGTCGGCTTGTTTGCCAACAAACACAAACTCGTGTGCGCACAAACACAGACATGCACCGTGTTTCTATGAGAAAAACGGGATCGTTTTTTCCACAAAGTATCGTAAAATTTGGGAGAAAAAAAAGTCACTATTGTCACTAGGGGTGGGGGGGAAAAATCCATTCACATAGGAATCGCGATTCTAATCATCCACGATTCTGAATGGATTCATAATCTTCAAAAATCGATAAAAAAAAACACCTAAGTTTCTATTTTGAAAAACCTCACAAAACACCAGTTTGTGTTATTTGTGTACAGTTTATTTTTGTAACTTCTGGGAGAAAAAGGCAGCTATCCTAAACTTTTATTTATGCAAGTTAATTTTGGACAGGAAGTAAGTTTTTATTTGTTTTGAATGAATAAATGTTAACTTTTGTCTTAAGTTTGCTTTTGTGTGATCATATTATCACATTATCTTATACAAACTGTATTGTTTTGATGCCATAATTTGCCTTAACACACTATGCATTGTATCAATTTTTGAATAGAATTTTGAATCTCCCAAAGATTCACATCCCTAATTGTTACTCATCTCTGGCAGAGGAGGCAGATAACAGAAAATACATATTAAAAAAATTAAGCATAGTGAGGATAATAATAAGTAAGAAAAACATGATATGATACCAGAATTACTGCATTTTTTTTTTTTACCAGTCTGACCTGTTTTTATATGAGTTTGTGTAAATGATAATGTAAAACTTTTATTTTGAAGTTTTTTATGTTTGACAAAGGCAGAAGATTTGTCAAATAGATGAATGTTTCATGTGCTGTGGAAACAGCTTCAGGAAATAAAGGTTGACGTTTAAAAATCAATGAAACATTCATCCTGCTCCGTATTTCACGTTTATCTCAGTGAAATAAATCGCAATATTTGCCTCGAAGCAGTGAATGGAAACACAGAAGAATACACATTTTGTTTAACCGATCTTTGCAAATGTATATTTTCAACACATTTTAATGGCAGACTTCTCCTCTGCCATTTAAAACAGCAACTCTTTTCCTTGGCTATTAACACAGCGTTAGATGTTGCTTTTATGTTCTTTTTTTATTGGTGTTTTATTGTGTCTGACCTTTTAGTATAAAAAAAATAATAAACCTCTATGCATAAAGTGACTGTACAGCACTGTAAATATACAACTGGATTGGAAAACTAGCAACTATTTAAACTTCTTAAGCTTATCCTAGCATTTGGATGTTCCATTTTCTGAAAATGACCTTCTGTGGAACTAGTCTGTCCACATTCAGCATGTGCACCGAGGCGCGAGTAACGTCATCGTAAGACGATGCTCTGGTCGTCTTTATCACGATCCTTTATCTGTTCTTCACCTGCTATCAGCTGTTATACGGACGGGAAACGTTTCCTGCTCTGCCGTCGCTGTTACCTCATGTCTCTGCTTAGGGTGAATCACTTACACAATGATTTATACTGACGGTGAAGAACTAGAGAGCCAGAAATTATCCTGTGAGTATGTGTTTTTTTCGCCACATCTTTTCCAGAATAACTTTCAATATCTGGCCGTTGTTTTACAATTGACTGCAAGGTAAAATAGTGTATTAAATATTTAACATGGAGAAGAAAAAAAAACACTGTAGTTGTACGTGAACATCAGATTTTCAAAAGTTTGGGGTCACTTAGAAATGTCCTTATTTTTGTAATGGTACTTTTTTTTTTCAATGAATATAACATTAAATGAATCAGAAATACACTCTATACATTGTTAATGTGGTAAACGACTATTCTAGCTGCAAATGTCGGGTTTTTAATGGAATATGTACATAGGTGTATAGAGGCCCATTTCCAGCAACCATCTCTCATGTTCTAATGGTACATTGTGTTTGCTCATCGCGTTAGAAGGCTATTGGAGGATTAGAAAACCATTGAAAACCCTTGTGCAATGATGTTAGCACAGCTGAAAACAGTTTTGCTGGTTCTTTGACGAAAGGGCAAAACATTTTTTTTGAATAAAAATCATTTGATGAATAAAAGTGTTTTAATGGAAAACGTTAAAATGTATTTTGTTGCTTTATTTTGTATATTTATTTTGTATGTTTATTTTTATTTACATATATATTTTTGTTGTTTTTTTTATTTTTAATTTCTTCTTTCGTTGTTGTTATTATTCACATGTTCGAAATAAACTAAACTAAACTAAACTAAAAAAAACTACTAAAAACTAAACTAAACTAAACTAAAACTAATGGAAAACACTAAACAAATAGTAGAAAACACATTTAAAATAAACATTTTTTTTTTAGGTTTTTGTCTTAATGTGCAAAAACAGGCCAAAAAAATGGAAACTGTGCACAGGCGATTTCCCAACTCTCTCCTCTCTGGTGACAAAGATGCAGATTTGCTGGCTTCCTGCAAACAGCGCGAGTGAAATTACCGTAATAACCACACGTTGGTTTTGACGTGCAACTCCTCAGCTTTCAGAGACAGTTGGAATGTTTCCGATAGCGCAAACCTTTGCATAATTACGGTAATGCAAAATTTGCATGTATCCATGTAAGTATGTATGTGCTGTATGGATGGATGGATGAAAGTAGTGACAGATGAAGGTGCAGTCTACTCACTGGGACTGGTGATGCCAGGTCCTTCTCTCTCAGTTCGTCTCACTCGAGCGCTGGCAGATCTCGCTGTAAAATAGACGACAAAGTCAGGGGGAATGAATGAGTAAAATCCCAAAATCTGGTGTCCTGTAGTCACTGACACACATTCAATACTGACAAACTCTTGTAAGTACGGAAAAAAACTGATGACACAGTTCCTTTGTGACGCCACAGCTCTACAATAAACAAATACTCACAGAGTGTTTGGTTTTGCAGTTTGTGCTGTCGTCAAAAAAAAAGAAGCCCGTTTTGAATAAAACCCAGAGGGAGTTCAATTATTCTAAAGTGAATTCAGTGCTGGCGCTCAGAGGAGTGGTTATAAATACTAACCAAACACTCGTAACACAAGCATCAGCGAGGCAGCGAGGAGAAAAGGCTTACTTCACATTCTCCTCGCTGCCAAATAATTTGCAGTTGTCATGTGGAAAAACAAAGTTATTATTGTTATTATAGCCTGACCTCAGAGAAAATGACTCTTAAAAACTAAAACAAGACATTTTTTTTCTTTTCATTTGAGGTTTCTCTTTTTGTCTATTTTTACGATCCGGTGGAAATATTCAAACTAAACTTGGATGCAGAACACAATGCGTGGAAGAGTGTCGTACTAAGACAACTATGCAGTCATTATTACCGTTGTGTTTTTGTGTGTATGTGCAGATGAATCTGCCGTTTTCATTCTTTTAATCTCTTTCCAACACGTCTCCACTGCACAAAACTACTCGTGATGAAAAGCACACACACTGAGCTGACCTCAGCTGCCTGATGTGTTTTTTTTGTCTAAAATCAGCGTGGTGCTTTTAATGAGTCAGCCGGTCAACCTTTCTCCCTCTTTGGTCTAATTGACATTTATGACTCTCAAAGGATGACGACTACTGTCTTCGCTGATCCTCTCTGACTTCATTCAGCCGCTTGAATTCTTGACTTTGTTTCTTCAAATATAATGTAACATTTCAATGACCCTGTGTGTCTTTTCCTGGCACGTGTGAATGGGTATGAAACATGAGTGATATGTGCTATATGAAAGTGTGAGTGAACGGTTGAAAGGGAAAAAAAAACTGTAGTGTAAAGCAGCAGCTTTAAGTGGTCATCGAGACTAGAAAAGCACTATATAAATAGAGACAGTATAAGTGTCCAATTTACTTAATCCCTAAATGTGCATGTTTTTGGACTGTGGGAGGAAGCTGGAGAACCCAGAGAAAACCCAAGCACAGAACATGCAATCTCCATGCAGAAAGGCCCTCGTTCAAACCAGGGCCCGAACCCAGGTCTTCTTGCTAACCACTAAACCAACCATGTCGCCCCAAATATTAACATCCATCCATCCATTATCTACTGCTTTATCCTCCCTGGAGGGTCGCGGGGGGTGCTGTGCCTATCTCAGCTGACATAGGCGGGTACACCCTTGGACAGTTTGCGTCCATCGCAGGGCCACATAGAGACAAACAACAACAATTTACTCACTCCAGGCCCGTCTCGAGAAGGCAAGCAAACTAAGCAAATGCTTGAGGCCCCCGAGCTGGCCTGGGGCCTCAAGACAACGACTGGTTATGTATAAAATGCAACAACAAATTGTGTGAGCGCCCCTTTAATTTCTGTGATAGTAGAATGCAGTAGGTGCAATGACACTGTTATCGGGGTCCCCCTCTCAGTAGTTGCTGACAGTAGCCAGCCAGGTTTGTGATCCCTGATGCCTCCCATGTCCATTTTGCTTGGGGCTCCCAAATTCCTTGAAACGGCCATGACTCACTCTCACACCTACGGTCAATTTAGAGTGACCAATTAACCTAATCCCCAAATCTGCATGTTTTTGGACTGTGGAAGGAAGCCGGAGAACCCGGAGAAAACCCTCACACACACATACAGGGAGAACATGCAAACCCCATGCAGAAAGGCCCTTGTTCCAACCGGGGGTCCCGAACCCGAGTCTTCTTGCTGCAAAGGCTAAGATCGCTAACCTACTACGGCAACCGTGTGGCCCCAAATATTAACATGCTGAACATAATTGAAGATAGTGAACAAAATATATCTGCATTCAATGGAACGTGTGTCTAATGAGAATACAGTTTGACAGGACAGTGTCGAGGCTCATGTTTTCCTGGAAGAGGGCGACGATGGCACCACCACAACAAGATGCCACAGCTCACTGAGATCATCCACACTCTCTTGTTTTCTTTTCTCCCCCGCCCCCCCCCCCCCCCCCCCCCACACACACACACACACACACCGATGAAGTGAGCGCTGTACACATGAGATAAGTTTGTCGGGTGCCTGGTGAGTCAGTTGCCCCATCCTGTTTTTAAAGTTCTTTTTTTGAAAAACATTCTTCCAACCGCAATTCAGCGCAACACCGTGACATTCATTTTCTGCCAATAATGCCAGCAAACACAGTGGTTTTCGACATGAAGACAGCTGGTTTGAGGGAGGGAGGGAGTGTGTTTGACTATGAGTAAAGCCTCTGTAATGTGTGTGTGTGTGTGTGTGTCTGTGTGTGTGTGTGTGTGTGTGTGTGATACGTTGAGAGTTAGAGAGAGGGAGAGAACCAAATGAAAGAAACATGAACAAATCTGTGCTTGGCTTTGCTTGTTGCTCTAAAGCCTGACCACTTAACTCTCTCTCTCTCACACACACACACACACACACACACACACACACACACACACACACACACACTTGGTTCTCCCATTTCTCACACCACCACTCCAAAGAGACAGGCTTAGTATTAGTAGATTAGTTTAGTAAAGCAACAACTGTCAACAGTGTATTTCACGTCTGAACGTTATGACGCCAGTTCATAAAAATAGAACAATCTATTGGCAGCACACTCACTACAACGCCGCGCTGTTACTTTGGGACAGAAGCGCCAGGAAGAAGAAAAAAAAACCTTAGTGGTTCTGAGCAAGGCTATAATGACCATATATAAGTATTTCTCTATGTGTTTATGAGAAAACAACCGGAAAATACGGGAAATAAAGTGTCAAGTATTTAATGTGACTCAAGTAATTTAGTTTTTCCTGCTATTTCATGTCTTAAAAACAATGTTGTATAACACCAGGTTTATTCATGAAATCCTTGAGCATTACAGAAGTTTAACTCTTTGACTTTCACCCAGAATCCAGAATTTGACATCATGTTGCATCAGAAGGACAAAGTGCTGGACTAAAACCTTTACACAGTACGGTAAACTGTATATTTAATATTAAAATAATTTAATTTATTCTTAGTTTTTTTGTGTTTTGTTAGCTTAAGTTACCTATACGCTTAAATGGAACAGTCTCTGAAGTAATTCTATGTATTATGTGTAAAACTTACTTTGTTTAGAGGAAACACTTCAAAAAAATGTAAATAAGTAAGTAATAAGTATTTAAATATGATGCTTGTATTGTGTTTTTTGTGTTTTTTATGTTTGTTCTTTGTTTTACGGTCTCTCTTTAACTTGAGCGCTCGAGGCTCTCAACGAGACTGTCTGGCTAAATAAAGATATAATAAAATAAATAATAAGAAAGATTGAAACCTTGTGCTTTTATTGACGCCAGTGTAAATTTAAAATTAAGTTGAGGGTCTTGTCTTCTCCTCTTTGAGCCTCTTAAAGCAATCACTAGATGGATGTTGATGCTGTCAAAGGCGCCCTTGTTTTTTTTCTCTCCGCCGTAAGTGCAAACCATTAATCTGTCACGGGTCATGTGACAACACTCTCGCTCTATTATGCGAGCGTGTGTACACAGCGACGTGTGTTTCACGGCAAACGACACGACGAGAAAAAAGAGCCAAGTCAGTCTATCAAAGCCTTGCGGCCAAAAGGCATGTGTGTGCCTATTTTGTGTAGCTGGGAAAGGTAATCTGAACACACACACACACACACACACACACACACACACACACACACCCTTCCAACACAAAGTGATTCAGCCACACCAAGACAACATCACAAAGTTAAGTTGATGGGATGATGTTTGAGGTGTTGGAAACACGTATTCATCTGCTCCTTAATGCACACATGTAATCGTCCAATCACAAATCAGTGCATTTAGACAAACAGACATGGTTGATCTCCTGGATTTTCATGCGATTTCATGCATCAAATTACCTTGTTGGTGCCAGAGGTCACAACCAATGTATAGATAAGACAATATACACTTAAATAGTAGGAAGAAGGTAAAAAAAAAAAAAGCTGCTGCCACACAGGAGGCACCAGTCGTGTGGTTTCAAGTGATGACAAACTACTGACATAAACAAATAAGCAAAATATGAAGTGACCGTCAATCTGAAGAAGGGAACGGCTGCAAACTGTGTTTTTCACATAAAAGTGTGCATGTAGGCGGCTGGGTGTGTGAGTGCAGGTAAAGTGTGACATGACTGAGCAGGTTAAGTAAAGCCACAGCTTTTTCACACACACACACACATGCGGTTAATATCAGTCAGTTAAGGCCTGCAGCAAATACACGGTCAGCCGTGTATTAACTCTTTGACACGGTGTGACTTTAGCGGCACAGTAAGATCTGTTCTATTAACATGAACACGGGTTTCATTCTTTTCATGCGATGTGTGTGTATGGTGACCTTTGTTGTACATGACAGTCTCATGGGACAGTTATGGCCTCAGTAGATGACAAAACCCTTCAGCAGAGAATGAAGACTGAATTTTGTAACATTTTCCTGAAACCTGATGAAGCTGTTTGAGTTTGAGTTTGACTTTATTTAAAGCAGGGACAATACATATTAATGAACAAGTACATGTAAATATGCAAGATTATAGCCAAATGGCTCATTTCCATCTTTAGTCCCTTTGACAGGTTGATGTCAACAACATAGGATAGTAAAATCAATTAAAACAATAGTAACAACCAATAGAATAGTTAGCCTTCATGGCTAGTATGAGTAGGGGAAATAATTACAGAGAGAGAAAAAACTAAATTAGACAAAGAATAAAAAACAAAAACAAAAACAATGAAGAGTTTAGTGGATTATGAAACACATGTGCACCACACAATATACATGTTTAGGCAGGGTTGTGGCAACAGTGCTGTTCTTCCAATAGCCAGACTTTGAGATGTTTGGTAAAAGAGGTCAGAGTCTGTACGTGTGTGTGTGTGTTCTTATATGGGTATCTTTGTGAGGATTTAAAAAACGTACTGCCACTTACGGCCACTGTTTCAATGTTATTCAGCTGCAGCAACAACAACAACAACAGTCTTTCTCTCTCGGACACCATTGCTCACTGTAGCCAGAAGCACAACAACCTTGCGTAGCGACCCCTACTGATCGGGGGGCGGAAAATTGCATTGCGTATCCGGCACCACGACGGAGAACTATGAGGGCTCGAGGCGTCTCCGTGGTTACGCAGTTGGATAACGCAGTCGGAGAAGTATACTGTGGCCTTAAGTCAGTGTAATGTCCTCTGTGTGTGTGGGTGTGTGGCATGACAGGTCAAGAGCACAGCTACGCTTGGACAAACATGTCCACTAATTGGCCAAAGGTCACAGACGACTACAGAGAGTAAACAGAGGGGAGAGGCTGCAGCGCTCCGAAGTCGTGCTTGAGACGCAAGAGCAATTTCATGCACTCGCACTCAAACGAAAGGCCTGCAAACAGATACACATTCACAGGGGCCGAGTGATCGACAAAACATACACGGCAACGCACGGTCCGCCGCTTTCAAACACACGACTGCCTGCCTGAGATTTGTGTTTGCAAAAGGAGGCCAAGCGGTTCATATTTGCACAGAAGGGCAGAGGAGGTGAGGACTTCCTGTGAGTCTTTTATACTTTGGTACACAAGAGCTGTTTTAATCACTCATGTGGCAGGACAGGCGCTGTGGAAGATTAGCTACATTAAAGGGGACATATTATACTCTATTTCTCCAAGTTAACCTAGTTCCCTGGTGTCCTAATGAACATGTCTGTGACATGCTTTGGTCAAAATACCATAAGGATGAAGCACCACAGCAGTTCAATCACCCTGCCAAAACAGCCCTGTTCAGAACGCTCGGTTTAGTAGTATCTCTTTAGGTCCACCTTAAAGTAAAACGAAACTTAAGAGACGGGAAGGGATCATTTGCAGGCTCTATCAGGCACATTGCTGTCATATATAACATGTATCCACTGGACAGATAAATCCTCTGAGGCTGGAAGTTTGTGTGTTTCTCTGTGCTGCACTGTGGAGCCAAGAATAGAACTTTTTAGCGGATACCGTTGCCCTCACCAGCACTCTCTGAGGAGGACCACAAAAACATGACTGATAGGGCCTCTAAATCTATAATATGTCCCCTTTTTGTACTGAATTAGTAATTACTTTTATATGATTATTCTGCCCTGAGCTATACACTGAATACTCTCCTAGAGAACAGTTTAAAACATGTACAAATAACTTTTCTAAAGAGGCATATGTAAAATTACTTAGTAGTTGAAGTTGAAGTCACTTTTTTATAATATTACTTCAGTAAATGTCTGAAAGTATAACATTTACTGAACTTAAGTATCAAAAGTTTACTTTTAGAAGTAAAAGTATTACAAAAGCGAGGAGCTCAGATTGAGCCATGGTAGGTCAGTGGTAGGGTGAGTTGTCTTTTAACTGGAAGGTTGCGGGTTCCATTCCTGGCTCTGCTAGTCTCTGTGTGTCTTTGAGCAAGACACTTAACACCACTTCTGTTTTTTGTCCGATACCAATATCACAAACTCGAGTATCTCCCAATATCAATATTAGTCAATTTATGAACTATGAAGCTGAAAAAAGTGTGTGCATAGTGCAACATGCAACATTTATGATGTTTGTATAGTATCAGATTTTACATTTTTATCTGTCTGATATCTGATCCAGTGATTTTGACCAGTATTGATTCCCATCCCTAATTTAAGACACAATTTCAAAACCTGTTTCATATTCTGTTACCTCTAACTTAACTTATCTCATATAATCTGCTATAACTATGTGGTTGCCATCCACCAGCAGGCTTAATTTAACGACCACTGAGGATGGATGATAATCAAACAATAATCATGATGTGAAACACAACAGAACCTGACTAATTCCTTAATCCCCTTCTTCCTCTGTGTCTCTGCTCACCTGTCTATTATTGTGTGTTTTTATAACCCCCATTACAAACACAGGCTTTTCTTTTTTTTCCTCTCTCTTTTTTTTTTTTAACAGCTCTGCCTGTGAAAGAGTCAGGAATGCATGGACTGGTGCAAAGAGGAGTGAAAGAAAGACAGAACGCCTTAATGGCCGAGCAGACATTTATCAAGATTGTTTATACAGCCTGCATGAGGCCATTACCTGTTGCATTGTAGATTTGTAAGGACCACACTCAACACACACGTACAATGACAGACACATGTGAACACACACACACACACACACACACACACACACACACACACACACACACACACACACACACACGGGGGTCATTTCTCAAACCTCGCACCCGCTCACCCTCTCTATCCCATTCACCTCCACTGTGTCTGTGTGTTCACAAGGTCTGCCACATAGCACGCAATCTGATTAACGGGGAGTGGACGCAGGTTTTAAAACCACCCAACATTATCACAGTTCACTAACTGACCACGTAGCACAAATAGAAAAATAATTCACAGATATATATAGATATATATATATATATTCTACTGGTCATTTATTCATAAACTGCTGATTGTCAGTTGCATTTAGATCAGAGCTTTATTGTCCCTCATTTGGTTTTTCAGATGGCCATACAAAATACATTTACAACACAATTTCGAGTACTGTCACTGAAGTGCAGTAAGAAGAACAGTGCAAATGGATGGCATTGACTGCAAAGGACACTCCAAAATCACACAGATGTTAACCACTGAAAGGTTATTTAAGGCGGTCACGCTCTAAAAGAACTAGAATCCAATCAGGACGCAGGTTGGTTTCCATCCTCTTCATTAATTTGAAATAACATTTTCTTACATTTTTGCTGTAAATCATTGTTGTTTTTTAATGTAGTAAAAAAAAAAAAGATTTGGCATGGCCCAATAAAAACCCTGATGGTCTCGTTTGTTTACTGTGCCATTACCTTTTACGATCATAATGACATGTTAAAGCACAAAGGTTGCCTATATCAGATTAAATATCTGACTCCCTTATTTCGAAAATGACTAACTATGTACATGTGTTGTTTGTGAAGTGTATATTTACACAGTAAAGATTTTAAACATCAGCCATTAAACGTAATAGATGTTTACAAAAGCAGAAACGTTACCAAAGACGCGTGGGAGTCGGTGTTCAATCCTGCTGCTGGATTTAAACCATGCACCTTCAGGTAGGTGCTTCCTTTTAGCTGCGGGTGTGACTACACACTTACACTCCGTGACCTGCGCTGGGAGTGGGGAGGGTCCTGTTTGAGAAAGGCCCATATAATTGAGGAAAGACATTGACCGTGACCCTGAACTGCACTCCTCCCCAATGAATAGCCCTTGTTCTGCTGCCAAAGGGCACCTTTCCCTCGAAAAAACTCTTGACTTTCAACATGCAGCAATTCCTGATTCCATCATGACACCAGATTGCCAAACACTCAGTCACCTCTCTGTGCTCTTCACTGTGCAAACATCCTCTCACATTTAAGTGGTTCAACAAGACACAAATAATAGAACAATACTCAAGAGCCAGCCTTCCTCTACAGAGTAAAGCGTCTTCAATCATTCATTCATTCATCTTCTACCGCTTTATCCTCCACATGAGGGTCCCCCCCCCATAGTCCAAAAACATGCAGATTTTGGGGATTAGGCAAATTGGACATTGACCGGAGGTGTAAGAGTGAGTGTGGATGGTTGTTTGTCTCTATGTGGCCCTGTGATGGACTGGTGACGAGGAATGTGCGTTAATTTAGTGTTCATTTTCAACACTAAAATTAACCAGGGTGAAAGAAAAATGGTGAATAATATTTGTGGGGGGGGGGGGGGACGTGGGCATATATCAACAGTGTTGTAATGTACAAATACTTTGTTACTGTACTTAAGTAAAAAATAAAAAATCACATACTTTAGTTACTTGTACTTAAATAAAAAAAAAAAAAAAAACGTACATAAATAATGAAAATCCCTGGAATTCCATCAGGTCTTGTGAATAAAAGAAACAACATTGTGCGTGTACATGGCATTAGTAGGCTGTGTGCAGTGTAATGTAACGAAGTACAAATACTTTGTTACTGTACTTAAGTACAAATAAACATGCAGCTGTACTTTAATTTATTTGTATTTCGAGCAACTTGTACTTTTACTCCACTACATTGCCTCTATCTTTGTTACTCGCTACTACCAAATCAAATCAGAGGAAAAAGAGCTGATCATTGTCTGAGAGCTTTTCTAGACACATATAAACTAGCAGAGCCAGGAATTGAACCCACAACCTTCCAGCTGAAAGACAATTCACACTGTGCTACCATGGATAAATCCTTACTCCTTACTGTTTTATTACAAGTACAGTACATGTCATATACTTTAAGACTTTTACTTAAGTAATATTATATATATAAAAAAAGTGACTTTAACTTCTACCAAAGTCATTTTCTGCTAAGATAATTGTACGTTTACTCAAGTATCCCTTACATACAAGACTTACATATCAATAACACATGGCAACAATATGCATAAGTTGTGGCCATGCATTTATAATTTATATAATATAGTTCAAATGTATGGGATCAATGACTCTTAATCAAAGTGACATAAGATCTTATTTCCTAAACGAGCATTTGGCTGTGAGGGACCGTCTACAAATTGTAGTAAAGGCAGATTATACACAAACAACCTTGGATTATACAGGTTTTTTCACCAGTGGGAATGTATAGGTCTAATTTACATAGCCCATAGCACTTTATGGGTTGAAAGTACCTTGAGGAAATGTATACTTGCTATAAATGTACAAGTGAACTACAGAGTGACTCTATGATGAGCTTTATGAACGTGCATCCTCAGAATGTGAGAAAAATAGGGGGGAGAGATTAACTGAGGGTTTTAGTTTCTGCATGTTTGCATGTGAACAACTAAACAAACTCTGTCGGTACATCTCAACGCTGAGATAACGTACCATAAACAATGCATGTGCTTTCTTGTACGTACCTGCTTGAATGATAATGTGCGTGAACATTCATAAATGCTCCCATGTATCAAAAGTGAAAGTGAAGTTAGAGTTCAGTCTTCACATAACGCTGATTCAACTCCAAGGTAATTTACAGTGCTATAAAGACTGGTCGCCTTAAATAATTTTTTTGTTGATTCAGAGGCTCCATGCATTTTCTCTCCGAGCAGATATGAATCACTGGCACTTTAACTGATTGGAACTTGCAATAAAAATATTCATTCGTGTCACGACAGGACACGGCCGTTCCTGCCAAATAGTGGTTGCCGTCTCTCGCGTTGGCTCGGCCTAGAAGAGGCAAACAATCCTCCTTAAAGGTTAGTGGTAAAATCCTTATAATCAAGTTATAAATTAATTACATGGTGTTGAAATGAACTCGAATTTAAGCTCCGAGTACTGTAATCAGGACACAATTTGAAATGGTGATATATAAACGTGATGGTCCCTGTTAATATATCTCGCACATCGAGATGCAAGGGCGCATGTTCTACCACACGTTAGAACATCCCTGAGCCTGCTATTATCTTTTTACAGGCTCTCTCCTGGCCTCAGGCCTGCAGTACAGTACAGTCAGACTGTTGTAGCAGCAGCAGCAGCAGCAGCAGCAGCACAGAGCTGCATTCTTTGCTGCAGATGATAAACACAGAGCAGAGCGGACACTTCAGAAGAGGCTCCAAGGGGAGGATCATGTACAGTAGAAGAAAAGAAAAGACACAGACTGTTGAAGATAGATCTCACAATCAGGGGAACTCCATTGATAAGCTGATAATCAGTTGCTGGGTTTACGTTAAAAAAAAAAATACTGCACTTTTTCCCCTTTATAATAATAAACAAAAAACTAATAAGTTTGCATTATTAATGAGGGGAAAAAAGTAAAATACTTTTTAAAAAAAACTTTATTTATAAAGGCACATAATGTATGTCCTAGTCCCATATTGCTTAAAAACTTGGTAGTTTTGAATTTTGAGTTTGTTTTTTTTATAATAAAAAGATAATAACAAACTTTTATGTCAACAAATGCAAAACTTGCAAGAAATGAACAAAAAAAAAAAACAGTTATGAAATGTAACTTTTAAAAAGATAATACTTCTTCTTGGAGTTTGACACAATGTGAGCTTGAATTGGATTGGACATTTTTAAATACCAACAAGAATGGGTACAATATAGAATAAAATCCAAGTTTTAAATCTAGATTGTCGTCTTTTTTTAATGTAATTTATTCATCTCTAAACAAGCCTGTTCTGTTTAATTTCTTAATAAATGTAGCTCATGGACGATAGTATCATTTAGACTGGGGCTAACTGGTCTATCTGTCACTACCTGACCTGCCTGCCTGTTTATTATGATAACACTTAGTATTTTCTTTCAGGTGATTCAGACGTGATGTCGACAGTAATACGAAGCCTCCGCCGCCGCAGCACTGTTATTTGTTTTATTTTTTTTTGCAGTGTATGTTTTTGAGAATGCAGACAGGATGAGGTTGGAAGCATCGATTGCACAAGTTGTAAAATCTCTGCAACTGCAACTCTAACACCAATGGATTCATTTATTATAAAAAATATATATTTCTGGACATACCATTCCAGTTTGAAAGGTGATGCTGAGGAAATGGTAGCATTGGCTACATTGGTTGCAAACATTTGAATGGAAGTCTATGGGAAAATGAACCTTCTTCTCACTTGATTTATGATCTCAGTACATTTCCCAGAGGCGTCAATTGGTCTTCTTCAATAGAGCATGATGTCAATTTTGATAAATTACTTTTCCCATTTGACAGCTGGTCATGGAGAAGGTCAAATCACAAACCTCGAGACTTCACAACTTCTCACCTCAACCATGAAGATTACATCCATTTGTATGGAATTAGAATTTGTGTCAAGATTTTCAACATTTTTAAGAAGCAAACAACACTTTATGAATTCAGCAAAGCTCAAATTCAGTGTTTGCGCTCCCTGATTTGTTCTTTGCGCCATGGTTTTGTTTGCGGTTCTGACCATGGGGGGGCCTTAAGAAGCTGCCTGCTGATTGGCTACTGAGTTTTGGAGCGACAGCTCACTGGATCGGAAGCGGTCACAGGCTTGTGGGGAGTCGCTGTCCGTCTGGAACTCCACCGAAACAATTGTAAGCATTGATATCAATTATTTTGTCGGATGACGACGGGGAAAGCTTGCGGAACGAGTTCACTCAGGAGCCAATCAGCAGGCAGCTTCCTAAGGCCCGCCCATGGTCAGATCAGGAACGTAAGAGAGTCGGAGCAAACAAAATTCCGATCATTGCAAACAGAAAGTGCATTTTCAAAAAGTGTTGCTTGAAAAAATACATTTGTTATGTACACTCTATACAAATAACACAAAAAAGTGTTTTTTTGAAAACAAATTACAGTCTCAAGCTTTGACGTTGTAAAACCTGTAGCTCTGTGACACCCCTCTTCAAGATCATACCAAGCAGAGTGCAGGACAGTTATTAGTATTATTATTCACAGGCTTAGGAAGCCAAATTGAGGGTTAGACCATCCTCGGCATGCTCTTCTAGATGACAGGGCAAAATATGTCTGAACCGTTTATAGCTCGGCTTTCAAGTTGCCATGTAACAATAGCTTTAGGCTCCAAATCAAGGACTCACTGACTCTCCAATATAAACAGACTAAAAGCTGAAGCATAGAGTCAGGCATTTGTCACTCAGCCACAAGTAGTGGAGTTAAAGGTGTGTGTGTGTGTGTGCGTGTGGAGAATCGGACATAAAAGCACATACCAGTAGGAGTGCACTCAGGGAAATAATGACTCTGTCTGTGTGTGTGTTGAAGTAGGCTGTTATTCATGCACGTTACTCATTGATCCAGACAACTGGAGGGAGTGGTGTGCAAGGCAGGGATCGGCTCCGCGAGAGGCGAGGGGTTGTTTCATCAGTGAACACATGCAGGCTCACGCACAACTCCTTCCACAAGACCTTCCACATGCCTCAAATATCAAACTTCAGAGGAAATAATTAGTCAATGTGTGTGGAAAAAAAAGGACATTTGCGTACAAAACGTGTGCGCGCGCACACACACACACACACAATAACACGAAGGCTGCCCTTCCTCTCTCAAAGTCACCCCTCCACATCACTGATGCCTGTCTAAACACCCCTACGCATTACAGAGACACACACACACACACACCGTCCTCTACACACACGCATGCTTTGTTATTAGACTATTCCCTGAGTGTAGCCCTGACAAAGAATGTGACAGCTCCACACACGTCGCATGGCACAGGCAGAACGTGCACACACACACACACACACACACACACACTCAGGAGGAGGAGGTGGAGAAGCAGCATGACCCAACATGCACTTGGCTCTGACAGAAAACCGTCCTATGCGCCGTCGCACAAAGGCTCACAAAGAGGAAAAGGAGTCGGGAAGGCCCGGCATTCCGGAGGATAGGGTTGTGTACACTGGACTGAGCCTTAGCTTAGAGGTAGAGAGAGAGAAGAGAAGAGAAAGGGAGGAGGAGGAGGAGGCACAGGAGAAGATGGAAGTGGTGGGAGGTGTATTGGCACAAATCCCATCAATAAGACAAGCTCTCATTGTAAAAATAACAACGTCGTATGCATTAATGATGATTTGCCAAGTGAGAATGAGGGGAGCGAGTCAAATGGCTTTCCATTACCATAGTACATGTACATAGTACATAGTCTTCAATGTGGGCGGAGTCGACATAGCACGGCTGCATGAAACTGCCGCAACGTCGTTTTATACGCGACACAAACTAGCGACTAGCAAAGCTAGTTGTTTTCGGTGTATTGAATCATTAGAGTCAGATAATTAAACAGATTAGTTCAGTACTTCCTGCATGTCTGGGTCACAGAATCCAGAAACCACTGACTTAAATAAGCAGGAGAGGTTATGTATCAGCTAATGATCACCGGCTTTCGGCAGTGCTGTCACTAAATGTACCACACTGTGTTAAATATTTACATTTTAGAAATGTCCCTGCAAAAATGTTGCAGATTAACGCATGTTTTCAGGATTTTTAGGTCTTTTTATCCGATTTACAGTTTGGCATTATTCGCTTTTATTCCTTTATCGGACGTCGAGTGACGACACTATCTGGCCAATCGGTGGCCGGCAGTCTGTCATGGCAACGTCACATTTTAGTATCGGCTCAGCTCGCTTGGAACCTCGTCAGAGCAGGTGCTAAAAAAGTACCAAGTAGTGTTGTGTCGGTCATGAATGATTCGTTCGAAAGAACTGACTGGGATCACTTCATGAACTGATTCGTTCTTTTCTTAGTTCAGTTGAGCTCAGCAGCGATCGTGGCGGCCGGAAGTGGAACTGCCGCGTTCTGTGAATCACACTAGCAAGAAGAACTGTGTCTGCCGTGCTGCTGTGATTCGTTCGCGCTGTCAGTCACTGACTCAGTCATGATTCGCGAACGAACTGACACAAAGAGAATTGGAGAACTGTCGCTGAGGACATACATCTCGTTCACGCTGTCACTCACTCTATGACCCGCGGCGCTAACGTACTGCACTCAGGGAGGAGGTGAGTCACGTACCAGGGTACTGGGCTCCTGCTAAGCACTGAACGATTCGGTGAACGAATCTTTTGAGCGAATCATTTTAATGAACTGATTCTAGTGATTCAGTACACTCAAATGAACTACCGATCCCATCACTAGTACCAAGTACCAGGTACTATCACTAATGGAAAAGCAAAAAAAAAAAAAAAACAGTAGAGTCGAGCCATGCTGTGCTACAACAGTGTAGTGGAAAAGTACAATTATTTTGTCCATATTTTCTTACACTCCTAAGTGCTAGTAAGCAACATGGGGGAAAAAGGGGTGAAAGGTCAAGTGACACATGTATCTGTAAGGATGTGCGCAGTAGTGATGTCGTGTTAGTGTCACTTCTAACAAACAGGTTTTGTTTAAACATCAAGGCAGCAAACGTTTCTCAGCTCAAGTGTCGCTGAAGAGCACTGAATCCGTAACATCACAATTTTACTATCCAGAGAGTGTCTCACACTCTGGATATTACCATTACATCCACATCCCAGTATACAGTTTGACATTTGATCGGTGGATCCAACCAGCAGACACTGTCTACACTTGAGTGAGTTTTCTTGTTGTTGTTGTCATTATTCTGCCTCTGTTTGGCCTTTGTCAACAGAAATGATGAAACATAATTTGCATGCTGTGTCCTTCATCTATCAGACATGACTGTGGGTGCACTCGTGTATATACAGCAGCAGAGCAGGAGCGGGTGGGGGCAAGGTGCTGAATGACAGGGTATTGTTGAGCGGTGGGATTTACTCCTGAAATGTTTTTGTGGGCTCATTCTCCAACCAGTTTGCAGTTTCCGAGCAGTTTAGTCCAGCTAAGGCTGTAGTCCGACTAAGACAGGCAATTGGACAATTGCAGAGTCTGAGTATAGATGCAGAGGAGAAAATCAATTTATTATTATATGTAAGTCTGACTTTGCCTCCTCCCTCTATAAGCTAATAGCCTATAGAAAAAGTTTCCTTTTGACCTTTACGTCACAGAAAAACAAAAACCGAACGATGAGATGGAGGGAGAGATGGATCGGGCTTTGGTTCTGTATGTTTCGGATCGGCTGGGAAATGACCAGGTAGGAAATGTTGGTGCATGTGCAGAACGACTATGCACATGGACTATGAATCGCATTAACCAGGTACGATAGTCCGACTAAGACTAGCTCGATTTTAGTCTGACTAATGTGTTCACATGACAATAAGAAAACTGAATTATTGTCTTAGTCTGACTAAAATCGGACTTTTAACATGCAGGTAAACGCTGTCACTGGGCGACACAAGGTCTAAACACAGATTAATCAGCATCGTGTGAACTTATTTGACAATAGTTTGAATATAACTGACATTTGTTTATATCTAAAAGTTACACACTACAGTTTTAGCTAGCAGGCTTGTGTAGACCATATCCATGATTCAAGTCATTTTTCAGCGTATGTGGGGAGGGGTGAAGGAAGCGGACCATGAAGCGATCAGTCGAAACCGATTCACAAGGAAAATGTCTTGTGACGGGAACAAACAGAGGGTTAGTATATTGTCACAATTGCATTCTACGCTCTTTCAATGATCTCGAATCTGTGCGCACTGTGTCATGTGTTTACTTGTCAATCCAGCAGTGAACTCTTTTAACTTTCTTGCACACAAGACCATGCACTTTCTGCCTGAAGAGAGAAACATGAGCACAGCTCTCTCTCTGTCATGATGTCACTCACATGTGTGGCTAACAGTCAGAGATCATCCTCTGACTGATCTTTGTGGAGATCAAACCTGCAAGAAATGTTTAATAACCACACCCACAGATCCATGTGTGGGGCTGGTTGTAAAGGGGGGAATTCAAGAAGAAGAAGAAGAAACTTTCCTCAACTGTGGGAGTGTAGAAAAACCCATGAGCTATTCAGTGATAATGTTATTAAACATTGACTTCAGGTTATGCCTCACTGTTTTTAGCACTTTGTCACATGGGACACACTCATGCACCCACGCACCAATATTTAACTTGTTCTTATCATTCCACTGTTTTTTTGTTATTTGATAAACTCACACAACATTAAACACTTACCTGTATATGAAGATTTCTTCATGGTTTCCTTTCTTTGTGCTTCAATAATAATCACTTATATGTACTTTGAACTAAATTAAAAAAAACAACAACACTTCGCATCCGTATCTTTTCCAGGTGTTTTCTGTGAGTGCAGCTCCTCTCTGTGTTCCCTTCTTTGCCACTCCTCGACGACCCGCTTTACAAACACACCTGAGGGTTGAGATAAACTCGCTCCTTGTTTAACTTGTTAAACTTAACTCCTCGTTTCTTATTTCCCACCGCGGAGCACTTGGAGGAGCAGTGAGTCTCTGCTGGGAACGAGGACTACGATCACACCTGCGCTCCTGACGCACGCCCATGGAGTCCAGGAGGCAGGAGCGGGAGTGGTTTACTGCGGGGGGGGGTTCTACGCATTAAAGCTCGGAAGTGGGATAAAGGTGGTTTATCCGTAGATGATATCAGGGCTTGTAGTTTGAGGTGGGCTGTGTGAAGCAGATACATGACTTGGATGAGCTCAGTGACGCTGGAATTCAACAGGTCCGGGATATTGCGCAACACAGGAGGCGGGAATCTGAATGATAAGTGTCATTCATTGGTTATCAGACATTATAAGTGCATTCGTGTAGCACTATACATACACAGCAGGGCAACTCAAAGTGCTTTACAAGAGCAAAGAAATACATTAAATTGGGAAAAATCACAGAATAAAAGCAACATTTTTAATTATAAGAGATTATTATTATTAAGAAGTTATTCATTAATGCATTAAAATGAGTATTTGAAAATCAGAGGTGGAAATTGGAGAGGAATTTACTCAAGTTACTGTATTGAATACTTTTTTGTGTATTTTGTATTAAGAACAATTTAAAATCAGGATTTTGTATTTTACTTGAGTACGTATTGACTCAAGTATTTACTTAGTTACTTTATAAATCCTATCCGTTACTGAGTAAAAATAAAAATTCAGCACAATGAAGACCTACAGGGGGAAAATATACACCAGAACCAGACGAATGATGATGTGATAAGCACCAGCTAATAGTTTTGATTTCTGACCCCTTGTCATATTTATACTCCCCTCACACCCCACACAATGTAACTAAGTTACTTAAAGTACATTTTCAAATGAACTACTTCTACTTGAGTAAATTTTAAGATGTCTACTTTTACTTCTACTTGAGTAATATTTCATCGAAGTATTGGTACTTTAACTTGAGTACAATATTTTAGTACTTTTTCCACCTCTGTTGAAAATGTAAGAGAAAGCTTCAGTAAACAATAATGGTTTCAGGCCGGATTTAAATGAGCTGAGCAGAGTCAGACCTCAGGTGTTCTGGAGGTTTGTTCCACAGGTGAGGAGCAGAAGAACTGAAGGCTGCTTCACTTTGTTTGGTTCATTCTGGGGAAACACACAGTAAACCTGATCCTGATGGTCTTAGGGCTCTGGATGCTTCTAATAAGTCAAGGATGTATTTTGGTCCAATATTTTGAAATCTACCGAATGACTCACGGGAAGCCAGTGTAGTGATGTGAGGACAGGTGTGATGTGGTCCAGTTTCTTGGTATTAGTCTCGTATCATTTTAAAGAAATATCATCACCTATACTTACTGTATATTAACAGTCACCTTGTCAGGACCAGTAGTCCTCATGGAGACCAAAACGTGGTGGAACTGGTTAAATTTAGGCCTAGGATTTGAGTTGTGGTTATAGTTTAAGGTTTGGGTTAGGCATTAACTGGTAATGGGTTAGGGGTCTGCAACCTTTAGTATTAAAGGAGCCTTTTTTATTCTTTCTCCACCCAAATAAATTGAATCTTTCAATTGAAAAAACGAAGATTAAAATCATTTATAAAGTTTTATATATAGATATACTCTATATAAAAGAACTATACATTTAAGCATGTTGGCATTACAAACTCTTATTAAGGGGCTACACTGGCATGTGTCGGCCTACTTTTAAATAAAACACAGAACTATGAGAATTAGGTAAAATAAAAAAGAACCCCCTTTGAAATAAATGGATTTTATGTTATTCATGCTTGAGAAAACGTGCAGGCTAAAATTACGTGGATTCGAACTCTTACTGTGTACCTGTGTAACCTTCCTTTAAGTCCACATTTCAAACACAAGTTTGTCAGGTTTTAGTTGGTTTTCAATATCAACATTTGACATAGACATAGTCTGTGATGCATATTTTAGTGAAGAAAATATTTAACCACTTTCTTTCATTGCCTTGATCCCTAAAGAAAGAAGTGTTCACTTTGAGGGAAATAATGCAAGTAAAATAGAAATAAACCCTAGTGGAGGATTTTCAAAGCTACAGCGAGCCACTGTAGAGACGCTGAAGAGCCACAAGAGGCCCTGGAGAAGTTACAGACCCCTGATTTAAGCTGTCTGAATGAGTCACTGCAGTGGCCTAACAAGAATAGCTGAGTGGGTTGGGCCAAATGTTAAGTTAAGCCCACACATCATTTCAAAAATTCAGCTGTGACCACAGCCTTTTTCCCTTTTTTATTCACACATGTCAAAGTGTGGCAGCTTGTATACAGTACTTAAAATCACATCCTAGCACAAAAGTGCTACAGCTCTGAGCTGCAGAGACCTCTTGTGGCCACAGGCTGATCTCACCCTTTCCCTGAGTCTGTGCTCAACAGCTGAAGAACATGCAGATTTCTAATGTGCCTGGCATGTTTGAGTTGGGTAATTTCTGCCTCTGCTATAGAATGACGATCCTGTGATGATAGAAAACATTTCATGAATGTGATTTATCAGAGTTGTGTGTGTCTTTGAGTGTGTGTTTTAACTGAAAAAAAAGTGGTTCTGACATTTGTTTTCCAGCAAATGAGCTTGTCGATGTTTCAGGAAGTGCATCAGCTGTGTCTGCTGTGGGAGGATCTGCAAGATGTTTGACCCAGAAAAAAACAATCAGATAACACAAATATCAGTCAAAGGTACTATGAGCATGCACTGTCAACAGATGGGACCCAACCAGCATGGACTTTGAAGTCAGTGATTCTCTATATTATTTAGTCCCGTAAAGCAAAATGCTGTCATGCTTTCTGAACAGCTGCAACCCACAAGAGATGATTACAAGAAGAAAATCCTCAATGTCAGCGTGTAGCATAATAATAATAAGCTCATGTCAGGGGCTCGTTGTGCTGGGTGAGGAAGAATGTTGCTCTAATAAGCGATAATCTGGTGAATACATGGACTAGAGATGGGTAACTGCTGCTATCGTGAGAATATGAACAAAATAAAACATAAACTGCCACTCACAGGCCATGAGTAGATACTCAAAAGGATCAAAATAGAACCCTAATATGACAATTTCACTCATCAGATCATTTGAAAAAGGCATTTAAAGGCGCAGTATGTAACATTTAGGTGACAGAAATTGCATTAAAATAAGCCTTTTGTGTAAAGAAGGCCCTTGCTTTAAGGAGGCCGCCATCTTGCACTGCCATGTTCCTAGAAAATCAACCAGAGCTTGTATATATCGCATCTTGCAGCTTAGAAGCTTACGATGCAAAAGAATGGGAATGGCATCCTCTCCGGTATGTGAATGCTGGTATGCAACCCCAGTTTCAAGAGGAGTGAACACAGACGTCCTCAGTTTGCTGTCTCACCATAAGATGTCACCAATTCATAGAATTCAAAGACTATTAGTCAATTTAATGTGTGTGTTTGTAATGTTTCAGCTGTGTGATGCTTTAAATCACAACTTCAGTAGAAGTAACCCCCTAAAGGACCTGGATGGGCCTACTGTATATCTCAGCAGAGCTGGAGGCAGCATGCAGGGATGAAAGAGTATGTTATACAATCTTAAAGATGTCTTCTGTAATTGATTTTTTGTTTTTTAAACACTTTTTACTGAAACTCTTTGGAACTCTTTTTGCATGCAGGAATCCATGCCTGGGAAAAAACAAAAATCGGTTGTCAGTAGCCGTGTAAGGCACCTTTCAAACCACCAAACAATTTCCAATTTTAATCCATTTTTGTCCAAATCATTTCTTGGTTGCAAGCCACAAACACTCATACGTGTTAAAAGTCCAATTTTAGTCGGACTATGACAATAATTCTGTTCCCGAGCTAGTCTTAGTCGGACTAAACAAACCTGGATAATGTGATTCATAGTCTGATTACTCCTGCATGTGTGCGCTTAGTCAGACTGGAGTTAGACTTGCCGGAAATCATACGGCAGCGGCGTCTTTCTTCAGACAACACAGAAACCACAAGAGCCATGCTCCATCTAATTTGCCTCCATCTCACCATCTGTTTGTATTATATAGAACAACAGGAAACTGACTCACTATGCAGTAGCTTATATAGAGCGATACGGAGGCAGAGTCAAGTACACTGCAGATAAATGGATTTTCTCCTCCACATGTATCCTCACAATCTGCAAGTTGTCCGATTACTTGTCTTAGTCGGACTAAGGCCTTAGCTCGATACCATAGTACCAACATTCTGCGATACCATCTCCTACTGGTGTTAGTCAGATATGAGTTATTCACTGTCCCACACTTTTACACAACCACATCCTGTTACTGTAAAGAAGCTGTGTCTCCAGACCACTCGGCCTAAAGTTTGGTTTTGACCAGAAAGCATTTGTTTGAGTACAGGAGAGTACATGCGGCAAAGGTAACTCTTAAACCTCATGACTGAGACTGAGAAACCACTAATCAGATGTTTTCAGAGTCTGAAACCAGTCACCGTGACTCCAAACCTCCTTTTCACCCCAACACCTACTCTTCTAAAAGCACCATGAGATCGTCACGATTTCCACTGTTTACAGAAAACAGCGTCTGGTAAATTCTGCGAAAACTTTGAGAAGTGACTAATTTGTCCGTGTTTTGAGTTCATCGCCAGATACGATGTGATGTGAGTGGACTTTTGTTTTGTAAAAAGTGCTACTTTTGCTACTTTTTTCCTTTTACTAATAGTTTATCACATACGCTGTTTTACCTTTCAAGTCAATAAAGTACCTAACTATCTGGATCAGCCGCAGCTTTAACACATTATCAGTAAAAGTACAAATGTCAAAAACACATCCTCTGTCTAGTTTCAGTAAACATTCATTCCACTGCTCTTTGGTTGTGTACATTGGTTGCAGATTGTTATCTCACTGTGACATGCAGCGTTTCTGTGTTCTTGCGTACCTTATCATTTGCCATTTCCTGTCATAACTTGTATGGAAACACCTGATGTTTCCATACATGTGGAGTTTTTTTGTCATTACTGGGGGATGATATGGAGAATTTGCGAAGTAAAAAAAAAAAAAGAGCAGGTGTGTAATTGTGGTTTAGATTTGTAAGAGTGTTTTTTGTTTTTGGCTGTAAATGTGCTGAATGTCGTATTTTTCTTGCAATAGGGGGCTCTGTTTCCAATCTCACCTCAAAGCCCCGGTTTCATACCTTGTTTGACTGTTTTACCAGTTGTTAAGTGGTCTACACACACACAGCAACTAACACTCTCGTACCCACAAACACGTATAAGCGTAAAATACACGCTTCAACGTTTCGACGGATCTCTGCTGCTTTGACAAGGGAAAAAAAAAAAGAAGCTTGTGACCACAAAGAGACACAGCTCAAGTAAACATTTGTCATTACTGCACACTTTGCATTTGCTCTTTTTTTTCTCTCCCTCTCTGTTTGACATTTCAATGTTGACTCTCGGCTCTCTGCATTTGGAGGAAACTCGTTTGAACTGCAGACCTTGATTTACAGTGTTTGAAGGTGCAGTGTTTGCAGGAGAAACACAGGCACTGGGCTCAATGCTGGAAGTGGACGTGAATTATTGTCCTGTTTTTCAAAAGTGTCCGTCATCTTGTGTGGTTAATAGTGACTGTAACATGTTGGGGAGGGGGAAAGGGTTAAATTCAAATCCATTCACAACATTCATTTGTTAATATTTACATCAGTGTATCCACGTTACTTGCTCAGAACAACACATCTTATTGTTTTTAGGAATGTGCATAATTCTAATGCAGGTGTGCCGAAGTCTGGAGCTTCATTTGACTTGTAAGAGATTATCAGAATTATATAAAACTCTGGCTCTTACTGATTTTAAACATCATTTAAATAATAACTTTCTCCGTTTAGTAAACTGCTAGTGTGACTCTATTATCATCAGGACTTCTTTTGCTAAACTCCCTTTCATTAATTTCGATTTTACAGTGGAATCACATGCAGTTTATCTCAGAACTGATTTTCAACTCTTGGTTTGTTTGTTGTGTAATCAGTGAGGTTAGAACATTTTCACCGTTTGACATATTTAAGGTATTTTACTGGTGAAGTTGCATGTTGCAGCTTCCCTTTCTAAGCGTGTTGGAGAATCTATGTCGCCTTCAGTTTGCAGCGAAACTCACAGATGTTTATTTTTGTCCATGTTTTTGTGGGCCATTGTAAAAAGATGGTGGTGCAAAATAGCGACCTCTGTCGAGCCTTCAGATAAATATAAAAGGCTCATTCTGGGGCAACAACACCTATACAAATGTTTACTCACTGGATCTTTAAAACGAAAGTAAAATAGAGTCAAACATGGCAACACTTTCAAAAATATGTATTGTTTCATATTATGTACATGGAAAATTGGTTAATATCATCATTATAGTACTTTTCTAACATGGCATTCAAGTGAACGACACAATAAACCATGTGTAATGACTGCATAAACACTAAAAAAAACAAAGATTTATTTACTTTACAAATACATATTGTATTAAACTGTGGAGTCCAACTTTTTCTTTCAATACAATGAGCCAAACCAGTTATATACATATATAATATATAAATCGCGTCAAGCTCAACAGAGCAGATCATAGCGAGTCCGACACAGAATCAAAGTAAAACACTTCCGCCCCCCCTTTCAAAATAAAACACAATACGCAGGTCATATAGCCTATCACAACTTATTATACTAGGTATACCTCCTAAATCTGTGTATTTGCCCATTTAAAGGTGCATTATGTAATAAATCTAAAGCAACTGGTCGTAAAATCCTCCATATATGTCACAGAGACTCAGGAATAATGTTCATATAACAAACTGAACTCACCAACAACAACAGTAAAGCCAAAATATTTGCTTTAAAAAAAATAATTTGCAGACTGCAAATCATGTTTATGTTTTGAAATCATGTTTTGGCATGTGGCGCCACCAACCGCCGTCTACCAATCATTGCAGTCAGTAGAGTCTCAGCTGCCGAGAAAAAACGTCAGAAAACGAACCCTAAAAGACCTCGGTATTTTGAATTTGAATGTAGTAACCGTTTTTGGCCACATTCTTACATATGGCACCTTTAAGTTGCACCGCAATCAAATATATGTTTATAGTCTAAAATAATAGACAGCCATTGTCTACTGTTTTGTTATGATAGAAACAATCACAGGAGTATGTCATTTAATCAATTTACTTGACAACCACATGGTTTCTCCATCTCTTCACCCATGTCTGTCTCTGATGTGTGAATGGTAGGTGCCAGTGAGTTACCTTGTGCATCAGCCTGTATGCTACATGATGACTGCCCCCCTGAAGACCTCCCTTGGGCCACATGCAAGTGAACAAGTTGCATGTTGTAATGACTGCATAAACACTAAAAAAAAAGGAGATTTATTTTTTATTTATATATTATATACATATTGTATTAAACTGTGGAGTCCAACTTTTCCATTCACTACAAAGAGCCAAACCACTTATATACAGTTTCTAACCCCACACTTTTGCAGATGAAGCACTTTACTGACCTTTCACTGACTAACAGTCTGATTTCAACACATTCGACACAAAGGCGAGACACGGCAGCACCTCAGAGAACACGCTGATGTTGCAGCATTGCTTCACATGCATCACCTGTTCGTGAGTTCGTGGGTTTTCAGGGTTTCAGGCTTGGTTGTTTTGCAAAGCGTGTGACATCTTCAGCGCCTGAGTGTGCCTCGCATGTCCTCGTAAACATCGTTGGTGGTGACACGTCTCGGTTTCACCTTTCTGCGTATAGTCTTGGTCTGACAAAAAAGAAAAAAAAACATTGGTGTCAACAACATGTTAGATGTTTTTATATAATAGGTAATGTTGTTGTTTTTCAGTGGAGTTTTGTACCACTTCTTCTTGCTGAGGTTTTAATCTGATGTTTTTCTTTGGTCATAATTCATCTTTGCAGGATTTTCAACATTTTTAAAGTGACTTTTTTAATTTGATTTAATTTGTTTCAGGCATATTTGACAGCATCAACTAGGTCACCAGCCTTCCATGAATACTTCAATGTAGATGGGCTCCAGGTCCCATGACCTTCAAAGAATAAGCAATCTACAGGAAAAAGCCCAAATAAAATGACTTACAGACAGAAAAAACAAAGTTACTACATTAAAAAGCAGTCTTATACTTGCTTCACACACACTCAATCTGCAGGGTTGTCTATGTTCATGGACGGAAAAATGAAGCATCGAAATTAAGAATGAAAAGAACACCAAAGCTAATATGGAACATAGAGTGCACTTAGTTATGTTTAAGGGCCTTGAATCTGCACAGTGCACAATCAAATCTCAAGACTATCCAGGCATCCTGGAGCAAAACATACTGCTCAGTGTCCGAGGGCTCAGGCTCAGTCTCAGGCCTGGTTCAGCGCCCATGTCAACAGATTAGTCTGAGACGTGTCCAGCAGAAACAGCCTCTGCTGATAATGATGTTGATATTCTCGCAGCAATATCTGACATAAAACTGACACTTTCAGAGCGGTTTTAGTGTTTAGGCTGAATCTGGATAGATATTATATTTGTAAAATGATTTTAATAGCTGTAATAATTACTTCAAGGGAGGAAAAAAAAATGGATGATGCATCCGACATACAGCAGGTCTCAGAACATAATTCATGGTCTCCATCAATAGGACACTGACCCAAATCACACTGCAACTATACAAGATATACCCGAGAAAGTCTCAGAAAATAATTCTGAATGTGATGCTGATGTGCTAATCTGATTGAATATGTATAAAAAGCTCAGTGTGGAGGAGGCTCCATTCAAACCTGAGTCAGTCAAAGTACTTGGCAGATGCAGAGGATGCTGCTGCAATAAAACATTAAATAAAGGGTTTTTGTCTGGGTCGTTTACCAACAGTCTTATTGTTTATAATATTAAGTCGAATCAAAAGTCAGAAGCAAATCCTAATTATGGCATTAACATTGAATAAACAACGATAGATGGCTGGTTACGTTTCAAGATATTTCAGAGAACATTGTGGGTTCCACATCTGTACATCTGGCGTCAAAACAGCTTTAATCCACAGTGGCATTGAATAAACACTGAACTCAAAAACATAAAGTAAAGCAGGAGTCTCAAAGCCCCCAAATCAATTGCATGGGGCCCACCAATTAATATCAACTTATAATGAGTTTAGAGCTGAAACAATTAATCGATTAAGTGATTATTAATCAATTACTAAATTAATCGTCAACTATTTTGATCATCGATTTAATTGGTTTGAAGCTTTTTTCATGATTAAAACAAGATTTCTGATTGTTTTAGCTTCTTAAATGTGACATTTTTCTTAGTTTCTTTGCTCCACATAACAAATAAATAATTAAAACTCAATCATTTTGGTTTGTGGACAAAAAAAAACATTAGAGAACATCATCAATTATGGACCAAAGAGAAAATAATCGACGAAAATGATCATTAGTTGCAAGTTCGAGTTATTTCTGTATGTTTTTTATGGTTTTTTTTATATTACTATGTTACTGCAGTCAGTAGAATCTCAGCTGCCGAGCAACCATAGGCTGTCAGTTACGTCAGAAAACGAAACCTAAAAGACCTCGGTGTTTTGAATGTGAATGTAGTAACCGTTTTTGGCCACATTCTTACATATGGCACCTTTAACTATGTCATAAACACGTTTATACTGTCAACTTTTTTTCATTCCATGTCAAAACAATCATGTTTAATGTGAAATTATGTGAAATATCATCATAAATATTATTATATCCATGTCTTTTTCTCAAAAAGCTGGCCTTTTTTTTTACTTCACCGGCCCCTTACTGACCAAACTAGACACTCAGTGGCCCCCAGGTCATTTGAGTTTGAGACCCCTGTAGTAAAGATATTACCCCTAATGAGAGAAAAGCACTTCAGTCATTTTAAGATGAACAAGTGAACATTATTGCACTGTGGGGGTCCAGTGTTCAGTGTTACTGTTCTCTCAGTGTGCATCATGCACTAACCCTATTGGTAAAGGATGACTCATCTGACTCCTTTTTTTTACACATCTCTGTAGACTGGTGTTTGTTGCCCCACTGAACTCGTAAACATCCGTTCATCTCTGGCGATGAGAGGTTTATGTTCTGCATCTCTGCTCTAATATTCGTCTCTGTGTCAGTGTTGATGGGCTAATAAACATGTGGCGACATCCTGCATCGATTCTCTCGGTCGCCCAAGGAAAAAGCTAATGGACAATCATCGTGGTCATCAAATTGTGTCGAGTCTTTCCTTTTGTTCCAGTCTTGTGTGTATTATTTTATGTTGATTGAAAGTTTAAAAAATGCCTTGGATGGGGGAAAAAAGAGAGGCATATCATGTGTTGCACGACACTGTGTTCAACACGCCAAGGCTCCGTATTTGAATAAAATGATGTCTTCTGATCTCCTTTTATTATGTTTCAAAGATATCTTTGTTTTCTCGTCTCGATGTGTCATGTCACGTCGCCTTGCGTGTCGTTGACGCGCTTTGATGAACTCTCATGCAAGGCAAATTCTCCGAAGGGGGAAATAACAGAGCTTTCTTTCATTCATACCTTAGCGTTCACCTGCAGTAAACCTGCCTCTGCATTCTTCATATTCATTCATCATTTATTCAGGGTTTTCCCTTAATGTGTCTGCAGCTAATGGGCTGAGGTGTGTGTGTGTGTGTGTGTGTGTGTGAGAGGGAGTTATCCGATCTGTTTTGAGAACATTTTAGCAAAGCAGGAACAACATGTAGGCCTACTATCAAAAACAACAGGAAGGAACATCAGACATTCCATGAGGTCTTGTGAATCAAAGAAAAATCATGTAGCTGTACTTTGTTATTTATATTTCGAGCAACTTGTACTTTTACTCCACCACACTTCCTCTAACTATCTTTGTCACTCGTTACTAAAATCAGAAGAAGAAGCTTTTCTAATCTTGATGAACTGCTTTACAACACTTTTGACATTCACCCATTTAACACACTGCAACATGTCAAGTGTCTTGCTCAAGGACACATGGTAGAGCCAGGATTGAACCCACAACTGTCCAGTTGAAAGACAACTTGCCCTACCACTGAACCGCCAACTCCTCGCTTTTATTTATGCTTTTACTTCAAAAACTTAAGTACTTTTTATATTAGAAAATGACTTTTGATACTTAAGTACAGTAAATGTCATATACTTTAAGACTTTTATATAAGTAATATTATATATACATATATATATATATATATATATATATATATATATATATATATATATTATATAGTATATAAAATTGACTTTAACTTCTACCAAAGTTATTTTCTGGCAAGATATTTTATACAAAACTTTTTGAGGACAAGTACCTGGTTTTAGAGCTAGAGTTAGGCATTTAGTTGTGAATGTTAAGGTTAGGGTAAAGGGGTTTAGGGAATGTATTATGTCTACGAGTGTCCTCACAAAGAATGCAAAACCAGCATGTGCGTGTGTGTGTACAAGGGTACAAGCACTGTACCTTTCTCAGTGTGTACAGGTACATTTTTGTCACTATGGGGTGCAGAAATGTTTCTTTAGAGGTACAAACAAGCAGGTACACACTTTAAAGGTACAGTGCTGGAGCGACAAAGCATTTGTACCTTTTTAGGCACAGTCTTGTACTTTGATTTCTTAGTGTGTAGGGTAGAATTGGGTTAGGGTAATTATTTTTGTCCACACTGCGCGTGTGTGTGTGTGTGTGTGTGTGTGTGTGTGTGTGTGTGTGTGTGTGTGCGTGCGTGCGTGCGTGCGTGCGTGCGTGCGTGCGTGCGTGCGTGTGTACCTTGACGAACATCCATATGAGCGCGACCATGATGAAGCTGAGCAGCACAGCGACACAGATCCCAACAGACAACAGGATCAGGTTGTCATATTTTGTTTCACACTCCTGGTTTGCATTTTCTGCGACAAAGTTGTTGTTGAATACATTATTACTGATATACATTATTACTGATATACAGTATGTCACACGTTCTGGCATGAAGAACACATCAGTGTTTTTTACAAGTCATTATACTGAAACAGTTTCTTTGACAGGCTTTTTGTTTGATATGGTGCAGAATTCTGGTCAGTGGCATGAAAACAATGTAAATGTTGACATTATTTTATATTTCTTAGGTTGCAATGAACACCTTGAACTGCTTGAGGCCTTTTGAACAAGTCTGTTAAAATTTGTGGAACAATGACAAGTTGAAGGCTCACCTGTGACCACCAGGAGGACGGATCCTTTGCCTTTCGTCGTTATGCGTTTCCCAGTGTCTGAGTTAAACTTTTTGTAGACACACCAATAGGGCCCCGTGTCCTCGGATGTCAAGTTTTTGATAATAATGTCCACGTTGCACATTATTGATTTGAGCTGGAGTCTGCCACTGAATGCTGCAGCGATTACATTCCCTTCTGCTTTAAATTCTGTGTAAATAACTTGAACCTCCTCATTTAGACCCTTAGTCAGGGCCAGGTACTGTTCTGTTTCAGAGGTCGTGCACTGAATCGTGATGGAATCTCCAGCTTGTTTCCACACCACTCTGCTCCTGCCTGCACAAACAGCATAGAAATGAATCAAAAAAGCATAGCACTTACATCACTGTGAGTATTGTATTTTATTGTATTTTGTCTTACTTGGGTCTTGGGTCTTACTTGGGTCACCCAGAACTGTGCAGGAGAGGCAAAGGACGATTGTGAGCTGTAGCCTGACAGCAGACATGATGACAGTGATGGCTGCGAAGCAAAGTTTACATGAGTTCTGACTCCTCTGACGGAAATGTGTGTTTGTTTTCTCCACACATGACGCTCAGCAGCAAAACATGACCAATAAAGAGTTAGATGTGGTCGAGTAGATGACAGCCTAGGAAGGAAGACGAACTAGGTGTCTGTGACCAAAAAAAACCCAACAACTGTTCTGCGATTGAACCGCCCACAGGTTCAGACGCCCGCTTCAGAAAGCAGGTTTAGTGAAAACTCCAAGTTAGTTAACCCTGAGATGAGGGAAACTCTGGTTTTTCAATAAGCCAGTTCAGCCAGGAGTCAGTTACACTGGCAACATACTCTGTTAACCTAACCTGCTCGCATGGGTGGTTTTATTTAACTAACCCTGAGTTTCTCCTGCTCTTAAGTTAAAGCCAGCAGATTGAAGGCAGTGGCAGACATTATGGTCTGTCCTTTTCTTGAAGAGCCAGTTGATGTCGAGGTGCAGATACTCTACCTTAGCAAAAAGTAGTTTATTCAAGTGTACTACGAGAATACTTATGTTATACTAAAACTGAGTCGGTATACTTGAAGTTTACTTTTATATACTATATTTGACATACACTTAAGAATAGTATAGTTAAGTATACTTGGTTTAAACAAAAGTCTAAGACTAAGTACGTTAATACTAAGACTTACACTTATACTTTTATACTAAAGCTTACACTTGTACTTTAGTATACTTTTTTTTACTTCTTTCTGCCACAAAGTACCCATACTTAGTATATCTTGATCCAAGTAAAGAATAAGGTCAATTGCTTACATTTAATTCAGCAGAATACACATTTGCTTTGAGGTATTACCCCGTTATAAACTTTAGTGCTGCAGTTTTACAAAAAACAAGTAAAAAGCAGTGTTTTTGTTTCTATCGAGTTATTTATTTTTGGAACCAAAAATATTGCACTTTTCTTTGACCTTTTTTTCACACTTTAGTTCTCAACTTGGAGACACTATTTTGTTTACATTTTTTTACAAAGCAAGGGAACACTATTCCTTTACCATTTTGACAAAGGAGGATTCGATCTTGGAGAGACTATGGTTTCTCTTATGTTTAAATTTTGTTTTAGTAGTTCTCTTTGTACTATATATTATTGGGTGGTGAGAGCTTACACCACCATTTAAAAATATATATATATATATAATAATAAAAATAAAGGTCAGTGTTATCAGAGAGTTACTGTTTCACAGTGCTCCCTAGTGGTTAGAAGAACAATATGTACACAAGATGATGGGTTAAATACTTTTTTTTTCTTTTTTTTTTTATATAATACATTACAATTCTCCATAAGTGGAGAATTGTGTGTAAACTGATTTTACATTTTGTAAAACAGCATCTGATTGTTAATATTGTTAATAAATAATGTATACTGATAAACATTTACCAACATAATTGCTGTTGTATTATAGTGTGGTATAAACTGCTTTACAGTCAGAGGAGTCACATTATGGAACAATATTAATAATGATGAGAAAGACATGATGAGCTCACACTTATTTCCTACTCCATTCAGACACAGCGTAAAGTAGCTCTAATATTATTTTTTTTATACTTTTCTACGTTTAACATAAAATATATACTCTTCTAATGCTATGATGATTCTTTTACTTTGTCTGAATCATTCATTCATTCGCGTGTAGTGTTTAGATACAGGAAGTTATACTACATTACTGTTCAACAGGACACAAAGCAATCCATCTAACAATCAAATCTGCCATTACATGTAATCATTCATGAAACACCAAATAATATATAATAATATAATATAAAATATAACCTTTTATCCTACAATATTATTATTTCACCTACACACACACACAGCAGTGTAAATTATAGGCTTTAACTGTTTTTTTGTTTTTTTTTTACAAGAAATCACAACATTATCATTGCACATGCTTTATCTCTGATAATGTACAATATAATACAGTGTCTTGTGTTGAATTTTGAAATTAATATGGGCGTGGCTATTACAGGAAGACCAAAATGATTCTCGAAATTTTAAATATTGTGTTCAACGGAACGACTGAAATACATGACATAACCGTGACGTTAATGTGACTTCACGGTTAAGTCACGTATAAATATCAATATACGGCGATTTACTTAAAGCACGGGATCTAGGACACAGTAACTTCACAGTGTAAATTCACACATTCATTTGCTGTGCAACTAATGGCACGTCATTTGAACACTCAAACATTTTACTGGAACAACAGTATCCCATTATATTGGATGATATCAGATGGAGAACTGATGACAGATGTTAATGCATCACGTGTATCTATTAAATACAGAGATGATGATGATGACCGGAGTCATCTGAAGCGGATGTGACCTCAACAAACACCATCACGCTGCCACCGAAGAATTGTAAACTCTAGATCAATACAACGTCATTAAAGGTTTTCACAGTCTTTGGGGACAGGGTTAAAAAAAAAAAAAGAGCACATCCACCTCCTGACCATCTGTCCCAGTCCATCCATCCCACTTTCTTTCCCTTCCTCCAGTCTCATGCAGTTAACCAAGTGAGCCAGGACAGATGCTGCAGGGAGGGCATTTATAATGTGCTCTCTTCTGTTGCTCTGGAAACAGCCCTGTCCATTTGCCAAGCAGAGCTTCCTGTTTAGTGCTGCTAATGGGAGTGGGATGCGTCACATGTTTTAAGACTGCCTGATAATCAGGAGTCTTTGCTTACAGACAGGACAAAAAGAAAACAGAAATAGAATGGAAGATGTTATCATTTCGCCGTAAAACAGAACCACAACCATTTCCCTGCTGTTTTCTGCTCAGTGTTCTGTGTTCTTTATGATTCTCATTTAGGCCGCCTCGACAACTTGCTGAGTCAGTGGCGTATGACTGAATGGGGTTATTGATTGTTTGATTGATTGTTCGCGACGATGCCACTCAGCCACTGATGACTCATCTCCTTTCCCAAACTGGCTTCCGCACCCTCGCGTCCTCCTTCCTTTTTCAGAGCTCTCCCAGGAGGACACACATGGCCTCATCTGGAGAGCACATGCTTTAATCACCAAGTCAATACACTGAAGCCGCAACTGAGCAAGGATGCTTAAACATCCATCACAGACAACAGTTAAATGACTTGGCATATGGCTGTGGGGGTGGAAAATGCTAATCACCGGTCTTTCAACAAAGATTTGTTGAATGATGAAGAGGCGACAGACGACAGGGTTTGTTTCTAATGTGGCTTTAGTGATTAGCTGCCGGGCCGGGATAAAAGAGCAAACTGCAGTGTTGCATATTCCAACTGTCCCAGCAACTCTTTTTAACTCAAAATAAAAACTGGGCATCACTTTTGATTCATATCCCATGTGTTAATATGCTTTCAGAGGGAGAGATGGAAAAAATGATTAGGGACGGGACAATACAACTTTTTGTGCCCGGTTATAACCCGAGACACAAACTCGAGTGTCTATCGATACCAATATTAATCCGACACAGTCATTTTAGACCATTTATGAACGTACGAAGCTGATAACAACACATTTCAATCAATCAATCAATCAATCAATCAATCAATCAATCAATCAAATTGTATTTATATAGCCCACAATTTACAAATTTACAGAGTTTGTCTCACGGGACTTCACAGGGTTGGTAACATCCTCTGTCCTTAGACCCTCGACCAGGGTAAGGGAAAAACTACAAGGGAAAAAATTATATATATTTATAACAGGGAAAAAGAAATAGGTAGTAACCTTAGGGAGAACCACATGTGAGGGATCCACTCCCTGGACGGACAGACGTGAGTCATGAGTCATTCCAAAGACATAATTCTCCAACTGTGTAATAAAAAAAAATAAAAAAAATGAAGAGCCAAACATTACTCGGCTAAAATGCTTTTGCGGATTGTTATTTACAGTCTGTGCGTGATGAAGCATGCGATATATAGGATTTTTGGATAGTATTGGATATCCGATCCAGTCATTTTGACCAATATTGGACCGATACGATTCCCATCCCTAAAAACGATCACATATTTTTCGATAGAAGTTGCATTTGCAGCTGCGGTGCCAACGTTTGTTATGATTCAGCCTCTGTTTGGCCTTGGTGAAGTGACACAGCGTCACATTATGTGTATGCTGCATCCTTCATCTGAAAACCGGCTATTTTAAGCAACCGATATCAGACCTGAATAAGGAAGCATTTGTGTGTCCACAACAGAAACGCAGGGACAAGAGGAAGCGTTTATCTCATCAAACTGCGGAACCACTGCTTCTTTGTGTTTTTCAGTCATATTCCTAACCTGTGTGCAGCTGTTTTACTTAACTATAGCACAGTGTCGCTGCCGCCTCGGTCTGTTTTGACATAAAACGAATCACTTCCTGTGGGCAGTGCAGGAATGTCGGCAGGTGATATAAGATCTGAACTGGAGCAGATGGGGGAAAGCACTGGAGAGCAAGGTACTAATAAAGGCCCAGGACTTTCCCCTGTGGATACACCGGCAGAAAACAACCATTCATTGACTCGCTGCACTCCAGCATCCTGGCATTTCTCCAGGGCAGGAAGTTCTTTTCCTGATCTTGAGTGACCTTTGCATGCCTTTCACAGCAGACGAGGGCTGCAACGCACGACTGTGCCACTCTGCTCTTCACAGGCTGCTCAGGGCTGGCGCACAGGAGGCACAAAGAGGCCCAACTTCTGATTCTGAGACCGAGTGTGATGTGTTTAAGAGAAGCAAGTTACATACAATGAGAGAAAACGCTGTCATTTAGAGCTAAGCCGACAGCGATGACATGTCTTCTAGACACTATTAGATGAGAGGCCTACAAATAGCCTATTCATCCATTTTCTACCACGTTATCCTCCACATGAGGGTTGTGGCGGGGGCTGGACCAAATCCCAGCTGACATAGGTCAAAATGCAGGGTACAACCCGGAGAGGTCGCCCGTTCTTTGCAGGGCCAAATATATAGAGACAAAAAAACCATTCACACTCACCTACAGTCAGTTTAGATCAGTGAGAAAACAATGAGCGACACACTCTGGTCTATACAGTGTGTGTATGTGTGTGTGTGTGTGCGGTCTTGAATGTGGGCTAGCATTGCGATAGAGTCTTGTGCACTAGGTGTTTTCAGCTCTATACGGTGCGGGGTGGGTGGGTTAAATAATGGGTGTGAGGTGGGATAGGTGGGGGGTTATGGAAGGTAAGGTTGTGTGGAGGGGAGGCGGGTTGCTAGGGGTGGGTCTGTATAACCAATTATTAGTATTGAGGGAACCATTGAATATAATAAGACAGATGACATTCTGATAATAACTCCTAATAATAACTTGGATTTTGATGAAATACTATGAAACTTTGATATTGATGAATTCTGAAAAAAAAAATGTTGTTGTTGTTGTTATTGATGTGGTCCTGGTACCTAACTATGACGACCAACAGAAATTAATAAAATAAAATTCTATTTTAAAAAAATCAAAAAATATACAGTACCACCAGAGGAAGCTTGCTTACCACCGTTTAACCCTAGAACACCATTGCCGGGTGGTTTTCACCTGAGCAAATAAATGTATGTGATTTTCATTTTTATTCTTTTTGAAATTTTTTGTTCCCAAGTTCCTAATTTTCCAGTAATTTGGAGCATTTTTATATGGTCCCCTCATGATGGTTTTCTTTCATTTTGTTAGACACTGACAGTTTAAAATAACAGAACACTACTCAAATTTGTCATGTTTTGATATATTTTGATGACAAGTACTTTTTATGGGGTGTATTTATTATCTCCGGTAAAAATCACCCGGCGTTAGTGATGGTGTTTTGAATTTGAGCGATAGTGTTCTAAGAGCCATGGATTTACAGTGTCCAATTAACCTTTTCTCCAGGATTGTGGGAGGAAGCTGGAGGAAAAAACAAACACAAGATGAGAAGATGCCAACTCCACACATAAAAAGGTAAAAGAAAAAGGATCCAACCGGTGACCTTCTTACTGTGAGGCAACAAAGCTAGCCACTGCAAGACCGTTTGACCCCTACAAATGGTCATCAAAACACTGCAATTCATGTAAAATAAAACAACACAGCAGAGACAGCAGAGCTTTAAAATCCAGGAACTCTTAATAGAAATATGAACATTTGTTCTCAGTTGAGTAAGTTAGCCATGTACGTGTATAATAAGTAGTGTTAATGTATTCATTCATTAGGTTACACAGCGACTACTACATTTGAAAACTTACATTTGTTATTGTTCTGTTAAATCAGAAAAAAGGTCAAACCAAAAGGAACTGATAGGGGGTGAAATACTGGTGTTCTGCATCAGCTCTTGTATTTTTACATAACTGTGAACTCAAGAAAGCAGAGAAAGTGTTCAGACTAAGAAAAACATCTCCAAATAAAGCAAACCGTTGGAGAGCTATCAGAGGTAATATTTCATACATAACATCACATCTCGCATGAATCATGTTTTGCTTTGTGCCTCTGTCTTTTTTTTTTCTTTCTTTTTTTAATAAAGAAGGGGTTTAAACAACAAAATGCACTGCCGACACTAAATCAGAAACATGACGTCATGAAGAGATTGGGCAGTTTCTGTGATGACAGAATTGGCAGCGGCTCTTGGCAGATCTCCAGTCAAAGAGTCCGTCTCTGCTCTCAAAAACAACAGCGTTCAGGCTCCAACTCAGTGTAGATAAACAGTGTGTGGAGCCATTTATGCCCGGAGACACGGAGAAGCAGATTTCATTTTGACGCTTTCATATTTGCTGTACTTTGTACGCCGCGTTCTGATAATTTCAGCATGAATAACAGTGTAAATGCATAAAAGAGAGGAATCAGCCACAACAAATTCATATCAATCTTTATTGTATTTAGAAATCCACGCATCAAATCTTTTTTTCTTTTTTTTTTCCTTTACCATTTACAACAGGGGGGGTGGGGGGGAGAATAAGACACAAGCTAAATGTCATGCCTTTCCCAGCAGGCGCGATGCACTACAGGATGGGCTGAAATGGAAGGTGAGCGGGAATACATAAAGTGCTTTGTCAACATTTTCTTCTTTTAATAGAAAAAAGGACCAAAACAGAAGGTTTGAGGGTGGGTGGAGGGCGAGGACACGGAGGTGCAGGGAACGTGACAGCGAGAGAGTGCATGTAAAGAAGGTGACATCATCATGAGGAGGAAGAGAGTCGTGGGGGTGGGGGGGTATTTATTTTTAAAAAATAAAAAAAAATGGTTGAATGAAAAAAACAAAACAAAGAAGAAAACAAAACAAGTGGTCTCAACCCAGGATGAGGCTGGACTTGCCACCAGGTGGGTTTCTTCGGCCACCTGCAGTGACGTTGGCACCTCCCGACGGGGCAGAGGGCTCTGAGGGCTCTGGCGTCTCCTGCTGCTCCTGCTCCTCATGCTCCACATTGTCGGTAATCTCTATAAAGATGAAAACGGGGGGGGGGGGAAAAAACACATTTATCCAGACTCCAGAGCAAGTAACTGTGACTGCTATCTAAACTAAATGCAGATGACACACATTTTGAAATGCATTTTTGACAGTTACGCAGCATAAAACCATGTAATCTGGTAAAAACAAACTTTGACCACTAACATATAAACCACAGATGCAACTAGTCACTTAAATCAGGTTCATTCTCTCACACTTTTATTCATTATATAATCGAAACAACCATGTTTTTTTTAAAGTATAAGTAGCTAGACAAAACTTGAATTCTACTGGAGTACAAAAAAAAACAATAAAAATGGTGCTCTTGCACGATGGTTCATTAAAAATCAAGTATACTTAACTGTAGTCGAGGCTAGCTACCCCTTCAGCTCACTGTAATGTCATCCAGGTTTGTTTTACTTTGATTTAGATTTTAGAAATAAAGCGAAACACGTTTTTGTGATAAACCTAATTTAAAGGATGAAGTTAAGATACTGGCATGTGATATATAGTCACACAACCCAGTTTTCATGGCTAGAATTCACACAGTGAATCAGTGCTAAAACACTGGGCTCTTGCAAAGTGAAGAGGACTTTTTTTAAATTAAATGTCATCAATAAGAGCGGTGCAATGCTTTATTTTAGCACATATTTTAAAAATATTTGACAGGAAGGACACTCAACTAAATATTCCCTCAACACTAGAGGGAATAGAGGAGCTGCTGTGATGAGTGTATTAATTACAGATTTAATACGACTGGTGCCACAGATATTAGAACTACACGGCCTATTTGACAAGGTGGTTAAATAATCCATGTCTGAGCATGACAGCACACTCTCAACATGTATATTTCAAACAGAAACAAATGAATGACAGCAGTGCTTTAACAAAGAGGCTGAAGTGCTCAAATAATAACACAAAATCCAATCCAAAACAAGCGAGCGTTAACGTCTGAACATTGATGACTGGTCAAACCCCTCCATTAGCCGAGGAGCCAGTCTCTTCCTGACAAACATGCACCTGGAGGTTAATAAAAAAAAGCTTTTCATACTAAGTGAGATCCTGCCATCAAAGAACAGCTGCCAGACTACAGACCATCATGACAGGGAAAAATACCACATCAAATAGGTCATATGATTTTTGTTTTTTTACATGGCACGGGATAGAACTAGACTCAGCACAGTATGATCTTTAAGAGTAAGCAGGGAATTACCTGTTCAGTTACAGTGTACCATGAAGTTATTCACTGAGTAATCGAAGTCATGCACTGCTGGTTAGACATGGAGCGAGTGAGACAGAAAGTCTTTTATGAGCAGCTGCAAAACTTGAAGTACTTACCATCATTTACTTGCTCTTGGCCATTCTCAACCTAGAATGAAAACATGATAAAAAAGAATGTCAGATCCATTCGGCGAAGAAAACGGAGTGACACGTTCACCTGTTTATACAAGACATACAATATAGCCCTTTTTGTGCTCTTTATCTGAATCTAACTGCTCCTACTTTGTTACAACACAGTGCTTTGACAGGCAGACTCCGTGCAACGTTTGAAATCTCCCGTTGCTGACAGACATAACAGATCTGCTGAATTTTCTTGGCCTGAGGGGAAGAGAGTTATTCATACCCTCAAAGCCATATCAGAAAACAACGTGCAGAAAGATAATTTCTTTCTTTTTTTTTTTTTGACAAAACACTATCCAGAACTTCACGAATCCCATAAAAGCTTCTTAGGACAGACAGCCAACGCCCGATGAACGTTCCTGATCCTTGAGTTGCGATACAGTTATGACACAGTTCTGGAAGGTGAGCCACGTCTTTGTTTGACTAATATCCCGTTTCACTCTTTGTTAAAAGAAACATTGAATTTCTCGAATACATATTCAGCCCCAAGGACTAGGTCATTCCCAGAACAAAAGGTAAACCTCTACTACGTGAGTGGAGAATATTTAACGAATAACATACAGGAAAGGTTTCACATGCAGAGGTAAAAGTTTCCATTGTACTGTACAGAATTATTCTTCATCTATTAACATGTGCTTTTCAGACTTAAACTAGGTTGTGGCTTTGTTACAACAATGAATGGAAACAATGGCTGTCAGAATAAAAAGGGAGTCACCTCTCTTCTCTGGTTCCACAGCAAGGCTGCCCCAGAGTTGTGGATGGTGGTGAGTTCCGGCTGAGGGTTCTTGGGGAAGAGAAGGGGCTGCTGGCACCGTCTCAACGGGGCTGAAGGCTCCCCGCACAGAGTCCCTGCAGCTGTGCCAGCTGGAAGTTAAGAGACAGAAGCACAGAGCAAGAATCTTAATAAAAGACTAATAAAACATTTTTTTCTTTATTTATGAGCAGTAATACATCAGCTGTCAATGTGTAATGTTTACATTCTGGCCAAAAGTTAAAGTGAAGCTGGGAAGGAAGCTCAAGGGTCAAATGATAAAACATGAGTCAGGTTTTAAAGCAGCAGAGTCATACCACAGGGACACTGATCCAATTAGTCACAGAGGCACCCCAGGCCCTCAGTGCTAAACACAAGATTCATCTCCTCAGATTTGACCAAACATCAGCTTTAAACACAGAATTCTACCGAAATAACATGAGACAAAATCACAGAGAATCAACAGGAAATGTTCACAAATCCGCTCGGGTGTCTGCAACAGACCCAGAAACACAGTGGACTGCTTCCAGGCAGACAACCTCGATGCCAAAACTCACAAAACCCTGCAACGCCTGCAGTCTCCTTAGGCAGAAAGAGCATTAAAACCTTGAGTTTGGCTCATTGTAGCTCATAGAGCAGGCTGTGCTAACCAAAGCCACATAAGGTAACAACCCAGCTTCAGCCCAGAGGGCCAGAGCGGGGACAGACTGTCTTTGTCATGATGGGAACAACTGCTGCTGGAGGAGTGGCCATTGTTGTTAATACAGTGAAGAGAACTCAACGAGAGCGTATTCACTAGTACAGGCTCCATATTTCTGAATCTGATCGGTGAGCAACAAATAGCATTTGGAAGGAGATTAAACTAGATTGATATAGGCTAAAAGCAATGCATTATGTTACCCTCGCTCAAACACATAGCCTCCGACTTAATCTTATAGATCTCCTGGGTCCATTATATAAATGTATGATGTTACTGACCAGGCTGGGAAACAGGAACAACACCCATGTTGCTACTAGTAGTTTTGGATTCCTCTGTGATTATAGTGCTCATCATGTGGTCAGGAGCTAAAGGGAAATTCAACAAACCAACAGCTCTGGTATCAAAACCCTAAAATCCTTACCAACAACCTGCCAGAGACTCTGGCTGAACAACAATAAGCTTCAGTGTCAGCATAAAGAGAATATTGGCAAATTCCCTACCAAAAGTCAGCATTATGTGTTTAGAATTATTAGTTTAATAAATATATTTTTCTCTCTCACGCCTACTTTTTGTGTTTCATTTTACATCTGTTTACTCCGGTTGTTAGATTTAAGCCACCCGTGGAACAAGGAGGTTTTATTTGTTGAAGACAAAACGTGAAAAACAAAAGAGGGCCCTGGTTACTTGGACCATGCAGGTATGTGTCTGCAGGTTGTAAAATGTTTTATAGGAGAAACAGCCCCAATAAAAGTGCAGTTATCCAAACTAAAAAAGGTAAACTTAATGTTTTTTTATGACTGATCAGAAATGAATGAGCTACACAAGAAAGCATGAAAGCATGTCTACCTGCACTAAGAGTTCATACCAAAGCAAACACATAATACTGGTAAAACCTGCTAGTGCAATCAGCAGTGATAATTCAGGCAGAGGCAAACATCCTCATCCCTGGTATTTGTCAAAGTGGGACAAATGAACTTGGCCTAGACCTGGCTCAAACAATGCAAGCAGGAAATGGCTTCACTAACAGCAGCTGTTGGCTGCAGAGGTCAGTGGATGAAGTAATGATTTTGGGGTCAATTCGTCACTGTCCACACATCCAGGAAGTTTGACACAGAATGATAACAGCAAGAGTGTTTTTCTCTACAATGTAATAACTGTGAAAATGCAAGATTCCTCCTTACTCCACAACCATTACACATTACACACTTGATCAACTCTTTGAGTCCAAACCAAACACTAAAAATGCCCATCCTGTGTGAAATGTTTCTGTTGTTTTCTGACCATAAAGAAGTTTAAAACCACAATATTAGTAATTTTAGCCAGTGAGGCTGTGTGTGTGCTTGCTGTGACCTTGACATGTCCAAATAATTTACAGGTCTCTTATCCCCCACTGCTACATCTGCCTGCCTCTCCTCCTGGAACAAAGCCTCCCACAACTCTATAGAAAAGTACACATTTCACCAGATGACAACTTTTTTATCTGACCCATTTCTTCCAGTGAGAGCCGATGCTCATCCCCATTCAACAAAGCCTAGCATCAAATTACACTTATCCCTGTGCTCTAAGGCTTTTTGGCCTTTCCACTTGTGGGATGTGCTTTCTGACAACCTAAATGGAAAAATACTAAATACCAAACACTTCAGTTTGTCTCCTTCCCTAGCTCAAGTTCGAGAAAATTAATTCCATGTTGCTTTTTGCTTACTTAAGGTTTCTGGTAGCCTTGCCTACTTTTGCAAGTCTGAGCTTGCCCTCATACCCTCTCACTAGTGCCAAACTCAAACCACCACTAATGTTTGCCCTGTAAATCAAAACCTTGCTTTTTTTTTCCTTTTTCATTCATTTGGTCCTGATAATATCGCATGGAAAAGTCACTCAGCAAAGTCTGAGTGATGTTGGATTGAATTACTTGGTGGGTTGTTCCTCCGATGAGCATGAGGGTCCTCAGGTTCTCCAAAGATGCTAGAGGCCATCTTGTCTTTGCGCTGTGGGGTCGAGCCTTCGTCTGAGCCGAAGGAGATGCTTGAGTCCCCACCTGGCGGTCGTAGTACCCTATATGGAGCCATAAATGATACATTTCAATGTCAGTTGCCATCCCCCACGCTTTAGGCCAGGTCAAAAATATATGGCCTTCATGTCACAAGCCACATATAAGCTTCATAGTGCAATGAATAAAGAAAATCAATACAAAAAAACCCCAACATATCAGGATGCCTCCCTCCACTTGCAGCCTGACCCCACCCTTACCCTTTCAAACACGTAATTTACACACACAATAACACACAGCCTACTCTCTAAGCCCTGACTGGCCGCCTGTCAGACAAACAGTCACAATCTCTGCCCTGCAGCTGACTCTGGGCTCATAGAATCATAGATAGCTGGCGAGCTGCTGACTCCTCTCAGCACAAATTCCTTTGCAGTGACAAACGCGGGGTCTGTGTGAGTTCTTGGAGGAATAATTTGATGCCACTTTTACGTCAAAGTAACGCAATGGGAGACAAAAAGTCAATAAAAGTAACCCCCCCCCCCAAAAAAAGAGAATATTAGAGTTATGTAAAAGAGTTTGCATGAAGGTCAGTGCATGATAAACAATGCCCACTTGCCATCAGCATTCCTTCCACCATGAGCAGAACAAAGGGGAGACAATAATGAGTAGGGAAAGCCTTTTTAATTCTTGCTGTGCTGAAGGACAGTTGGGGGCAGATAAGAGAAACTGTGCAGAGCCTCTCTTGGACCCCTCCCTCTTTTTCCCCCAAGCAAACTCTCCTCTCTTTAGTGTCCCCGAAGCCACCAGCTGACACGAGAGCAGCTGTCCAGAGGGTCAGGCGGACATATGGAGTCCAAAAAAAACAAGTCTGCTCTGGAAGCAGACGTATAAAGAAAGCGACTACATTAGGAGACTCTGCAGCACGTGGACTGCTCCTAATTTTCTCAATCAATTCTTGCTGTCTCCGTCATACTTGTGATGTGACAGTTAATGCCTAAACCAGACTTAACCTCCCAGCCAGAGGGGATGAGCTCATGCTTTCCACATGGATTGCGACAAGGGGGGAAATGCTTTTAGCTGCCTGGCAGCAGACCCCACCCTAGTCTGAAAATGCAAGTAATATCAATGAAATGGCTGTAATGTTTAGAAGCGGTTAGGCAGCTTCGTGGCAATCGGAGCTAGGGCTGATAATTCTGAGCTCCAAGATGGCATGTCTGATAAGGCAGGGAAGGAAAGCTTTTGATGGCCTACAAAGATTTCAGCCTAATTCTGTTCAATTGCTGCTCTACGGATCCTTTTGGTCAGCCAGCAGCAGAAATGACTAGAAGCTCAAGCGAGGGGGGGGGATTTAAGGAGACGAAGCAAAGAGCTAAGGGAAGATTTATGGGCTTAGCTACCTCAAAGTCCCCACCCAAGCCCCTGCATCATTTGAGAGCAGCATGCCACCTCAAATCGCTTGATGACTGACCGACATTTGACATGCTCACTCAGCAGAGGTGGCGATCACTTGTATTCTCTATTAGTCTGATTCAGAAGCCATTAAATCATGACTCATATGTTTAGGGAGTCGGTTTCAAGGGGAACCTTCTATGCATTATTTTTCTCTGCAAAGGGGAGGAATGCATCCAGATGAGATGCATCACTAACTGGAAGGCTATGACTGCATGCTTGGAGGATGAGTGGTCTTTCTCAGGGTGTTTTTCCCTTCTTTATCGTTACAAATAAGCATTACCTTATGTGTTTAGCCTCAAATAAATCTAGTATAACGACATAAATTCCAAAAAGATGTATTTCCTAAGCTTCACTAAACTCCTATTCTTTCCAACACCAGTGAACTAAGTCAGAGATAATGACATTTGCAGACCCCAGTCTGGTCTGGGATTCTTCCTGTGACCAGGCACATTTTAGGAGTCTGCCTTATTAACCATTTCTTTGGCTGTACAGAAGTCACAGTTAGGAAGTGAGCAGTTATTTGCAACTACCATGTGCAGCACATTTAGAAATCACAGCAGGAGAGGAGCTACGACTCAAAGTAGAGCAAAGTTAGAGAGTAACAGTCAATACAGAGCTAATGTAAGCCAGTTTTAACCATTTTCCTTCCAAAAAAACAAACAAATAGGACAATCTTTTCACCTAATATTGGGATTTTTTTTTTCTTTGACAAACCAGCATGCCTAATTATTCCAGTCATCTCTGGCAGGTTAAACAAACTAACTTAGTGTAAACTAGAGGCTGTGGCGCATCAGTCACCCAATAAGATTAACTTAATTAGAAAGACTATGTGACAGTTTAGCTAAATCCAGAGAAATCCCCGTCCAGCGGGCTAACGTTATGTCGTAGGCTGCCATTAAAACGCAGAAAAGAGGCGTTTTGCTAGCTACAGAGGCTCGTCCACATCCCACTTCTTTTGTTCCTCCATTAAAGGCGTTCAGCTCCTTTTTTACCTTGAACTGCTTTTAGCGCCAGGTTCCATTCCTTTAAATGTGGTGGTCGTCGTCATCTCTAAGAAGTACGTCGATGTCTTGGCTGCGACAAAGAGTCAGTGAAAAAGTAAGAAAGTAAAAAAAGAAAAGAAATTCCTCCTCGGTTCCCGCAGAGCTGCGACGAGATGTCGACTCCACCCGTCACTGAAAAACATAACGACTACCAGATCCACCAGTTTTACTGTGCCAGCCCACGAGACCCAGCCCATCACCGCTTGTCCCACTCTGATTGGACAGGACGTCTCAAAGCTCTTCTCTGATTGGTCGGGACATTTCAGAACTCTCCTCTGATTGGACCGAACCTCGGCGACTGCCTCGACTGTTGGTGGCAGGTCTCGGTTTCACGTCAGGGCTCTCACTTTTTCACCGTATCACCAAGTTATGTTCATACTCTCAAAGTATGTTCTCGTTTCCGTGTTTATCCAACAAACTTCGACTTTAAACACCTGAACTTTATTTTCCATTTATTTGCATTTTCTAAAAATATCTTTTCATTCGAAAATTTCCCCTTGAAAATAACAATTTAATTAACTTTTTAAACTTAATTGACAACATCAACAACAGAAATCCATACAAAAAACAATATTTTCAACACGTTCTGGACCAGATGTATGAAAACAAAAAAAATTCTGACCAGTACTGACTAGTTTGTGTCAAGGACTACTGCAAATCAGACATTTTGATTTTCAAATTAAAAGTCCCATATTTGCGTACTGTCATCCTCATATTCCAATTAATTAATTAATTTATGTCTATTCCTTTTATGTACATCTTCCTTTATATTATGTTGATTTTCTCTATTGATTTTTTTTTTTTGCACAGTACTGTACAAACTGTGCAAAAAAAAAAAGCCTCACCATTAGATTTGTTGTTTTAGCAATGACCATTAAGTATGATTATTTCTCCATCATTGTATCGGGACACATCGAGCAAATATGAGAAACATGCATGCAGATTTGAAAAAACAAACAAAACGGCATCTACAGGTTAAAGTAACGAGTATTTAGTGAGACTTCCACTTGACCCAGGCTTTCTTAAAACTGGTGTGGATCATTAATTAATGTTATTTGTAAAATATGTGTTTGTCCTATGAGTTCATGTTGAGAATTATCTGCTGTGACAAAGGTTCGCGTTGCCACATCACAGGACTTAAAGTTAGAGTGAGAGCATAAGCTGCCGATTGAGCAATGAATTGCTCCGTGTATACTTCTACGAGTGTTTGTATTGGTTATTTCCATCACCAGAGAGCCAGACAAAACCAGTGAAAGGTTGGAAAAAAAAGACAATAGCTTTATTTTAACCGGCATCTTAATAGACAAGACATATGCTTATTTAACTGAAACATCTCTTCAGGCTTTCCAAAACTTGAAGCATGGCCTAGTCAAATGATCACCAAAACATTTCTCTACACACGCTACTATATAAAAATGTATAAAATCAAATATTTTTGTCTGAAGTGGACAGAAACAAATGACAAACCCAGCCCAATTCCCAAATGCAGTTATACTGTTCACTAAGTGATGGCCAGTCCTCAAATAGAGCAAATATGTTAGAAAGTGAGCCTAGCCCACCAACCTGTAAAGTCAGCTTACGTAATCATCCCTCTATTCACAGATCTATCTAGGACGGGGGAGTCATTAATATTAACCACAATAGAGTATGAACAAACAAAAACCTGAACTCAGGGTGATCTGGGTGTGGTTTATGTACAAGAACAAAAGTAACAGGAGCAAGAATGAACATACTATACAGCAGTTACGTGTGGCAGAGAGAGTGGAATTCTGTCAATCTGACAACAGGACAAGTTGCAAAGAAGCAGTCGCTGTTTATCACAGGCCGGGGAAGGGTGGTTGTTTTGAGGAGGAAAATGTGCGTCAGATGTGGTCGATTACATGAGGCCTCCCGTCTGTTGTTGGAATACATCGATTGTATCTTCGTCTTCCATTTCCAACTGGTAAAAGAAATAAAATAATAGGCAGGCAATGATGTTAACATTGTTTAGTGATTGATTGGTGTTTTATATTAAAGTAGAAAGATGACAGAAGGTGTAACAAAATGTTTGTCCAAAAGGGCGTCAGTGTCATGTATAATAGGTCCGAATTTTCAAACTAAATAACATTTAATAACATATTTTATACGGATACAAACTCAAGTTGTATCTTTTAGCAGCAAGTTCATAAGCCTCTTCCTATAGTGTAATATTCGTGACAGGATAGTAGATAGAAATTGAGTTTAATGTGCTCTGACAGTCATTTACATGCTTACATGATGCTCTACGCAAACTCAGCCAGCATTTCCTATTATGGCATTTTTCCACTATACAGTCCTAGCACGCCTCGCCTCGGCGTGGTTCGACTCTACACAGTTTGGTATGGTTTTCCATTACTATAGTACCCCGTCAACGTGGGCGGAGTACTCGTAGCACGGCCGCAAGAAACTGCCGTGACTTTGTTTTATACGCGACACACACAATCTAGTGACTTTGTGAAGCAGTTATTTTGGGTGTACTGAATCATTAGAATCTGGGTCTAAGTCATAAAAGGGACTGCGGCGGGGAGTCGTGACGAAACTATTTTTAAACATTGTTAAAACAATGTTTTGATAATGAGTAGCAGTGCATCCACCGTTCCAGAGGGGGGAGCTGCACTTCTGAGAGCGGGTGTGCTGAATATGTCACTTCCGGGTACTGGCCAATCACAAGACAGTTGGGAAGCCGGGGTGAGAGTTGAGTCTGAAATATCGTGGCTGGGAAACAGCGTCAGAAAAGAGGATTTCTATCGGCCTGTTTACAGCAACTAGGAGGTTTTTGACCATAAAAACAAGTGAATGTATGTAAGTAGACCTCCATAACTAACATATATGTGCGACAGGACCACTCTATGTGAGCTTTAACTGATCTACAGTTTGGCACTATTAGATTTAATTCCAGTGTCGTCTGTCGCGCTCATGACTCTTCTAGTGCCGACACTCACTTGGAAGTCATTGTAAGGAGGATTTCATTTATAGGCGGTGTGATCATATCAGTTAGTGTACAAGTGTCCAACACTTAAATATTTTTACACAAGGTAAAAAGGCACATACAAGTAAAATTAATTAACTCAAGCGTCGTCATTAAAAGAGCAAAGAAAATAAGGCATGACATTTGCATGCCTCAATGGTAAAGGATGGCACATACAAAATACAGTACAAAATAGTAAAATGTATGTTTTAGCAGGACATAGTGCCTTGTGAATAAACTATGGAAACACAGAATGCTAATGACTCACTTATTTACAATAGATTAACTCATTAACTCATTGTTTCAGTACATCCAACTTACCTGTGATGGTGTGTCCGTCTCATTTATCGGCTGGCCATCAAATCTGAACCTGATTTGCCTCATCGACAATCCCTGAAGGAGACAAAGACATTTAACATGTTTGTAGTAAAGCCTCATGTGTCTGCACAAACAAACCATCCCACCTTTTTATTAGGCGCTGGCCGATACTAACCATGTGACCTTAACCAGTGCTTTGACTATTTAAACTCCATGTCACACACAAGACCACAGAACCTTTTGTAGGAATCGCAGCTGTGTTCAGAATTTGAAACATTGTAAGTTCTTCTGTCTCTTGCAGTCAAATAGAAATACAAGGAACAATGAAAAACATCTGTTATTATTGTGCTAAAAAAAACATGAGCTGCATGACAAACATGTATCTTTTACTCTTCTGGCAGTCCAATGAAAACTGGGACTGGATTTTCAGTCTTACAGAGATTTGAAGACCCATTTTCATTCAATTACATACCGTACTTTCTCTTTAACTTTTGCAAATAGACATAGAATGTAGGTTATTACGTTGTTTAAGTAGCCAAGCGATCACAGTTCAAATTGAGGTTACAGTACATTTTCAGAATTCTGGCATGCATCCCAATGTCATCCTCATTAGAACAAGTGATAAAGAGAAAGTCAACATCCATGCATCCCATTAAAGCCAGCACCTTGGCTAAGGACGCCCTCAGAGGTCATTTAGATCATAAATGTTGAAGGATAATCGATTAACATAGGAGAACCCAGATGTTTAAGGAGATGGGAATGAGGTGAGATCTTGAAATGTGTTAGGCTGAGGTTAGATACAGTCTGTGCTGACCTTGGCTCATAGCCACTGAACAATAACTCTCTGAGGAAAATGACTGGAAAATTGTGACCATGATGCCTATGTTTTTTTTAGGGCTGCAACTAACGATTATTTTCACAATCAATTAACCTGTTGATTATGTTCTCAATTAGTCGAGTACTTTTTTGGTCCATAAAAAATGTCAGAAAATGTTGATCCGTGTTCCTCAAACCTTGAAATGACTATGTTCTCGAATGTCTTGTTTTGACCACGAACCAAAATGATCCAATTTTAATAATTTATTTGTTATATGGTGCAAAGAAGCCAGAAAATATTCAGTTTTAATCATTAAAACAACAATAAAACCGATTCATCCATAATCAAAATAATCTGCCTTTCTTTGGTTATGAATAACATTTCATATAGATCTTGACATCAGTGACACAATGTAATGTAAGCTTTAACATTAAATGAATACCTGCTGTTAACCGAAATGTTCATGGCAAGGAGAAACACATTTTGACCACGTGATTTATGTGGGAAGTGGATTGTCCATAATACATATTTGTTTGAACAAGGTTAGTTTTGCATTATTAAATAAGCTGTAAACTTAAAGCTTCAAATACTAGTCATTAATCATTGTACAGTCTGGCTTTGAACAATATCAAACTGCTACTTAAAAAGTACATCATGGATATCAATCATTATTTCCATATGATGGAGGTGCAGCGTAACACAGTTCTTGTATGCTTTACTCCAATTGAAAGACAAATATATGTCTAAATATTCTTTGATGACATTTAAGACTAAAATATCTCTTCTGTGCCAACAAATTACACAGAATTGAATAGAACTTTTACTGATAGACATGTTGACATGTCATGGCAGAAAAAGCTGGAGTTCAAGTAATAAAACTCTCAAACTCTTTTTAAAGAACACTGATTCACTTGCACACTCCCGGGTTGTGACATATATTTGCAGTACTTATATATTTTCTTGTGATATAAATATTGTGCATGTTGATAGCGCCATACTGCCTTAAAGACTATGTTATGTTATGTTAGACCTGTGTTTGACAAGTCGGAATGTTTTTCTGTGACAAAGATCTATGCAGCTTTCGTGCAACCTTTGGAAAAGCTTTCAGAGCCCTCTGCCTGAGAATGGCTGGCTTTAGTGGTTACCACACAGGAAACCACCAGAAATAAACCACCAACCGGAAACAAACATCATCCTGGATGTTCACAGCTGATGGCTGTTAATTGCCGGTTGCTGTGTCTTTCTTTTACCCACCTGTCTCTCGCAGTAGGCCTTCATGAGTTTGATGAGTGGCGTGTGTCTTTTGATCTTAAACTGCACTACAGACCCATCCTGACCTGCTACCTTCAGGTTTATGTGTTCATTGCTTTCTGTCTTGACTCCTTCCTGCGGGACAGAGGAAGAGAGAAAACCACATTAAACACAAATTAATTAGTTGATCTACTAGATAAAACAATTAGAACTGTTACAACTTTAGTGAAACAATGAACTGAAGGAATTTGGGTTACTAAAGTAAATGAAATACTTTGATTTGTCAGGTGCTGCCATTGTAATCAATAAGTTTGGGATCTTGTGTCTCATAATAATTAGATATTATTAACTCCACCAAAGAGGTTCTGTTTCTAGATAAATAACACTTTCACATTGTTGAGGTAGGCAGGACAGTCTGCAAAAGTATTTCACCGCCATTAGATTTGTGTATCGTCATTATAGAAATTCAGGAAACACGTGCAGTTAACAAGTTAATAACAACATTTTCAAAAAAATAAAAAACTGCTTCTAAGTGTCAACTATTAGTGTACAAGACCCTGGGTCCACATTACATACACATGTTTTATGAGTGATTGACTGCTTGCTAAAATATAAGACCAAGATTCAAGAAGTCACATCGCTCCAATCTAAACGCCAATGATGACAGAATTTGACAGACAAAAACATCACAGTATGCACAGCAGCTATTAGGTACATGTATCTCAAAACAATTTCAGTCTAATACAATAATCCTTCAGCAAATCAATCCAAATCAAATAGAACTTTCTGTTTGTCATAATACTGTAGCTCCTTTAACGTGTTGATTCAAACAGGGTGGATAAAATAATGGTAACACCAGTAAACACTCTACCTCAAATATACAGCATCTGGTTTATATGCAAGTCAACGCTGTTTACATGTCACGTGATATAAATGTGAAAAACAAAATCATTCGGCAAAAACCAGGATCACCACGTGGTTGTAGATAAACAGGTATTAAAAATACATGTACAAATACACACAAGATAATTGAGCAGACTTTACTCAAGCACATTTCCCCTTGTTTACACCCAGTTACAGGGTAACTCAGATCGGTACAAGCGACAGTCTGACATCAGCAGACACACAGATGCTCCAGAGAAGAAGAAAACAGACCTGTTGTCGAGGGTTTGTCTCACAGGTTTACCACTGCTGTCTGTCTGTCAGTCTGTCTGTCTGTCTGTCTGTACAAACTTCCTTCAACACGCGACGTTAACCACACACTCGCACACAGGCGTTGGTAAAGTGGGTAGTACGGTGAGGATGACACCAGCTGGCTGCTCTGTGATCTGACCGAGCAAAAAAATAAAAGCCTTCTGCGCGCCCGTAGATGCGCGTTCACAAACCTTCCGGTGTATCAAAGTAGGGATGGCTAGTAGTTGAATTTAAACTTACAACTTTAACAGTGCACAACAACAGACGTGGGAATGCCCGTGCTTAAACGCGCCCTTATGCCACAAAGCCACTCAAATAAAGTCGCATTTTCAAACAATGTAGAAAGACTCACCTTTGGTTTTTCATCAGCCATGGTCACTCTTTTGGCGCTTCTCTACGCTGCCACACAAAGAATACGAGTACGCGCACGTACTCGTGCCCGCTTGAAATTTTCGAACTCGGCGTGCGCGGTCACGCGCCATTGCGCGTCCACTGTACTGGGCGCTGAATGGCTGTCGGGAGTCACGAGTTCTAAAGCGCAGTCCCGCATGGGCGGGAGAGCGTGTATGCGCGTTAAAGAGGCACAGAGAAACACATGCACGCGCACAGCGGTGGTTTACTTTTGTTGTTCGGTTTTCAGGAACATTTATCTCATATTCTGCCTCCGATCACGCAGCTGACATCCCATTAATGCTTCATGGTTTAGTTACTACACTCATACGTTACATTACACGTACTAGAGAAGCAGTAAATCAACAAAATTGTTTGTTTCTTTTTTTTCCTGAAACACTGAACCACAGCGGCCATCTTGTTTTTCTGTCCAGTGATTCAAATGCACTAAACCTCATTTAAACAAATACTTTGGCACAGGAGAGTGGATTGTATTTGCACGGACATGATCCTAATCACAATACAGTTGACATATCTGTATGATATTTGCATTTTCAAAACATAAAACAATCCCTTTATTCTGGTGATGTATTGCTGTGCTTTTGTGTGTTATCCTGCCCAGAACGCTAGAACGATTGATTATCTGTGACAGTATACTTATCAATCACCAATATTTCAGTTCTACGTATGTCGGGGATGACGATACCATGAGGCAATGCCTTCGACGCGTGGACAGGCAGTAGGCAGGGCAGCCCTTTCTCTGACGTCATTACACATGCGCCGTGAGGACTTTCGGTTGTGAAAGACTGAGGCGCGCGAGTACCACCGTACCGCCACCAATTCATGGCATGAAGTGATTTTTACTGTAAAGTCTGACATTTTATATTTTAGTCCGCTAACAACGTTTTGTCCCTAATGGAGGAGGTGGACGTGGAGCCGGCGACCACTGTGAGTAACCGCTGTAGTCTAGTAGTCCTTTTTTTAATACAAGTGAATAGCAGTGCTGCTAATAGCTAACCATACAGCGACAACCTGTCAACTAGTCTTTAAGTTGGAGCAAAAACACGCATGACCTAACATATGTGAGGTTTCACAGCATTATAGGTTCATAACGTGCTACCAAACACGTGTACCACTGCACTGCAATGTAACATGCATACTAAGTTGGGAATGTGTCTATTCTTCAGATAGATGTGCATCAGAAACAATTTAGCCCAAACTAGAATGTATTTTTGTATTATTGTAATAACCTATGAAATAATCCCGTCTCTTTTCTTAAAATGCAGAATATTCCTGCAGCCAGTCATAGCAAGCATTTGGGATTTGCATGGGGTCCTGGTGACATCCTTGTGTATGAGACCCTGTACAAAACAAAAGGTCTGTACATCAGTATTCTCAAAGCTCATTTTATATGTTTTCACTGTCTCACCCTCTGTTTTTGTGCAATGTTATCATGTTACTCACGCTCTTGTTTCCCATGCTACTCTCTTCTCTGTGTCTTTAGGTGGTACAGGTTCTGGTTGCGCATTCATCCATGAGGTCAGGAAAGATGAGGACATATATTCCCCTGTTTTACGCAAACTCTTCAATGAATCACATCACATCTTTGTTGGGCTCCAGACGATTAGGGAGGACCTTCCCAGCAAAAACAAAAAGACTCAGTAAGTCGTCTCAGCTTTTGCATGTCATTTCCAGTGATTCAAACCCTGGTTGATTATTATTTTTTCTTAAAAATCCCTAATTAATCTCTGTCATACTTTTAGGTTCGTCAGCATCAGTAAAAATTACAGATCTGTGATACGCGCTTGTATGGAAGAACTTCAGCAAGTTGCAGGTGAACATTTTTGAAATACAATTTCAACATTGTAACTATCGGCGCAGTTTATCAGGAATAGAAATGATTGACCTTTTTGTCTTCTCTGCAGTTTCGACAAAAGATGCACAAGTGGCCATGCAGTATGGAAATCAGGTATGTTCTCCTGCTTAGCGTACATCTTTGCCGCACATTATTATATTATTATTACTTTTTAAAAGATGTATGAAAGGATAGGGTTCTACTAGAGAGGAATAATCTTTGACTCAAATCAGCTATTCAACTGTTTTTGTTTTTTTGGGGGGGGCACAGGTGTCCATTCTGTTGGCTGTAGAGCTCATCTGGAATCTGTGTGAAGTGCTTTTCATCGATGCTGCTCCTGGTTAGTTTGACTTTGCATCTGTAGTTTATAACTCTTTTGTCTTTTGTAATAATAATTATTATTATTATTAATAAGTAAGTTATTATTATAATGTCTCTTATTTTCACAGCGGGTTCCCTGTTGCTCCACCTTCTGGACTGGGTAAGGTTACATAAGGCTGATGTGGATGAGAAGGCCAGAGATGTGCTGCAAAGCGAGAGCCCTGCTGAGCACCGCGACTACTGGGATGTGGTAGGTCCTAGGACGAAATAGGCAGATGCTTTTCTCAGATTTTCTTTGGCGTAGAGTTCAGTGCGAAAACTCTTTTATAACAAGTTGTTGTGTCTTGCAGGTGGTGAGCTATGTGCTGCAGGGTAGGGTGGAAGAAGCCAGACAGATGCTGGTGAAGCAGGCCACATTGCATCCTGCTGCCAGAAACATGTACAAGCTGATGGACACTCTGCTCAGCAAGATGCCCTTCTACAATGTAAGATACATTTTCAGTGGCTTAGCTCACACTGGCTATAATATTACAACATGTGTAGTGGTGTTGACCTCTGAACTGTCTTTTCATAATTTCTCAGCCTGGTGGCAACCAGACACTAACGGAGTTTGATGTGAAGTGGAGACACTGGCACGAGGAGGTGGACCGCTGCTTACAGGACAGCTCCTTTGCCAGCAACAAACACCTGGAGCTCATCTGCAAGGTTACTGTGTTTCAGTATCAGTAAACCTCTTAATTAGAGGACTCTATTCTATTAGCTGGAGGTCCCATTCTCTAAGGATCTGCAATGCACTGTGCTCTTTAAAGTTATTACAGTTCTGTGAAGCTCTGTTTCCCAAACACTTATCTGTACATTAATTTGCTATTAACTAATTCATTGTTATTTCACACTCTGAAACTTGTATCAATCCATCACCACGCAAACCATTTTTCCATCTGTTTTAATCTTAGATCTTAGTGGGGGATGAAGACACTTTGCTCACACAAAAGGAATTGCTGAGCACTTGGTACCACTTCCTAGTTACTCGAATGCTGTTCTGCCACCCGACGGTCAAACCCACTGAGTTACATTACTATGCACAGGTAAACTGCACTAACTGCTGCTGTACTAGTGGATATTCAGACTCTGATACTGCATTCTGGTTATTTACTCTGTGCATGCGTGTGTGCATTTATGCTACAGTCATGCTTGACCATGTTTCTGGACTCACGGAGTGTTCCAGAGCCACTGGACAGCATTTTACTGGCTGCCTTTGAGTTTGACATTCATCAGGTCATCAAGGACTGCAGGTAAGAACGTTTAGTACATGTTAGTACACGTCAATAAATGTATGTTTACTTCTTCTTAGTTAAGTTAGTAATAGTGCACTATTATTATTATTGTTAAACTGATTTTACACTCCTTTTCCTTATTTCTCCTCTGTGTCCATCCAGCATTGCGCTCAACAACTGGTGGTTTGTAGCCCATTTGACAGATCTCCTGGATCACTGCAAACTCCTGCAGTCTCACAATCTACAGTGAGCCACTCGGGTTAACGCATTTGCACTTGAATTCAATAAATTTTATTTGGCCATTACCATAATAACCACATCTCTGTGGTGTGTTTGCAGTTTTGGCTCCAACTTGAGAGAGTTTCTCCTGTTAGAATATGCATCTGGCCTCTTCACCCATCACAGGTATGATGCCTTTAGTAATGATTATATGGAAGTAATTTGTAATTAACTGTATATCAATTTTATTTATGCGTTTTCCCTGTGTGTGCCAAGTCTTTGGCAGTTGGCTGTGGACTACTTTGACAACTGTCCAGAGTTTGGTCGCGTTTACCTGGAGCTACAGATCGAGCGAGTTCCTTTAGACACAGAGCGGAAAGCCCTCAAGGTGCTCAGGGTCTGTGAGCAGAGGCAAATGTCAGAGCAGGGTAACACTTCCTTCTCTCTCTCCCTGCTTGTGTTACACAGATGCAAACAAAGAAGTAAAAATAATATGTTAAATGTGTTGTCTTTACTCAGTGCGGAGTATCTGTAAGATCATGGCTATGCGGGCTCTGAGGAACAACAGACTGGGTTCTGCTCTGTCCTGGAGCATCAGGGCCAAAGATGCTGCGTTTGCCACTCTCATTTCAGAGAGGTCAGTTCCCTTTAACAACACATGTAGTATAGTGTTAAAGATGGTTTTCAACACCTCGGATAGTTGTGCTGTTCAAAGAACAGCAGCAGCGAAAGAAGTCACAAACGTGTAAAATTAACGATCGTTCCTGAAATCTGAGATTAAAAGGGTTTCAGTGTTAAACAGTCAATGCAATGTTAGTGATACTTAAGGAGATAAGTCAATAGAATTTCCTGCTTTATTGCTTCATACCACTATGTATTTATATCATTCATCATTTATTTATCGTATTTACTCACTCACACACAAACACACACACATTGGAGAGAACATTGGAGTGTGTTTAATAAATAATAATAAACCTATAACGAAGCCATGTTGTCAGCCTGCAGCCCACAAAGCTATCAGAATCATACAAACACAATAGCATCAGCTCACGTTTCAAATGGTTTCTAAGTGTGTACGTGTTCCACCCCCCACCCCACAGGTTCCTACAGGATTACTGTGCCAAAGGAACGTTCTCTGATCTGGACCTGATAGACAACTTGGGTCCGGCAATGCTGCTCAGTGACAGGCTGACTTTCCTTGGTATGGGCATGCATATTCAGTCGTGAACAGACTCACTCAGGCCGTCACATGAGACAGACACATGCATGATTGTGCACACAGATCTAAATAAAGCTTAATGCAACAGCATGTGACTGTTTAAGTGAAAAGTGTTAAAGAAAGTCTATATCCAAGTGCATTGATGAAAAGGATAAAGTCAACTGAACTTATGGGATGTAAATAGTTTCCCATATTTTATTTATTTATTATTATTTATTTTTAAAATGAAGTGATTAAACTACTATATTGCTGAAAATGTAAAAAAGACCTCACTTTGCGGTGATGTATGAAGCAATGTGAGAAGAGGAAGAAACAAAGCACTTAAGCAGAAGTAGATTTTCTGTAAACATCAGTGAGAACCATCCACACTCATGCCCTGATTACTGTTAGAAAAACGCTGCGCTCTTTTAATTCCCAGGAAAGTACAGAGAGTTCCACAAGTTATACGGAGAGAAGAGCTTCAGGGAGGCAGCAAAGCTGCTCCTCTCCCTCATGACGGCTAAGATCGCCCCCCGTAGCTTTTGGATGACTCTGCTGACTGACGCCCTGCCGCTGCTCGAGCAGAAAGAGGTCAGTCATCAAAGTGCTCAGTATCCTATTGATATGAAGTTTTTCTATTTTTGATAATGCAGATGTAAAACCAAGGTACATTCAAACATGAGTCCATATTATTAATATATTATGAGCACAGAATACATATCACGAATAGTCACAAAGTGCTCAGAAAACACAAGTTCTGCTAGTAAAGCTGTTGTGCTTTGTCTGTTTTTTTTTTTCCTCCAGGTGATCTTCTCCGCAGACCAAACCTATGAGCTGATGTTCTGTTTAGAGGAGCTGACCTCCTCACTGAACACCACAGCTTCCACTAGAGACAAGCCCATGCAGGTACACATCACAAACCCACCCCCATTCAAAGGAAAACTGATCGACACTGTACTGATGCTCTTGAACTGATATTGGCGGATTTTTCGCAATAGACATAAAACCCATTCCAGTTCTGATTGGATTGCGTTTGTCTTTTCAGGAGGAAGATCTAGAGCTGACTAAAGTGGAGCTTCTGAGACTCGCTCTGGCCAGAAACCTGGCTATGGCTATAGTCAAAGAGGGAACTGTGGAAACATGAATCAAAACAAAAACTTTTTTTTTGTATTGTGTATATAAAAGTCTAGTAATCAAAATGTGCTCTTTGATAATAAAACTTTTCATGATTTATATCCTTTTGGCCACATTTTTATGACAAGTAAATAACGCGTAGGATATCAGACATCCATTGAAAGAAGGATTTATTTTTCCATGCAGAGAACGAATGGCACATCATACAGTATGTACAGACCCGACACTCAAAATCTACACGTCACATGTTCACTTGTCATACAACAGACAGTAAATTACATCCTATTTACATTAAACACACGTCTGTATGATAAACTGAGGACTGCCAGAGAGGGGACCACAGGCTGATTAATGAAAACTAACTCTCAGGAGAGTTTGACTCCTTCCGACTGTTGCACAAAAATGGTCTGCCTGATGAGAATCCTCCATTTAATTCTACCCAATTTCAATTCACATTTCTAGGTCCTGTGATGCACTGACTAGTACAGACTAGTAGATAAAATTTTTTAATTTAAACAAATACTGCTCAAATAAAGGCTGTAGCCTGCTTTCACGTGGGTGGAAATCACTTTTCATTTTGTTAAATAATATCTATTATTTAAAATGAAACTATATACTGCTGTTGGCTGCCTTATTCTGCCTTTAAACATTGTTGGTCCACTTAGCACAGGGCTTCATTATTGTATATTTTTTTCACAGTTGATTTCACCAAAATGATCACATAACTACATTAACCAGTCCACTATCTTCCTGCAGAGATAATGTCTACTGACTACTTTATTTTCCAGTGTAACTCTGTAGATTGCACAAATCTACCATTTCAAGTATGTTACGTACAGGCTGGTTAATTGTGCAGACAGAGGAATAAATAAATAAAAGCACAAGTAATATCTCCTAAGCTCTGTAAACGTACTGTAGAGGCTCAGTTCTTTTAAAGTTCATGTTCGGCTGCAGTGCAACATTTCAGTCTGAGTCAGAGCTCCGATACGCGCAATATTTTCAGTACATTCGGTAAGATCCGTTAAAATAAGGATCTCATTTCTTCTTTGGTGTTCGACAGCTGGCACCTGTAATGTTGCATTACTGCCTTCTTCTCCATTAAGCTACAATACAAAAATCAACATGAATCTTAAAAACCTGTTAACACCACAGCTATCTCACTTTTTTTTTACTTTCTCAAATAATATCTGCCGAAAGCTCTTTAGCGATACAGATGCAAGTTGTAGTTGTTAACATCTCACTATTGGGATGGACAATGGCCTGAAGATGAAAAATTACTCAAAGGAATGTGAAGCTGAAAGCACTGTCCCCCCCCCTCCTCTCTCTGGGATGTGTGAGAATTCACCCCTTCATGGAGTGTGACCTGGACTGTCCCTGCACAATGCTATAGATGACCCCATGTGTCTGGTGGGGGGAACTGGTCCACCTCTCCTACCTCATTGCACGGGTGGTCTCCGAGCATGAAAGCCAGCTTGTAGCGCAGACGTACTTTCTCCTACGAAACACAAACACACAGTTCTGTAAATATTTATACCAACGTTTCAGACACAAACTAATGAACGCAGTGAGACAGTGTTTGGGTGAGGAGCTGCATGAGAATCTCTTGAGGTGGTGTCCAGCCTTATCATGCAGAAGGAACTACACATGACCAGTTTCTCCTACAATGCATGATTAAAAATAATGATTTTTCAGCTGTGCTAACATAATTGCACAAGGGTTTTCTAATCATCCAATAGCCTTCTACAAGATTAGCAAACACAGTGTACCATTAGAACACTGGAGAGATAGTTGCTGGAAATGGGCCTCTATTCACCTATGTACATATTCCTTTAAAAAGCATACATTTGCAGCTAGAATAGTCGTTTACCACATTAACAATGTATAGAGTGTATTTCTGATTCATTTAATGTTATATTCATTGAAAAAAATAGCTTTTCCTTCAAAAATAAGGACATTTCTAAGTGACCCCAAACTTTTGAACGGTAGTATGTTTAGTAGTAGTATTGTTTGGTTACCTACCTTTGCTGGATTAACCAGCAACATGATCTGGGTGATGGAGGCAGGAGGTAGGATGGGGTTGAAAGGTGCCAGTTCTGTTCCCGATGGAGGCTGCAGCTTCACCTTCATTGACTGACGCAGAACAAAAACAGAAAGAGAAGGCATTTTTTAATGCCTTTATTTGAGGAAAGGTTCACATCTCATCTTTGTATGCCCACAAACTGGTAGCCAAAAGAAGCACCACTGTCCTAAGGAGGCAACATGATGAATACCAAGTGCCTTCAAACACCACAGAGGATCAAGTCCGAATAGAAAAGTACCTCCACAGAAGCCTCTCAGTTTCCCAGTGTCAGAACACTCCCCTGTCTCATAAGGGCAAGTATTTTAAAACATCCTGAACTGCCCATATCACCACCAAAATCTGAAAAGGTCTTCCTTGAGCCAAAACCTATATTCACAGAAGATTTCATCCAAATCAGCCCTTTGCCTTTTGAGTAATGCTTCTCACAACACACGTTCATATTTGTTGCAAAGAATTGCGTGTACTTGACTGTACCTTGGGTACGGCAACTTGCAGTACCACATTGTGAACAGGGAGCGGCGCTGTGTTGAGCGTAGAGACCACCATGACAAGTACATCAGGCCTGCCAGGGGGACAGTCGGACGCAAAGTTAATCAGCACACGAACGCCACCCTTATCGTAGGCCGTCACAGGCAGCACTTTACCTGAAGACAGACGGGGAGCAGCCAATCAACAACAGGAATATCAAAGAATGAACACCCTCATACTGTTTAGTAGCAGTTATGTTCCCTTCCCTCTCTCCTTACTCGGTCTGATGGCTTCCAGGGGGACATGCACATTGCTCAGGGAGACGTCTATGGCTCTGGATGGACTGCCTTGGAGAGGGGGATGAGACGGAGACAGAGAGTGGAAGAGAGGGCTCCCCGGGGCTGAGCCCAGGCTCTGGACCTTTGTGTGGGACAGAGCAGGAGAGCCAGGTATTGTACAGTGGAAAGGGGAGCCCTGTCCAGGCATGTGGGGAGGAGCTGCTGCAGGAGTCACCCCAAAGCTGCTTCCTCTGGTTGTCATCTGATTTAAACTGAAAATGAATTTAATAGAGATTGTGATGAAACATCTTATGGTGACATGGTTTGCTTTCGTTTCAAATCAGAAATCCGTGGTTTGGACAGCTGTACCTCTTCGGATCAGAAAAGCCCATCATGGCCAGGTCTTGCAGGTTCTGGAGACTGTGTACGTTGGTGGCTGGTTCAGCGTGAGGTACCGCTGCACCTGAACAAGCTACACTGCCAAACAAATCCACACTTGATGCTGGAGCCTGCAGAGGACATGAGGGAAACATCAGCTCATCTCTGTTATCTACACATCGACAAGAAGTACAAATGGTTCGATTAGCTTTAAAGCTTTAAAAAATTTTTTACCTGCAAGGAAGTCCACTGATTGGACAGTTCATTCAATGTAGGTTTCGATTGGCTGCTCAGAGAGGAAGGGGGGTCATTTAATCCTGAAAGTAGCATAATATTGCGACAAGAGAATAATTTCTTTCAATAATGTGTACAGTTTTGCAGTGGCTCCGCGGTAGAGTGAATCATCTTTGCTGTGATTCCCGGCTCTGCTAGTCTACATGCCGATGTGTTGTTGGCGTGACGTGTGATCGATAAAATGTGCTGCACCAAGAAAGCTGTACTATATGGATGTGTGAGTAAATGGCAAAAACTGTAGTGTAAAGTTGCCGTGTGGTCATCAAGATTGATGAGCAGCATTCAGACATTTCAAGCCACAAACCACATCACAGAAACTGCAGCATCCGAACAACCATTCTACATTGTAGGAAATAAGATTGTTTTTGTTTACTGTTAGAAGAATAGAATGGCTGGATCGACATTTTACAAATCACCTAATAAGAACTTAATTGAACAGACAATCTTGACAATTAAATCTTTACAAAACTGGTAACAACAAATGCTTATTTTACAAAGTTATACTGTATACTGCTCTATTTCTTGGCCAATAAATGCTTGGAAGCTCCAACTCCAGATGAAACAAATCCATTTTTAGTGATGATAAAATGATCTTGAGAGAGATTGAGACAGAGCCGGGAACCAATTATAATTCCCAAAATGTCGAAACATTTCACGTCACAATGCGGATATACTACCTAGGGAGAGCAGCTCATCGTCAAGAAGCGAGAAAGCAGCGGAGGCCTTGTCGAGGGGGGGATGACTCGGGCTACTGCTCTGACTGCCGTGAAAGCCGGCCAGGCGTTTGGGAGGAGGAGGAAGGACGGGTATGGGAGAAATGGTGGTGTTGGTTGGGAAAGGATTTGAGGGTTGAGAGGGAGGGATGGTCGGTTGAGGAGGGCTCGGAGTGTCAAGGCCAGCGAGGTCTATCAAAGTATCTGTGGTCTCTGTGAAGGGATTAAGAAGATCACAGCAGTTGAAATAATCACACCAACAGCGCATCTGGAGGTTTTTTTTGTGGTCACTGCATAAACATGCGTCAGATTAACAAAATATTGCTCACCGCTTTCGCTGTGACAAGCTGTGGATCGAGGCTCTTCACTTTCACCGTTGATCGGCAGCCCCTCCACGATCTTCTTATAGGAGTTGATGACTCTGGAGAGTTCGTCGCTGGCCTGCAGGATGTCACCTGAGCAGTCAGACGCAGGGAGTTAGAGATCTCGCACGGTGACAAGATCAGTAAGGTCTTCATATGAACAAAAGATCACATGGGAAAACAAACCTAAACTGGTGTCATTGTCTTCTGTCTCAGTGGCCATCTTGAAAGCTGCGCGCCTCAGCTTGTCACACCGCTCGTACAGTTCCTAAGGAGAACAATAAGACTTTGTTCAGACACAATTATTGAACAACACAGACATGCAGTAACATATTCTCTTGTCTGATCCTATAGAAATAAGATCATTTGAGTTATATTTGAACTTCACTTTAGATAAAGTATAACAATGTGTGCAGAAGACAAAGAATGGTGACAAATGTAGTGTCTTTGCACTTTGTTTGCATTTGTCGACAAAAAAAAAAAAAAAGCAGGAACAGATGTCTTTACATATCAACCGAACATCATTATCATTATTATTATTATTATTATTATCATATGTTTTTGCAAACAACACTGAGAAGAAAAGAGATTAAAGATGACAACAAAGTGGGAAAAACACATACAACCACATGATTGTATGGGGTTTTTCCCCAACACATTTTACACACTGCACTTTAAACTGGAATCAAACTGTCCATGACCTGGGTGGATAATCTAACTGATTTGAGTTCACATTTTCATTTGTGTGTGCGAGTGCGCAGGCACACACCTTAATGATGTCTTTGTCTGAGTCAGTGGAGCTGTCTTTATTGTAGTGGGACAGCATTTCAGTCAACAGCTTGACATTGATGTTCACCTCCTCCAGTGTGAGCAGTCGTTTTGTAAGCTTCTGCACTCGGGCCTCATCCTGACACAGGTGACAGGACGCAATAGATGAAAACTGGTAAAGCCACGTGTGAAAATACACACAGTATATATTTCCTTACCAAAGTTCAACAGGACAAACAAAATCCAGTGAGCCACAACTTCCTGTCTTACCTCCTTCACCATGTTTTTGATTAGCCTGTTAGCTTCCTGCAGGTCCTCTGGATTTTTACTACGGAGGAGCTCAGCAAGCAGCTACATACACACAAACACACACATCTGTTTGCTTTACTTATTGCAGAAATGCATCCTTAGCTAATACATATAGAGTCCATGTCTCCTCTTGGGACTTAATTCTGCTTTAATCATGAAAGTACGACAAATAACCTTTACTTTTCATTAGCATATGTTGTTGATGACGGCCACAGCATCAGTGGTGATTCAGAAAAACAGATACAGTATGTTCTTTGATTCCTTACCTTTCCCATGTCCTCGTTGTCGAATACTGGATGCTTAGGTCGTGTTGGAGGGGAGGGAATCAGAGTCCTGTCCAACGGTAACTCTGGATCTTGTGTCACAAGGCCTGTGGAGAGGAGTGCAAGCTGGAATAATGAGATTCCTTTGAGGCTAATTTGTGCATTATGACTGATTGTTGAGTGTTTCATCTGCACCTTGTCTTTTGAGCGTCTGGTAGGCCTCGCCGATCTTGGTTTCACTTGGAAAAGCAATTGTCCAGCTGTACAGCATCTCTACAATCTTCATCTTCACCTTCTCAGGTGTACTGTCACCCATGTACTAGAAACAAGAGGTGGTGGGAAAACAGACTGGGCACTAAGTGATCATTCAGCATACATTTCATTAAACACATGTAAAGAGAGCTCACCTTTGGAGACACAACTTTAATCAGCTCATTCAAAAATCTGTATTTTCCCACTTCATTGTGAAACCTTCTCCCACAGTTCTTCATACACGCTTCCAATACCTGAACACAAAATAATATTTGTGAATAGTTCAGTAGCTGAGGAAAAACACCTTGTTGACAGATGTGCAGAAGAGCTTTACAATTGGTAAATATCAAATGAGGAGATGCCTCTGTGCAATAATTTCTTACCGTCAGAGCCTGAAGTGCTTCCCATTCTTGTGGTGAGTGGATTTTGTGGACGAGCAGCGTTACTGCTATCTGAGGGCTGCAAGACGAAATTCCCGGTTGAAAAGAATACACCTTTTCTCGGGCTGACTGACATTTTCACAAAAAGTTATATACAGACATACCCCTCCAGCTCCTTGTTGATCTGATCACAGAAGCCAATGATGTACTCCCAGTCTTCCTGTCTGTTGGCTGGATGGGTGGCTTTATCTGCAGCAGAACGGCATCGACATTAAATAAAATGTTGTGCTAAAGATTACAATGTAAAGACATTTGAATCTGGATTAGTCATCAAAGCGCATGTTACAAGAATACACAAAGGTTTCTGTACTCCAGGCCAAATTGCAGATCACTTGAAATGTTGTTAAGCATGGGGTTACAAGGATAAACTGATTAAATGAAGGACTAATTGACAGAAAATTCATCTAACTCAATTTCAAAATTGAATACATGTAAACGTTAGGCTCATTTCTATCAATAATAACTAGGCAGGTTGTAAAACATGAACGTGTGAGAATCTGATGCTTCAATCACAGAATAATTTGAATATCTTGACCGACTGTTGTTCAAACACATGTAGACACCACATTTCTCAGTGAGAAATCATTGTGGAAAATAGATAGACATACTTTGATTGCGAACACTGGGACATTTTTATTTTCAGTTTCAGCAGCACATAATTTGGTATCTCACAAACTAAAAAATATCACAATAAAGCAAAAGAAAGATATGTTCTTTCTTATAGTTAAATATACGTATGAAGACAAATAGCAAGGAAATGCATTAACAAAACATAACAAATACAAAACTAATTCAAAATGTGTACAGTAGGCTACCCGAGTAACTGCTCTCCATATGTTTCAATGAATATGTATCACAGTTAGTCTTGTGAGCACCATGACAATGCACGAATTGTTATCATCCTCCCTCTAAATACTGCTGTAATGGTGATTATTTTGTTGTCAATGCAGCTCGTTCATCATCACACAGATTAACCTATTATTTCCGGCATAAAATGTATCTTAACCTTTAGTGAGGGACAGCTGTTTGAGTTTCTGTTACTGCACAAAAATCACTGCTCCCTCACTGAATGTGAGTGAATGTGCCCCATACTGTGTTTATGTTCGAGCTCTCCACCCATTCTGCTCGCTACCACTGACAACCCACCACCACCCACCACCGGACAGCCTGTCCAAAGAGCCACACACCGCACCACCCTCCGCAGCAACATTATCTAGCCAATTCTACATATCATTTAATTCATGAAATGAATGAAATTAAACACTTACTGAGCCAAGATTCAAGCGACTCCCCTTCCTGGTACGCCATAGCACTGAAAACACATCGCGTGACGTCATCAACGTGAGCGCCAGAGACCAAAATTAAATATCAGAATTTTTCAACACAATAATACAGATTGTTTAAAATTAAAAATAATAATAATAATAATAAAAAAACATACTCTGATATGACATTGACAAATTGTAGACACCGTTACCCCCCACCTTTTTTAACCAGGCATCTGTAAAAGATACTAAGCCGGGGTCCTACTTGACACTCACATTGGTAAAGATGGCTGCCATGTCAGGACTACTTAAACCGTGGTTACCAAGGTTGGTAAATATATCTGTTACAACAATATAACTGTTTGAAATTACACTTTTAATGACGCGTTATGTCAATACAATTCCCCCAACTTTAAAAATTCTATGGATTTTCTATCTTTCTTCTGGATTATTCAGTTACACTTACATGTCTTCTGCCGCTGCAGTCCACCAGTTTGAAGGTTTAACGTGTTGTGCGTTCAGTGATGGTCTTCTGCAGACCTCGGTTGAAGCTTGTGGTTGTTTGAGTTATTATTGATGCCTTTCCAATCATCTCTGATCAATCTGGTCATTCTCCTCTGACCTCTGGCATCAACAAGGTATTTCCACTGAGTGAAATGCTGCTCAACGCTGGATTTTCCTCTGATAACTATCTGTTGTACAGAGATACGGTTGTGCATGAAAACGCCAGCCTGTCTGAACCAAGCCACAAAATCCCTTAAATCACATTTCTTCCCCATGATGTTGTTCGGTCAGAACTTCAGCATGTCTTCTTGACCATGCCTAAATGCATCGAGTCACTGCCATATCATTGGCTGATTGCATTGAACAGGTGTACCGAATAAAGAGTGTAAGCAACGGTATGAAACTCAAATAAATCAGTGAAGATAAACACTTTGTGACAACAAAGTCACTTGTTAATTGTCTGTATGGTGCGTACTTTGCCTGCAGGGTGTTCCTGGTAAGATGGAGCAGGTATAACCCTTACTATCTGGAGCCAGAGGTCAGGAAGGAGGCATACAGCAGACCAGAGGCGGAGCTGACTGCTGAGGAGAGAGAGAAGCAGCAGCTCAAAGTACTCAGACCCATCAAGGCAGCAACTAATAGTGTAACAAGCTCTGTTTTCAGTGACCCCATCATCAGGTAACACAACCATCTCAGTTCATTGCAGCAGGGGGGTCATTTGTTGCACGTGTTCAATCAAAATCTACTTATATTTTTTGGGGGGTCTTTTGCTTTTCAGTAAATTCATCAATATGATGATGAAACACGGGGACAAGATTCTGGCCAGAGAGATCATGACACAAGTAAAACAAATAAGAAAAATACAATGATACAAATTCTCCTCACTTTCTAACATTAGAGTCTAATATTTTTTTTCTTTTCTCAGACCCTGGAAAGCATAAAGAGGAAACAAGTGGAGAAATACCATAAAGCTCCTGAGGGGAAAAAAGAGGAGATTGAGTGTAACCCCTACACAATCTTTCATCAGGCTCTGGAGAATTGTAAGCCTGTGGTTGGGCTGGCAAGCATACAGAAAGGTGCCAAGTACTACCAGGTCAGTGATAGGTCTTAGAGGTTTGGTTTGAAATTAAAAAATAATCATGTTGAAACAAAGAATAAACATACAAAATCCAAATGTGTTCTCTTCCCAGGTGCCTGTCCCTCTCACGGAGAACAGACGTCGCTTCCTTGCTATGAAATGGATGATGACAGAGTGCAGAGAGAACAAACACAGACGCACGTTCATGTATGAAAAACTTACCCAAGAACTGTTGGCAGCGTACGTCAAGGAGGGTAATGTCATCAAGAAGAAACATGAGCTGCACAAGATGGCAGAATCCAACAGGGCTTACGCCCACTACCGCTGGTGGTAGAAAGACATTTCTTTGGACTAAAAACACTGTCAATTTCAAATTTCTCCTCCGATTGACAAACATTGGACAGACATTGTGCCGGTCATGGATGATTCACTGACCCACTGTCACACAGAGTTTGACTGTAAATAGTAAGAACCGAATAAATATTTCAGTGGAAGGACTGCAATGTACAAAGTTCTGTTGAAGTGAAATACACAGGCTGATTAGACATGGACCAATGTGTCAGCATTTGAAGAGTTGTGCTGTTGAAACACATGAAACAGAATTAGGAAAAACTTCTCGAGATTTATTACAACAAATGAATTTGGTTTAAATTTACAACCCAACAACAACAAATGGAAATGACGAATGTAAAAACATTGCAACACTGTAATAAAATATAGAAACCTGCTGTATATTGCGGTCAGTGCCCCGTCTTTAAGGGACTTTAATTGTCTTCAGCATTCAAACTTGGCATTTCCCGACACTCGGTCTAAATATAATGACGAATGCCAAAGTTTATATTAAACTTCAAACTGATGTTATGCTAGATTTGAGCATAATTTCTTTTAGGATTGTCTGGTTGGTTTGGGTGACCACTCTGAAAGTAAATTTTGTATTATACTTAAATATTCATTTTCAGAATTGGAACATTCGTCCTATGCCTGTGTCCAAGTTGCTATCAGATCTTAATTCTCATGAGGAGGTGGCGGCAGATTCAAAGTAAAACTTGTGTTTAGTTCGATCATGTCATAGTTGCTGGTGGAACCTGAATTCAAATGCATTTTTTTCTTCAAGCTGTATATTTATAGCCTGTGTATATGAGGGGATATGGGACACTTGCTGCTTCTTTAGCACCTTAGCTACAAATAGCTTTATGTTTCGACACAGGTGAACATCTGAACCAACTATAATGTAATTTCAAACCTATAGATTCTGTCACAGGCTTTAATGACTAATGAAACCTGCGATTTAAGAACTTACAACTATTTAAATTTAAGAACCCAAACTATTTACTTGTGTAAATACAAAATATAACAATTCTCTTGGTCTTTTATTGTTAAGTTAATTCGTAAGAAAGGCAATCCGATCCCTGAATTGAGACATGTTTCGTCTGAGGTTCACATACCTCGTGTCAAAGAAACAGTAACAGAAATCTTACAGGGAATCTTGGGCTGAAAACTCCTAAACTAGAATTCAAACCAATTCACTTATGTTCTACACTTAAAAAGGTATTAACTCAAATAAAATATTTCCTTTTCAATTAATTAAAACATTGTTCACAACTATAAAAAAGTTAACGCAAAGACCATATCAGCTTGCATCTGACTGGAATGTAATTTCCAGCTCCTTCAGATTTGGTAAAAAGAAGTTGAAGTTGAAATGTCAAAAGGAATGTCAGAAAAATAACAATACTTTCAGCTTTACGAGTGGCAATAAAAACTTAAGAACAAACCAAAGTGTACCTGAATGTGGCTAAACCTCGTTAACTGAACTATTGCACGTTCCACATTCACGGCACATCTCAGTAACATTATCAAATGCAGGGAAAAATCCAGCAAAATAAAGTCATCTTACAAGCACTCCAACTAATTACATGTTAGATGTCCCCGTCTGTCGGGAACTTGCTGGTTTTTCCACCTGGGAGTGGTTTCATAATGCAGCTGCAAAAAAAGCTGCTCTATGCCCTCGCCTTTACAACCGTTCTAGTCTGCGATTTCACTGTAGTAGTACTTGTGTGCAGTGCCGCTGAGCAGCCACCCCCCGGCCCTGAACTCCAGGATCTCCAGCAGCAGCAGACGAGTCATGGAGGTGAGGCCTTCCTGGAGCAGAAAGCCGTCCCGCAGCAGGAAGAAGAGCTCGTCCATCGGCTGGCTGTTCATCGTCTCCAGCTGTTCGCCGATGCGATGTAGCTGCAGCACTAGGCAGTCCACCTGCACAGAGGAAAATGGAGGGGTCACCTCAGCTAATTGTAATTTATTTATTTTTTTACAATTAGCTGAGCTACACACCGACTCTGCACAATGTTGCTTCTTTTAAATGTATTCTCTCGAGTGTTGGCCATATCCTCAAATAAGAGAAAGCACTCAGTTTATATATGCAGATCTCCACCAAAATGGAATTATTCGTTTCTTGGGCCATGACCTACACTCTCAGATAATTTCAGCAAAATCTATTGTTTACTTTTTGGGTTATGCTGCTCAAGAAATGTGGGAAGAAACAAAATGGGTAACAAAACCAAGTCAAAACAGTGCCATGGAATATAATTAAATTCAGGTGAACGAGAATTAGGCCACAAACATCATTAAATTAACATTTGTAACATCAGCTTTTCAGGGGAGAAGTAAACACATGCTATGTTTGTTACATCTCAAAGATACACACAAGGTAGTTCCATGTGTCTGAGGCAGTTCCTTACCTCTTCCTCATTCACTAAAGCATCAGGTTGGGCCAGCCTGATCAGACAGTCATACACAGGATTGACCAAGGCCATTATCGGCACGTTGTTCACCTAAATGTCAACACACACACACACAGAGCCTTTTCAGCAGCTGACTGTTAATAAATGTTAGAGAAGAGGACAAGCTTCATCAAGACAATTGCATAAGGTCCTTGCCTATAATGTTCCTTTATATTCAAGTGACAAATTAGTGTTGGCTCTAGCGCTTACTTTGAGGTAGTCGAAGATGTTACAGATGAACGTGACGAAGCACACCCACTCCTGCAGCGAGCGCTCCCTGGTCTCCTTACGGTCCTTAAACTCTTGCTGCAGTCGATTCAGCAAGTTTCTCCTGAACACGTTTCCATTGTTTTGCTTGGCCTCGGTCTGTGAGACGTGACCACGGTGGAGAGAAAGAGAGAGGCGGGTCAGATAACAGAAGATGAAGCATGGACGAAAAGACACCAACCGCTATAGAGAAGGTAAGAGGGAGGATTCAGAATTTAGTCTCAATCAGATGTTTAAGTCTTGTACTAGTTTCTTAAATCACTCCCCTTCATCACATCAGCTATGAACAACCATCCCACACGTGCCACCAGTACAGACCTGCACAATAGTGAAGCAGATGCGTCCGGCCTCTTTGCTGAACACCTGGTCCTTCAGAGATTGATCCACAATGATGGTGGAAACTTTCTCCAGGTTCACTGCACTTGGATCTAAAAGACACAGGAAATGTGAGGCAATCAAGAAAATCAAACAAACAGATAAGGAAAACATAATAGGTAGGCCATTTACATATGGCTCAGGGCAGGGGCATGCTAGACAGGAACATAAGAGGAACATAATTTATCTATAGCAATGTTTATGAATGACAGCTTTCTTGGATTATTAATTGCGGTGTACAGTGCGGTAAAATGCTGACCTTTCAAGGCTGTTTTCAGCAAAAACTGTGTGTCCAGGTCAAATGACTGGATCTTGTAGTCTTCAGTGGAGTTTTCCATTGTAGACGGTCGCACCTCAAAATACACCTGAAAGAAGTCCAGAGATCAGACAACAGTTTTTTAGTTTTGTTTTTAAGAAAAGACAAATATCTGACATGTTAATTTGCAGGTGAATTTTTCCAAACACAAATGGGTCTGCTTCAAGCCTGGGCAAAAAAACACAACCGCAACCACAACCACACACAAAAAATCCTGTGCTGTCATCAAACTAGCTGCTTCCTACGGCTCATTCACTGGGGGATAGGAGAGATTACACAGACAACACCAACAGATTCAACTCAGTGCACAAGAACAAAGCATGATTTTGTTCAGTGTGCAGAATCTTACAGAAAATCAAAATCAATATATTTTAGGACACAACCATATAATGAACACTTTAAGACAGAGACAAACTACTGCACAACTTAGTCATTATAAGACTATATGGGTTAATGTGTGCTGATTTGTTCTTTTGTTGTTGTAATTTTGTTTTTGTGTCTTTATTTGATTTGGTATATGCTACTGGTGGTGAACATGTGATTACTGAGCTAAGTAAATTACTAGCTTTGACACATTAAATTAAAAAGGATTTGAGCGTGTTATTTAACTGGGTTTGACAGACGTGTGTTGAATTGCACATAAAAATTGAAATATAATCTTTAAAAATTAAAACGCTATTTTATTTACTCTTTATTTAGTATTCACACATTTACTGTGGCTAACTATATGGAGCTATAAGGTTAGCTTAACCTCAGTTTGAATGAGTTTATACTATATTATTTTCACGAGATTAACGCAGCGGTGATATCAATTACAAACATTTACGCAACGTCGCTAACTTAGTCAACAAACAAATTGATGATTTCGCTAGCGTGCGTGGTTCACAGACAGCATACTGCAAGTTAGCATCAAGTTGTATTTCAAATCTCATAATTACGTGACAGAAGCAAGTTTTAACAAAAACAACAACAACATGTCGGACAAGTACGACACCTGAACAATTTCATTGCGTGGACAAAGTGCAGGAATTTTACCTGTTTATAGTCAATTTTTCACATTTACGCTGCTCTTTCTCTCCGGTGGACGTAGACGTCAACCGACACAACCCTCCAGAGATGAGTTGGCACAATTGAGATGGATCACTCCAAGAAGAAGACGGTGGCATGGACTCTGTCCCCGAAATAACGCCTAACAAGAAAGCTATATAAAACCGTGGCATTTATCTAAATGAATTAGCCTTTTGTATTTTTCATCCCCGAATGTATGTATTTAACTGTGTCTCTAGCTCGCAATATTATTTCATGTGTGCAGCAACCTCCGTCGGCAGTACTTCAAAGAGAACGTAATCGGCCAAAATAAATACACAAATGCCAGACAATACAAGTAAAACCATTGAGTATACATTGAGAGTAATATTAAGTAAATGTTCTGACGTCTTTTATCTTTCTCTAGATTCCAAATGTCGTTTTTGGTGAAATCAGGGGAGAACGAACTTTTGTCATGCTATGGTAGTGAAATATCTTGTCAAGAAACTTTTTCTTTGACAGGAGGAGACTAACCCGGAAGTGGTTATTACTCTGCATGGTGTGCTAATGTATACGAGTATAAAATAATGTCCTAATGAGAAATTAAGCATTTTGTGAGTACGGCTTTAGCTCCGCTGCTGTAATTCTTATTTATGACGGACTTTTATTTCAAGGTAACTGTTTGATCACATTAGACACGAAGTACATTTAGCTGCTCTGTTTGTTTTTAGCTTATGTCTCAAGGTCCTACTTCATGTCCTTTGCAATACACACAGTAGCTGCTTTGTATTTTACTCTTATTTCTCTTCATATTACACAATATCACACGGTGTCATGGCTATATGTAGTACAGATATGGGTGTTTTCAACTACAACATTAAGCCCATCGCAAAGATTCGTGTAGAATTTAACATTAACTCTGCTCTGAGTAGTTATACTTACATATGTCATTTGACAAACGAGTGTGCTTAAATCAGGTATTTGCATTTTCTCCTCCATCACATTTCTGTATTGTACTTCTCACTTGACAACTCTCCAATCTGCAGTACAATGCACTGTCAGTGATTATTTTGTCTTGAATGTAATACTATAACCCTCCAGTTTGGACCATTCTTTCTCGTGAGTACATTTTGACATTTTTGATGCCAATTCACCACCAACAATTATTTTCACAATCCATTAATCTGTCAGTAGGTTCCTCGATCAATCCATTAGTAGTTTGTTTTGTAGATCCTCAAAATAATAGAAAGAACTTGGTAATATTTGAAAAAAAAAAAAAAAACTCACTCAAACTGATCCTTTATCAAAATAGTTGTTGATTATACGATGAATTATCGCTGCACTGTATTGCCCATTTTTGTAATCATGTATCATGTGCACGTGTGATTTTTCATGTAATTTAATTTTGCCTTTAAAGAGCTATCCAGGTACAACAGATACAAATTAACTTACGCAGCTAATTGTGACTGATTTTTAAAGTATGTCTGCAGTTAATTCGTGAGCACTTACAATCAAATAAAATGGAATAAGAAAGGGTTTATTAATAATAAAATCCAAGGCTTTTGCTTGTATAAAAGTGCCATTGTGTTGCCTCTACAGCTGATCAATAATACTGGATAATAATCAAATAATATGTTGTGCAAGTAAACTTGAACATAATATGTTCAATTTTTTTGCATGCTGCACACTTTGTTGTTTCATAAATGGTGTATTTGTTTCTGCCTGCAGTGTTAGCAGAACGGTGAGCGTGTGGAGACATGGTGGGCTATGACCCCGGCCCTCAGTCTGCAGTTCACTCTGCAGAAGCTGCAGCTCTGTCTGGGTCAGCTGCTGGACTGGTAACCCGAGCCCTCATCAGCCCGTTTGACGTCCTGAAAATCAGATTTCAGGTAATGAGTCTGGCCGTGCGTGTTCTTTGTCAGGATTAACGTTCACTTATTTCATTTAAAGTAAAACACAGTGCGTCATCTCCTGTTACAAAACACTTATTATGATATCAGGTTATTGTTTTTCCTCTTAATAGATTATATACGATTATGAAACAGGTCTTTGACTTGTATTTAATTTCCTGATCATTGTGCTTCATCTTTCTAAAACAATACTAACAATAATGTTCAGACATGGAAATCAGTGGTTGATTGGTGGTGATGATGTTTGCTTTGTGTCAGTGTTTACGTTTATGCTGATTTAAAAGCATGGTTTTAAAACCCTGAAGTACTTTGAAGATGGAGACACACGCAGAGTAGTCCACTGTTTCTATAAGCTGTCTTTATAGAAGGAATCGTTTGTTCCACAAATGCAGAAAGGAATGTTTTTTTTTCTTGCCTTCACCAGCTGCAGATTGAGCGAGTGTCTTCACAAAGGCCGGAGGGGAAGTACTGGGGATTATTTCAAGCGTCTCGCTGCATTTATTCTGAGGAGGGGCTCTCTGCTTTCTGGAAGGGCCACATCCCGGCTCAAATGCTCTCCGTATGCTTCGGCGCTGTCCAGGTATAAAGGCCCATCGGCCCCAAGTTCATACAATCAATTCTTGTAATATAATTACCTTTATTTGCAAGATGTATGTATTTGTGCTTTGCAGTTTGCCAGTTTTGAATTTCTGACCGAGACGGTCCACAAGTCGACGCCGTATGACAGCCGAACGGCAGGAGTTCATTTCGTATGTGGCGGCTTGGCGGCGTGCTCCGCCACAGTGGTCTGCCAGCCTCTGGACACACTGCGCACTCGATTCGCAGCACAGGGAGAACCCAAGGTAGGACATACCACAGTTCATGTCCTGCAGCTGTCAGGATGTAATCCTTTATAGCAGTCAAGACCTTACAAATGCAAGTCATATTTGGAGTTGTTTTTGACTGTTATTGTTGAGTTGATATTCGTGGAAAAAAAAAACAGTTGAATGTCTTTAGTGTGAATGTTGTAGGGAAGGGAAGGAAAGGTGAGAATCAGTGACATCTAATGGTGAGATTGAAGATTGTAACAAACAAAGGACTCCACTCCTTTCCCCTCTGTTTAAGAAACATGCCAGAGAACAATGTTTTCAAAAGCAAGCAATTATGAGTCACAATCACAGTATGATTATGACTAACGTGCAGCTGTACTGCTGGGATGTATTCATGTTAAAGCCTGCGTAATGACCTGCCATCTCAGGTCTACAAGAACCTGCGACATGCCGTGTCTACAATGTGCCGCTCAGGGGGAGCACTGACTTTCTACCGCGGCCTGTTGCCAACGCTCATGGCCGTGTTTCCTTATGCGGGGCTGCAGTTCTTCTTCTACAACGTCTTTAAAGAGCTGTTGGCTCCACCACCCAATTCTGGAAAGTCTGGAGGTGAGTGAAATTCAAAACATCTTCTATCTGCACTCTAAAATATTGTGATTTATTTGTTTAATGTCCTGTCTTTCAGGGAGCATGAGAAGCCTGGTGTGTGGCAGTGGAGCTGGAGTAATCAGCAAAACACTCACTTATCCCTTTGACCTCTTAAAGAAGAGGCTGCAGGTGAGAGGCTTTGAAGCAGCCAGAGTTCACTTTGGACAGGTACGCTCCTTTTATATGTCACACACTTGTAAAGTACATATTTTGGGTCTTGTGTCTATTTTCTAATCATGATATTTTGCCGTGTGCAGGTGCGGAATTACCGAGGTTTGGTGGATTGCGCGGTTCAAATAGCCCAAGAGGAGGGCGTCCGAGGCTTCTTTAAAGGCCTCTCACCCAGCCTTGTGAAGGCTGCACTGTCAACGGGCTTCACCTTCTTTTGGTACGAGTTTTTCCTCAATGCCATACAAAACCATAGCGAGAGACCAAAAACAAACAATATTGTTAAAAATCCAGAGGAAAGATAATGGGGAAAAAAACACTTTAACTTGTTCTTTGCACTGAAAAACTAGCTGATTGGTCGCGGGTTTATTGTGTTTACATACAGTATAAACACAACCACATCATTCTTGTTCTTGTGTCGTCACTACATTTTGTGTGCACAACAATGCTTTTTTAAAATAAAAAAAATAAATGTATTTTATATTTTGTCTTGGGTTTTTGGGATTATGGTTTTTAACTAACTTTATCAACAGTCACTCATTAAATAAAGAGTATTCTATTTATGAGAGGCCAAATGCACTGTTGAGGAAGATCATTGTGTTTTTTAAATAAACAAATAAAAGTTCTTATGACTGAGTTCCATGTTTTCCACTGACGAGTGGTTACATAAATGTTTGTATTGATGGTGGAAATGGACCGAGCAAAGTGGTGTGTGCATCCTTGATTTTCATGGAGGAATTTAAATTTTCGCTGATTTATCACGCTACACCAGACAGGCAGCGGCTCATCAGCAGCAGCTGTGCTGTCTGGAGCGGGGAGGGTGGAGTGAAGAGGCTGTCCTCACGGTGGGTGAGACATTTTCACACGGTTAACCGCAGAACATGGTGTTTTACTGAAACGACAAAGTCCGTGTCCATTCACCAATACGCGAGCACATATTTATTTTAGCATGCTATTAGTAGCATGCTACTACTTAGCAGCTAACTAAGCTTGCGAGGGTATGATTAGCATTAGCGTAGGGCTAGCATAATACAAACACTGCGCAACCTCATTAGGCACAACGCAATTTTTACAATTTTTGATTAGCATTACCGTAGCTAGCTGTTTTGTCAGCCACGCACAGTGTTTGTATTATGTTAGCCTTTACATTCCTTATCATGCATTACCATACCATTGAGCACCGTGTGGTTAGAAAATGACACCCTCAACCAACTCAATGATTCCATTCCAAAGACAGCATACACAATAATGGATATGACAATATTTAATTAAATTCAATTTACTGAATACAAAAATGATTAAGAGTGTGACTAAAAGTAATACAGCTATAACGGTAAAAGCAGCAAAACAACCCACAATAACCAACCCGTCAAACCTCGTTTCAAACACAACATCAATCATGAGGCCGAGATTACAAAGAAAACATCCAGATATTTTTTTAAAGTAGCTTCTGCAGTCAAAATCATGCAATTTCACAAGCAGGTCACAGACACTTCGATTGACAGAACTCACCATCATAAATAAACACTTGAAGATAAAGACCTGAAGCTTAGTCCCATCCCATAAAATACACAAGCCATTTCATAGCAGCAGCATCACTGGATTTGGAGAACTGACATTTTTACGATTTCATAATGTATTCTAGATTTATATATACTATATGTACACACAATCACCTCACACTTGACTGTGAAATTCAGCAAAACTCAACTGATACAGTGGCCAAAGAGTCCCCACCACGTCAACAGAGAAACCACATATTCCAGTAAACAGAGTCAACAACTCCAATGCTTAAATATAAAGTGGAAAAACATGTACAGTGACTGAATATCAACACATTGTTAAGCTTGGATGGAAATAAAACGACGTTCTGTGGGATAAAACATTTTCAGGAATGTACACTACACTCAGTCTGACTGATTGGAATCCATGCCGTCTGATTCTGGTTGTTTTCTGAGGAGAGGAGATGAATGAGTGACCTCCAGCTGCTTCTGTTAGACTCTCAATGACACACTATACCATAAGACTTCACAGAACATTTTTTGTTTGTTTGCCTGTGTCTATCTGTAAAGTTAGCCTAAGAGCTTCTGGCTTTGCTGTAACACCGACGAGTCTGCTGAGGGGGCTGGAATCACCAGGGCACTGAGAAGTCTCCTTCACTTCAGCTGGCTGAGGGGGAATTGTGGGACGTGCTCAGCAGGCATCCTCCACTGATCCACAGTTTGAGAGCGTTAAGTTCACCAGGCGTCTGGGGCCTGCTGGTCTCATTCTGGCTGCGGGCTGGAGTTCCACGAGAAAAAGCTGGGCAGCTTGAAGAGTGAATCCCTGCGACCTGGATCAGGCAGGGTCAAGGTCTCTGGAGCGGACTTCTTTCTGGGACGCTCCTTTGGCACCGACAGGAACTCGGGGGGTTCGGTGGAGAGGGGCGTGGACGGGGCGCTGTTGGGGCCGCTGCGGGCGCTGGATGGAAGCGGGGTCTCGGAGATGGCGATGGCAGGAGGGAACGAGCCGATCTTCAGGTTTGTAGCTTCCTGTGTGGCACGTTCATACTCTCTTACTTCCTCCATTGTCATATCTGTTGGAATTGAGGCGTTACAGACAAAGCAATCAGAGATGGCCGACTTCACCCCATTCATGCAACAAGCCTCTAGCACCCTCTGTTGGTCAAAGTGGCAAGTGCAAGTGTGGAAGCACAGACAGACGGAGCCACCAAAAACAATACTTCACTCAAAGTGGGTCACCAAGTTCACTTGGCTCGTTTATGTGAACAAAAACAAAAGAAAAACATTTTATTGCTTCTGCACAATTATTGCTACTTTAAATCACTAGTAAAAATGTTCCACATGTTTTTAAAGACTGAATATGTGACCTATAAACACACACCCCCAGGATGTCCATATAAGGAGTTGTGTATTATTCCCACTGCAATTTATCTGTGCCGCAGGAGCACTAAGGGTTAAAAATATGGTCATTTGATCTTATCAATTAATCTAAATCTTCAGTACATTTACCTTAAAGATGCCATATGTAAGAATGTGGCCAAAAACGGTTACTACATTTAAATTCAAAATACCGAGGTCATTTGCATATCAAATGGTGAATGTAATCATGAGCACTGCCACCGCAGACACTTACCGATCCACTCGTCCACCCAGGCAAACGCCTGTCTGTGTCCCAACAGCAGGACATCTCGAATCACCTGACCAGGATTAGACAAGGACAAGACGTGTGAGAGATCTCTATCACAAAGACAGGAGAACGTTTCAAAGGGAAGAGAATGTGAATCAGATGCTGAGTCAACTCTGAAGGTTATAAAAATTGGAATCAAAGTTTTAAATGTTTCTGTTTATCCCTGGAGGAGCGTGAATAATGACTCACTTATGGTGTCACTGTATGAGTAATGGCCCCGCGTGTGTGTGTATGTACTTAGGATAAGAAGGGGACAGGGACAGTTAAGCATCAGGCAGAGACGCTGTCGGGGACTTGGGGAAAGGGATGTGGGGAAGCAGGAGCGATGATGTAAACACAAGCATAGGAGCAATCTGTGCAATGTGAACAGGGCAGATTGTGCAAGGTTGTGTTCGTTCATCGTCTCCAGAGCTTATATCTCATGCGTTTGATTATGATGCGAAAATTTCTATGGGCTAAAAAAAACCGTTTGCACCAACAAGGACAGGCTATTCAAAGCTTTAACAACAAAATACAAAAACGAGAAACGTCACATTTACGAGATTTTTTTTTTTTTTTTTAACTTCCTGACCTTGTGCACAAACTGCTCCACACGCGTTTGCAGGCCCCAGACCTCAAACTTGACTGTGACCAGTTTGTAGGAGCACATGATGGGGTCTTGTGTGTTGATCCATCCTTCCTGCAGGAGGCCACGGTTAGTCTTCTTCGATTTAAAATAGCGCAGGTCCTGAAGGGACATGAGATACCAGGTTAAGATGAGGGGCGATAAAAAGTCTCGACAAGGAAAAAATATTTTATTAGTTCTTTTAGGGTTTGCTCAAGCACCAATAGTCCACGTAAAGACCAATTCAATCATAAATGATTCAACCAATACCCAGTTGAAAGTTACCCTAACCATTACTAACAAATAAATGCCTAACCCTAACCCAGTTCTAACCCTACAACCAGGTCTTAACCACCAAAAAGGCCTGAAATGTCCTCAATCTATGGTTAATACATTTTTTTAAACACACACTTGCCTAAAAAATGGTGTCACCTGCTTTAACTATTCTGCAAATACTTTCTTTGACTCACACACGTATTTGTCCATTTACAATGATTATTTAATTGTAAAAACACAGTTGCAAAGAGTCTTGTGTGAATCTGGTGAGTTAACAGCTCACTGCTCCATGTTCTCCGATAACCGTTTAATGATCTCAGATCTGCCAGACAAAAACACATTTTTTACTTACGCTATATTTTTGTGTTTGTGTTCACAACGCATTATAAGTCAAGTCATCATTCTCATATTAAGTAAATCACAGGTGCCCCCTCCCTGCCAGGATCCTCATTTTATATACTGTTTGGTCCACAGATTGTGCTTATTTTCACAGTTAAAAGTATATTTCACAAGAGAAAGTAAAAACTAGCAACAGGAACTCCTCATGTATATTTATGATCCTTTTCAATGTAACAGTTTTCTGTATAGTTCTTTATTTTTGTTTTATCCAACAAATATTAAATGATGAGAATGTGCGTAGATAAAGGAGCTGGTTGTGGTCGCAGACATTCTTAGGTGTGTGGGTTAAAGCTTTATGTTAATACTTTTATATGGGATTTTTTTTTTTATGGTGCTCAAAATAAAATTACTTAAAATTGGATTCAAAGGTCTATTGGAATAAAAGGACTGGACTTGGATTACTGAATAGAAGTTCACATAAATACACAATTTTGACCGTACAGTTAATAGGTTAAAATACACATAAAAACCATATATTATGATTTCATATTTTAGAGATGTAAGCTACGACTTGACCAACTGGGAGACAGTAACTAGTTCTGTAATGAAGCAATGTGTGTTCTATTTTTATGATATGTAATGCAGTGCCTTTTCTCGTCGACACATATTGTCTACCTGTGTGTGTTTTATTGTAGTTTTGTGTTTCACGGCTGTCAAATCCTCCCAAATCTCATTCTTATTCATCCGCTTTCTTGTATTTCATTTATGAGGGAGGTGTGATTTCCACAGCAGCAGCAGCAGCGGTGGCTCATTCCTTTATGACACTGATCCCCTGTTGTGCAGTGAGCTGTAACTCAAAAGCCATTGGGTCTTTAAATCAAATGATATTTACATCGGCCACGTGACGCCCACTTTTAGCTGTGGACGGCTTCTCTGTGCTATTGTTAGCACAGAGTCGATAAAAACAGAAGACCATAAAGCTCACTGGGAGGCGCATGCATATGTGTGTGTGTGTGTGTGTGTGAGGGTGTCAATAATAAAACACCACTGCAGTGCTGTCATGACCTCTCTTGATTATTAATAGCTTGCTTTTTATGACCATCACATCCTGATAGACAGGCATGTGCACGCGCGCACACAAATGTCAACTCAAATCACCACCACTATTATCCTCCCCCACATATCAACACACATTTGCATCCCTTCCATCACTCAGAGGAGACACATGACCACCTGGTGGTCAGAAATGAGCTGGCACACATGTGGATAGATAAGGAAAAGAAAGATAACACACTATTCTACACATCTCCCTGTTTCCAGCCTCTTCTTCCTCTCCTTTCTATTTGTTTGTATTCACTTGTTCACTAATTCTCAAAGACTTGACCTGCCCCACCTCTGATTCCTTGTAGTGGCGCTCTGGGATCTCATCATAGCCGATGTCAACAAAACACACCTCCGTCTCCTCTTCTCTGGGCTCGCTGCTAAAGATCTGAGAGGAAGAAGAAAAAGGTTCATTATGTGAGGACTACAAACGAATCAATAACGCACTCTATATGGGTTGATGAACGCTGTCGGACGATGTGCAGTGATTTTCTTGGGAAGGAAGTGGTGAAGGTGTGGAAATGTTTAATGTTGAAAATCACAAATTGCTGCACACGAGAGCAAAAGGGTCAAAGAGTATACAGCAGTGTTCGATGATGTGATCGTTTCCGCCTGGTCTGAAAAGAAGAGCACTTCACCCTCAGACAATGCACTAAACTTCGAGGAGGACTGTGACTCACACAGTCAGTGACACACACACCATGTGGACAGTGATTCTTTCCTGTGTGACTCACACAGGAACAGCAGCAAAAACAATGGCGCCGAGATATCCGCTGCTTTTCAGATTCGACTGCTCCTGCGTCACACAAAGTTCATAAAGTCGTACTTCCAATGAACTTTTTTTGACACAGAGATGGCAGAAGGGAGACAGGGAGCAGTGAGAGGGACGGAAATGTTATTAAAAAGAGATTGAACACAGGAAGAGAGGAAGAAAGAATGGCTGCTCAAATGGTGACGATGAGGGAAAGTGGAAATTTGAGAGAGGGAGAAAACACAGCAAGCAAGTTCATCTAATTGTTACGATCATTTTTTTTGTTTGTTTTTTTTTTAATGTGAAAACATGACCATCTGTGAGTTGTTTGCAGCTCCCCTGTGCCACCACTGAGAGGAGCTGCGTACGCTTGTTTTCAGCCACAGAATGTGATGGAGGCAGTGTTGCATAACCTTCAGAGACCCTCGCTGCCTCCATGTGTTAAGTAGCAATGAAGGAGAGGTGGGGAGCAAGCAGTGTTCTTCTGACAATGATGGAACAAAGTCATTGTCAAACTGCCAAACTACCCTTTTTTTTTTAAAGTCTGGAAATTGTTTGTGGCCACATCCAAAACGTTAAATCACACCTCAATGCCTTCTGTCTCCATCTGAAAGCCACCACTACATCATGGCTGAACACATAATTAAGTGCTCCATTCAATGATGATCCCACACCAATTTCAACACATAGGTTAGGTCCAAAAATATTTTAAACCCTACCACTTTATTCTGTGCATTTTGAATGACATTTCACCTGGATTAACCTTACAGCCCACCCCAGCACACGGTCTTAAAAAACCTAACAGTAATGTCTGACGCTGCTGAAGGAGAAAGTCTGCAGTCATAACAACTACTTCCTTGCTTTTATTATTGATATTTTATAGTGTATGCATCTGTGCTGTGCCCTTTTCCTTTGGCAACAACGTTCAAACACTAACAATAACATCGAGTAACTGATCTGATTGAACTGATAAACGTTGGTGTGATGTCTGTGATTTTTTATCTGTTAATTGGGGTGTCGTCACAGTAATCGGGGTGAAGTGCTTGTGATTCCTGCTAACAATCGCTAATTGTCTTCCTATCCTTCAAGTCCTGATTTGGAGGCTTTGAAACAACACTGGTGTGAATTGAAAAGAAGGGGGGAGAAAAAAAAGGCGAGTTAAAGAAACAGACACACGTGTGTGCAACAAGGGACTGTGATAGGTGCCATCTTATGTGAAACACGCTGCAGAAAAGCAAACCACTTTACTCACATTATCATTGCTCCCTTTGTTGTCCTCGTATTTGGTTTCTATGTGGATGGAAAACTTGGGCAGGAAGGAGCACTGAGGGGGAATAAAAGACGAGACAGTAAGGAATCGATATCCATCCATTAGCTATACAGTTTATCCTGTGAGGGGTTTGAAGCCAATCACAGCCGACGCTGGGCAATATGCGGGGTACATCCTGGATAGGTTGTCAATCTATGCACAGTGTTAGACATAAAACAACCATTCACATTCTCATTCTCACATACGGGTGATTTAGAGTCGCCCATAAACCTAAGCAGTGTGTCTGCAGAGTGTGGGAGAAAACGGTGTCCTCAGGTTCAGGAGGTAGAAACTGATGAAGCCTCCTCTGCATGTGCTGTATGAATGTGTGTCAGTGCCAGTGCAAAATCATTCGAGAACATCGCCATTTCCAGGTTTGACAAACTCTGATTTTTTCCCATTTTTTAACATTTTATGGACCAAATGATTAATTTATTGACAGATTAATTGATTACGAAAATAATCGTTAATTGCAGCTCTACTCCTTTTAACAATATATTTAACGATATCTTTTGCCTTACTTATCCAAACAATGTCAAACTTGGCACTGCACATACTCGTACCCATAGCAAGACACTTGAAGTTTGAAATCACTCAGCTGGAAAACGTTCCTAGAATTTATAGATAGATTAGAACCTAAGGCCGGGTAATGTGGACCCAAAATCATATATCAGTATATTTTATCTAAATGGGCAGTCATCAAACAAAAAGCCTTTGATTCTTTTCTTTTTAGAAAGTAAATATTTGGCTAACGCTTTCTTTTACAGTCTCCTAATTAACAGGTATTTACCTGGTAAATTCATGGTAACACAAACATGTTACTGGGTAGTTACCAATGGTAAGAAAGTAAATACAATGAAACTATGGCCAACATACTGGACATTAACCTGGTAACTCGATCTTGATTTGCCATACATATAACAGGGAAATACTTACCTGCTTATTACCAGTGGTAATTTTCCAATAACACAATTTACCAGATGAATACCTAGTATTTCCGCTGTATTGACCCACTTATCACTAGTAGTTATTACCAATAATGCTTTATAATTTACTGGGAAATTGCCCATTATTTTGGCCATGATTTCATTTTTCTTAACTTTTTATTACAGGCTAATACCTAGTAAGACATTTTTGTTACCATATATTTACTGGTTAAATAGCTAGTTATTAGGGGACTGTAGCTACCTGCTTATAACCCAATAACCCACGATAATTCACTGTATAGTTACCAGGTAAATACCCAACATTTTGGCCATAGTTTAATTGTACTTTCCTCCTTATTATCCACATATTTACCCAATAACTTATTACCATTGGTAATAACCTAGTAACACTTTTGTGTTACCATGAATTTACCAGGTAAATACCTGGACTGTAAAATAAAGTGTTACCAATATTTGAACTCTATGCACACGCGACTCACAGAGCTGTAGAGCTCTAATCATCCATCCACCACCGATGGCATAAATGGTATCGTGCGATCCCGTATTGTGCATTTGAAAATATATTGATATCATTCAAAAACTGGCGAACGCAGCCTATTTACCACGTCTACATCATCTATACTCCTGAGGATACAATGACCTGCATGACTGAGAACCTTAACAGACATCATTTACCAGTTCAATAGGTTTGGCAGCGGCCGAATCATGCGGCCCGCAACATTTCTTTCAAACCATCCATGAGATGTGAGAGTAATTGAGTCTCCGTGTCTGTGCTTTATCAGCCAAACCAGATGAGCAATAATGATTTTTCTCTCACCCAGATTTACAACTGCATTGCACGTGCTTGCTTTCTTTACACATGTATCCAGGCACGCACTGTGGTCTGTACATCACCACTTAATGTAAGCAATAATGTTTTCTTTAGCTGTATAATAATAATAAAACCGCTGTGTTTAAAGGCTGATTAATGGCCACAGTAAAGAAGTGTGTGTGCTCGAGGAGGGGTAGAGCAGGACAAAGACAACACAGTGGGTCAATTGTGTCCTGCAGCACAGGAAAGACTGAGCGATGCTGGGAGCTCAAGGGTAATGCATATAGTGTTGCTGTAATTAGCGTGCACAATGCAGCAGTCACTGCTGGCCTTGGTCTTCGAGGAAGAAAATAACTGGGCGCGTTCGTGTGACACAGCAGAGATGAACCTTTACCTTAGAGGAGTTTATGTCGTTCACATAATCCTGATGGAGCGAGTGTAAGACATTATCAATGACTCTTTGTTCTCCATTGTTTTCTTCACCTCTGACCCTAGATCTACCACTATACTTTTATATTTCAGGTCATTGTCATGTGGTTCGTGCACCAACTTCTCAGTGTCTTGTAAAAACATTTTTAGACCTCTGATTTGCAGCAACAGCAGCCAATACATAATCAATCTGTACTACTACTTAAAGGTGCCATACGTAAGAATGTGGCCAAAAACGGTTACTACATTCAAATTCTAAATACCAAGGTTTAGGTTTCTTTTTCTGACGTAACTGGCAACCCATGGTTGCTCGGCAGCTGTGACTCTACTGACTGCAATGATTGGTAGACGGCGGTAGGTGGCGCCACATGCCAAAACATGATTTCAAAACATAAACATGATTTGCAGTCTGCAAAATGTTTTTATTTTGCAATGATTACCAGGGACATTCACGCAAGGGTAGTTTCTAGGGGTGGGGGTGAGGGGGGGGGGAAATAGATTCACATAAGAATTGCGATTCTAATCATCCACAATTCTGAATCGATTCATAAACTTCACTTTTTATGTTTCTATTTTGAAAAACCACAAAAACACCAGTTTGTGTTATTTGTGTACAGTTTATTCGTGTAACTTCTGGGAGAAAAAGGCAGCTAAGCTTTTATTTATGCAAGTGAGTTTTTATTTGCTTTGAATGAATAAATGTTCACTTTTGTCTTAAGTTTGCCTTTGTGTGATTATATCATTGGAATCAGTTTTTTTTTTAAATCACATTATCTTATACAAACTGTATTGTTTTTATGCCATAATTTGCCTTCACAAAATATGCATTGTATCAATTTTTTAACCGAGAATCGATTTTGAATCCAATCGTGAGAAAGATTCACATCCCCATTGGTTTCCATCATACTTTTTAATCCACATTTTTGTTTGTTTGTATATATATGAAAAAAATATGACAACATTTCTTATGTCTGAGGAAACTAGGGAAGTTGGTGTGATAATGAGTGCACTGGAAACAGATTCAACAAATAAAGGAAAGTGTGACATTTGGAAATCACATGACTTAAATGTCACAGTTTCTGCATTTTGCTGCACCAGCGGGGGAAATTGTGGGATCAGTGGACAGAAGGGTGTACGGGTGAACTGAAACCACAACATTCATCAACTTACTACAAGAAACATATGACTGCTATAATCCATGGGAAGCAGCAGCAAACGTTTTTTTATCCAGCTTCTTATCAGTCTGTGGTGACCTGGATCTTTGTGGCACCCGCTGGTTATATCAGTGAACTAACTTCATAAATGTGCATTTTTCCTTGACTGACGTTATGAATACCTGTAAAACATTTTATACAAACCTATAGGTACAGCCTCTGCTAACTGAAAGAAACAAGAGACAACAGCCGCGCTTGGCCGCTCTGCTGGGCTGTTCTTAGTTACAATGTTGCTATGGTTATGGTTACCATGTTCAGCCATTGAGGTTGAGCATCTTAATAGTTTACATGTAGTAATTTCATGAATTTTCAGAGAGAATTACTCACCAACATAAGTACAGTACATTATGAAAGGAGCAAAAATGTGTGCACAAAATCTTCATCAATTTTAACAATTCTAAAAATATTTCACTGAAACATAATTTCTCATAATCTCAAACTTTCATTCAATTCATTCAGACTATGACAACATGGTTTTCATGACTTCAGGGGACATTGCATTGACTTGCATTCATTTCCAACCCTTAACCATAATTACTACTGGCCTAATCCTGACCCTAACCTTAAAACATGTCTTCATCTTAAAATACAGTCATTTACCATAATGGGGACTTGAGACAAGAGGCGGATCATGGCGAACATGAAAGGAGGGAGTTTACGGAGTCGTGTGGTTCAAAAAGGAACCGGAGCGAATCAGTGAGAAACCACATTTCTCGAGTTTTCACAGTTTTTTGGTCAAAAACTGTGTTTTTAGTGAAATCAGCCTATATTCTAATGCCGATTACTAAAGAACGGAAAAAAACTTTTTTTTCCAGGTCAAAGAAGAAGGTATATTCTTTCTTGTGGTAGTTGTTTACAGTTTACAAAGTCATAGAAGACAATATTCTGTGGGTCTTGAAAGATGGGTCAAAATGCTCGGAAGTGGCTGGCAGCAAATGAGTTAATAGAAAATTCCCCATGCACATATTTGGCATTTAGAAAGTGTTGTCCCATCAACGATCAACTTCACCATGCTCATTTCCAGTTGTTGTATCAATGCGTGTGTGTGTGTGTGTACTCGTATTTGTTACCTATTTTTGACCTTTTCTAAAGATTTGAAATTGTGGTTAGGTAACGGTTAGGATCGGGCATTAACTGGTTATGGTCGAGGTGAGGGACGACACCTTGTTTTGGTTATCAAAATGAATGGAAGTCAATGATGATGCGTCCTAAGAAGAACATCTGTGGGTTTGTGTGCAACTACTCACCGTGTACTCTGATCATATTCCCGTATGAGGCCATCAGCGTGACAGACAAACGGGAGAAAAGAATAATAACAATCAGTTAGTTATGAAATGGAAGAATAACTTTAAGTCTTAGCAAAAGCACGTCAACATAAGCTCAACAAAACAGAGGCAATGTGAAACCAACACCTAACACTACCTCGATCAGCTGCAGACATCAGCAGCTGCCATATGTTAGTAATGAATTAGCGTTACAAAATAAGAGCAGTAAATATGTTGAAACTGCTATTATGAGGCAGTGATGCACAATGTAGAATAAAACAAAGGATCTTTCATTGTCAGATAAAAAAAAGAAAAAGAAATCTCATCCAGGACAGTGTTGTAAACACGTGTTCACATCATTCTTCATGTGTTAGTTAAACCTGCTCGTCCTGTCCTCATTACTTCCACTATCCCTCCTGATGTCTGTCTCCAAACCCTTCGATCCCCTTTCCCTCTTCTCACAGAGGAATGCGTTGGACAGAATATTGCTTCCAAATCCCTTTGCCCTCACAATGATCTCATATAATGGCTGCCAGCAGGTGAACACGGCCGTGTTTGTAAAGCAGAGAATGAATGTTCACGTGTGTGTGTATGTGTATGTGTATGAGGTGTGTGTTTGTGTGGACAAATCAGCACAAAACCATATCATTAACTTCTTTAATGCTACTATATTTTACATAAAAAATATTACCCGTTATGGTGTAAGGGTAATAGTTCCACGCCTTCTCTGTGACGTAGAAGATTTTAGGGACGACGGCTCTGGCCCAGCTGGGCAGCTTACTGAAACACAAAGAAAGAGCAGTAGATGGTTTAGTGAACCGACTAAAGATTAAAAATGGGGGGGGGGGCACACAGAAGAATGAGAAAGAAGTAACACGTTCTGACTTCTTGGCCTCGTCAAGCGGAATAAAAACAAAAAGATTCAGTTATGTGAGGCCTTAATGGAAGCAACATGAGGCAGCCATGATGGCTTCTGATGAAGTTCATTACACTGATTATACCCTGCAGTGAAATCTCACCAGAGCTTGCACCCTACGGCACAGAGAACAAGGTGAAAACGCAGAAAACGCAGAGAAGTTGCTATTTCTCAACAAAAGTGGTGCAGCTGCAGCCGTCGAGTCCAGCACCTTGTTGGGTGTCCAATTAAAAAAAAGGGGGGAAATAATTGCTTGGAGACGGCAAGTGGGGCAAAAAACCTGGTTCAGCTGAAGGACAATCTCCAAGCCACATGTGGAAGAAACCACAGGGTAACAATAGAACTGTAAGTGCTGATTGATAGTAGCTGCTGAGAGAAAAATTATGTGCAGACCATGTCATTATTTTCTCCTCAGGTCACTGTGGTCCAAAACACTGTGCAAAAAAAGCCACAAGAAAAAACACGATTTACTATTAAAGCAATCACTTCTTATTTTAACACCCACATAATTTCACCCCTCAAATCGTATCGTTTGCTGAAAAGTGGTAATGGATATTATATTATATTATATTATTTTATACCAGTAGGTAAAAGACTCCAAGCCACTGGGACATGAAACAGCTCCCCTTGGTCTGCCTCTAATGGAGTTTCCAGACACAGCAGACTGGTGACATGTCTTCACACTACCTTAACTACAAGCCGCACACACACACACACACACACACACACGACTGCAGCTTTAACACTGCAACAGGTGGTTTGTGGGTGGAGAGGAGCAGGCGTCCGACAGTGACTGCTCAAATTATCCATCACTTACACTGACCTCCTCTACCTCGGCCCACACACACAGCAGCACACAGACATGCAGGCTAATGTATACATACACACACACACACACACACACACACACACACACACACACACACACACACACACACACACACACACACACACACACACACACACACACACACACACACACACACACACACACACACACACACACACACACACACACACACACACACACACACACACACACACACACACACACACACACACACACACACACACACACACACACACACACACACACACACACACACACACACACACACACACTGCTGCAAGCTGCACTAAATCTTTGCCCATCACACTTCTCATTTCCCAAAGGTCCATACTTACTCGTCACTTCTGTCCACAAACCCTCACCCTCCTTGCCTCTCACTCCAGTCTCTGTGTGACTCCCTTTTCATTTCTGTCTCATTGCCTTACTTTTGCCTTGTGATGGACCGCCGACCTGTCCAGGGTGTTCCTCACCTTTCGCCCCCCCCCCCCCCATGTCAAGCTGGGATTGGCAGTAGCGACCCCGTGCGACCCTCATGTGGAGGATAAATGTTTTACTTTTGGGAACACGTTTTCTGAGGATAAAACGTGTAACTGAAATGGTAACGAAAATAATATGAGACGAGTGTTCAAGACAAAACCAGATTATGATGAAAGAGAAGGGTACTGTTCCTTGTTCAGCGACCTTGGGTTTTCATCATCATCATCATCATCATCATCATTATTATTATTTTTAATAATATTAGTAGAATTGTATTATATATTAGACATTGTCCTGGAGGAAGAAAATCAGCTAATTCAGCAAAGTTATTTTAAACTGGATGCTTCAGGTGCTAATCTATTTGGAACCTGCATAAATGCCCATATGGTCTAGTGCTTGAAAAGGACCCTGATGATGAGTTGGGAGAACACGTCTCTGCTTCTGCAGCTGACCCGGTGCTCTGATCTCTCCATGGAAATCAATAGTTTCAAATGACATTACTTTGACTGGAGTTGGCTGTATTGATAGAGGTTTATGCTCCTGCCAAGTGTTGGGTGTGGATTTATTAAAAATACTGGAGCGGATGATGACAGGCATACAGCTGGCCAAAAGCTAAATTAATTAGTGCAGTAGACGTAATGCACCAAGAAAAGCAAAGGATAAGTAGGAAAAAGAGAGGGTTTGTGCACTCAGTTTAGATTCTTTTTTATTGTCTTTTAGCACTGACTCCTTTGCCATGTTTAAACATTTAATGACTGAAAATCAATGAAGTGCTGAGCCAGGCTGTCACCTGGATCCACTAAATCAGACAAGTCCAAAATTGTTTTGGCCTCAATGCTGCACAGAAGAAAACGTTTGTTTGTGTGTAATGAGATAATGAGAAGCTCATAACATCGAACCAACAATGAACGTGAGGAAACCACACTTCAGACGGATTTAACTGCGATCTGCAATCACAGATTATCACATAGTCAATTTCACACTTTATCAAGTTTACCGACGCACAGGGCCAACAATGTATGAACTGGCTGCTACAGCAAGTGCTGGAAAACAGGCTTGAGACAGAGATGAAAAGGGACGCACAGCAACATTTACCCTTTGCTTATTCCTGAAAGAGAACAGGATTCATTACTGCAGCTTTTTATTATCGTTATAAAAATGCGAGCACAAAAGATGGTGATATGTACGCATCTTAAGACATCTAGTCAATGGGTAATCCCTAGTTGAAGGTCCCATATTATAGCCTATTCCTCCAAGTTAACCTAGTTCCCTTGTGTCCTAATGAACATGTCTGTGGCATACTTTGGTCAAGTAAAACGAAACTACAGGAAATTACATCTACTGTGAGCTAACAGCAGTTAGCATTTGGAAAAGTGATCATTTGCAGGCTCTAGCAGGCACATTGACGTCATATATAACATGTATCCACTGGACAGATAAATCCTCTGAGGCTGGAAGTTTGTGTAGAACTCTGTGCTGCACTGTGGAGCCAAGAATAGAACTTTTCACGGACTTCCGGTTTTTGGATACTGTTGCCCTCGCCAGCACTCTCGCGTGGACAAAGCGGACAACAATTCCAGGAATTAACGTTTTGTGACGTCGCAATGAGCGTGGAAGTCAACATCGCGTGTTTTATCTCCTGTACTTAGACTGAGGAGGACCATAAAAACATGAGCGAGTCATCTTTTTTCACACTTTGCTGACTGATAAGACCTCCAGAGTCCCAAATATAAGTATTTAAATGATTAAAAAGTTGATTTTGCATAATATGGGACCTTTGACATAATATACATATCAGTTTTTATCACTTAATTAACATATATATATATCATATCAAAATATGTTAAAAAAAACAACACAACAAATGTTTATTTATTCGACCAAAATGTTTACAACAATCATCAAATGCATAGATATTAAAATGTCATGATTTCATTCATCATCACCTTATTACTAAGCAAACCCCTATGAAATGTCAAGAGTGTCGAGGGAAATAACAGGTATTTCGAGTTAGCCTGTGTGATGTCTTTTGTTTTTCTTCATCTTATTGCATTTATTCATCTTCACAGTCAAGAGGACAAGAGGAAAGGACCTGGGCTTGTAACTGGAAAGTCGCTGATTCAATGCCTGTGAGCAAGGTCCCCAATCCCCCATTGTGTGTGTTCACTACTGGTGTGTACGGTAATAAGGATGGGTTGAAAGCAGAGGTCAAAGTCACTATCACTGGTGTGTACAAAAATAACTCAGTCTAATTCTCATCACCCATGAATCACGGCTACTCATTTGCCGTTTGCTGCCAAAGCTCAGAGGAACCAAACAAGACAAGGAAATAACAATTACCGCTTCCCAACTTCATCAAATCAAGAATTTTGTTATTTTTTGATTGAGAAACTCTTTCAGCATTATCGGCTGCAGCGTAATAAACAACAAACTCTGAGATTAAATGAAATAGAATGACAGATACAGTAGAATTTAGGTTACGGAATTGAATTGAATTGATGTTGGTATGGTACACGGCAAAAGAAAGACACTCACTTGTTGAGGTAGATTCGTTTCTCGGTGAGCTGGCCGGATCCGTGCTCGGGGTCATCATACGGCTCATTCAGCACCACCTCCACCCCCTCCCCACGTTCACTCTGCTCATGACTGTGTTTGCTGATCATGTACAGCTGGCCGATCTGGTACTGAAAGACAGACGGGAGACAGACATTGACGTTAAATAGATAGAGTTTTTATAAATCTACATTGCAATGGTGACAGTAGCTGTCGTAATTGTTTCGTATGATGGGTACAGCGCTGATGGAAAGAACATATTCATGCTTGAAGTCCAACGGTGGACTCGATGGTATAATTTTTATAGCTTGCTGTAAAAATAAACGCAAGAGGAATACCGGGATTACTGCTGTCCGCATACAGTATGGTTGTGACACCTAGGAACAGTCGCCATAGCGAAAGAAAGCAGGAGGATTAGAAGCTGTCTGCGGCAGAGCGTCATAGATCCATCAGTTTAGAATCAAACAGAACAACACTCACGACGGCAGCATCAGTAGACATCGAGGTGGACCGATCCCACAACCCCTTGTGACACATCAGTCAATACCCACAGTCTTTTACTCACCACCGACTGACCCACTGTGGCGTCAGATGGCAACTATTTTCCATACATTTGGAAAACGACAAGCGTTGTAGTGAGACTGCTCCAGGACGGAGATTTCCGACTGCTTGGAGGCCTATTTCCGGCCCCAGGGAAATCGATATCCCCACTAACCCCGCGCCATATGCGCACACACACACACGTGGATAGCTATGTTAAGCTAATGGAAAAAAGACAGGGGCTGTCTGGGATGTTGACTTGAGTCTCTACATTCGTCCACAAAAAGAAAGCAATGGAGAGAAGAGAAATGTGATATTGGGAGTGGAAAAAAAAACCCCAGTGTGTACCAGTAAACAAGCTCATGTTGTAACTTGTACATGACAATGCCAGATCTTTCCATCATGTGAGAGACCAACAAAAGGTCAGCATCAGAGCATCCAAGTCAGATTTATGGATCATAAAAACACATCGTTTTCACCATAACACTTTGAATTACAACACATATTCATACAAAAATGACCAATGAGGATTTGTGCATAAAAGTAAAGGAACAAGACTGAAAATGTACAAAAATCACCTCATTGAAATCTATATATATATATAGATATATATATATCTATATATATATATCTATATATATATAGATATATATATATATACACACACACATATACTGTATATGTATATATGTGTGTTTATATGTATACATATATATATTTCAATGAGGTGAATATATGTATACATATACACACATACATACAGGTATATACATGTGTATATATATATATATATATATATATATATATATATATATATATATACACACATACATACATATACATATACACACATATACATATATATATACATATATTATGCTTCCATTGAGAATAAAATGATTAGTGAACCAGTACATGTATGTAGAGGTGGAAAGAGTACTGAAATATTCTACTCAAGTGAAAGTACCACTATTTTACTCAGTAACTGATGTGATTTAAAACATAGTGAAGTACACTCCTTCCAAAAAAAACATACATACTTACCAAGTAAAACTACAAATTTCAAGTGTGAGTAAATGTAATTCATTACTTTGCACCAAAAAGTGCATGAGGTCAATTGTATATGGACGTGCATTAGACAAAAACCTACATTTTGAGGCTTCAAAACAGCATTTGACATTTTGAGTGACATCATGCATGAGCATCTTTCACGCCAAAGTGAGTGGGTGGATCTGGGAGTTCTAAACCTGAGTGAACCCAATGAAGATTAGCAGTAACTGGGTAATTTGACCCAGAGGTGAAAGTCTATTTTAGACACTACCACTGATCAAGAGTGGAGGATATTGTCACATGAAGGCAAGTAATTGGTCGTTCAAATCACAATCATCATGTTTTCACCACGTGTTTGAGCGGAAGGTCCAAAACAGAAAATGACTGCATAGACCGTTGAAAAGCTCACATCTATTTCCCAGCTGCAAGAAAAAGCATCGAGGAGCTCTTAGGGCCACTCTGATCATGTGGTGTATTAACATAAAGCAGCATCTTTCCTGCGTCTCTCTCGGCTCATTCTGGGATAACACATATTGTGTGAACATGTCAGATGACCCGCTCCTGTCTGTCTGAGAGCCGTGGTCGATGAAAGCGCGATGGGTTCCATTGTTGTCTTTACAAACCTCGCTCTAATGACCAGGAGGTAGAAGTGGCCCTCACTGAGGCTGGAGTGGCCGTGAATAATCTCATAGTGTTCTTTCTCTGTGAAAAGAGAGCAGAGCCACTGGGCAACAACCATGGTGGAAAAGACAGAACCACTGGGCTGATTTATGTATTTTTTTCCCCTCTTAATCCTTTTTTTTCCCTTTTGTCTTTGAACTCCTCCTCAGTCTCGTTGCATTTAAATGTTGCCATCAGCTCATGATGAGAGTATTATACAGTACATGGACTGTTTTTAAATAATACATTCTACAGCATCATAGAGCGAGTGCATTTACAGAAAGGAATAATTCAGCAAAGAATACTGTACATGGGAAATTAAACTCAACATATGGACATTTTGGAAAATATTTTGTGGGAGGTAGTTAGTTGACATGATTCACTGTTAAATGTAAATATATATATATACATATAATTGATATATGAAACGGAGTAACCTTTGCTTAATGCAGAAATATTAAATAGCATTTGAAGATGAAAACATGGAGCTGATTCAGTGACTAAACTCTCCTCTGTGTCTCTGTCCTAACACAACAGCAGGAGGTAGAGAGTTGTGGCCATTGTGTTACAGCCAAAGAGTGTGTGACACACACACACACACTCACAGACACATTCACACATGAGACAATACCAGACACATTGTAAGACGCAATTAAAATTCAACCACTGACGGAGTAATTAGTGCTTTTGGTGCTCGGTAATCTAGGACATCTGACCATGCTTTGTTGAGATAAATGGAAAGAACGTTATCCCCATCCACACATAATGGAAAACACGACAATTATTGGCCCAGTTAAATCATTTTCTAATCAATTCTTTGGCTCATGTCTATGTGTATTACATTTAAACCAATCATTATTTGTATTTGTGTAAAACACAAAGACTAAAACACTGTAGAGTTGCTATATTCCTTGCAGAATACAAAAAATAATTAGGCTGTATATATTTATTATGCTATACTTCAAAATTATAAGCACCATTTTTAAAATCCACGAAGGACAAATACATAATGCCTATGGGCATACAGCATAGACGTGCAGCACCCCTGTAACCACTAAATTTAGCTGCAAAGCGCTGCTGAAAAATATGCCATTAATTGAAGCACAAACACACACTGCATTGGCACTGTGCCTTCAGGCCGTCTGACAGCACGATCACAATTTCAATTCTCTGATTTGATGAAACCAACCCGCACAGAGGTAAACAGAGAATAATATTATGCATCAGAGCAAAGAACAGTATTTCTAAGTCACATAGTCTGGTGCAGACGGAGCGGCACAGTGACATTTTTACTCCAAGGCAGAGCAGTGTCACAGAAATATACTGGTATAGTGATGCTGTGGTGCTTTCATGTGGATCAGACCTTCACACAGGAACCTGCTGCATAAGTAACAAGCACAGTTCGTATTACTGCATCTTCTCCACAACAGGACTTGCTCACCTTAAACCAATCAATTGATTGTATGACGCACAGAGCATCACTTTCAACTTCTGCTAAAATATACTTTTATTACGGTCAGTTAGTGTCAAGGGAAAACTTATTGTTAAAGGTGCATTATGTAATAAATCTAAAGCAACTGGCCATAAAATCCTCCTAATATGTCACAGAGACTCAGGAATAATGTTCATGTAACAAACTGAACTCACCAACAACAACAGTACAGCCAAAATATTTGCATTAAAAATTATATTTTGCAGACTGCAAATCATGTTTATGTTTTGAAATCATGTTTCGGCATGTGGCGCCACCTACCGCCGTCTACCAATCATTGCAGTCGGTAGAATCTCAGCTGCCGAGCAACCACGGGTTGCCAGTTACGTCAGAAAACGAACGCTAAAAGACCTCCGTATTTTGAATTTGAATGTAGTAACCGTTTTTGGACACATTCTTACATACGGCACCTTTAAGGTAACGTTTACGAAAAACAACAACACCAGCTCACCGCTGCATCCCTCTGTGAACACAGCTTCTGTAAATTCTATATTTCACATCAACAGTAGCAAGAGCAGGTCCCATGATGACATTTTAGACCATCTCGTGGTCTGCTCTCTGGGATGAACTTGCTTGGACAGCCAGGCCTGGGCATGTTAGCAGTTGTAGACTATTTTCCGGACGGTGGAATGGCTGATTTCAAATTCTTTTGAGACTTCTTTAAATCCCTTACCAGACTCATAAGCCTCTACAATCTTCTTTCTGAAGGCCACGGACAGAACTTTGGATCTCCCCATAGTGTTCACTCTCACTTCAACAGTCAGGAGCACACCAAAGTAAATGTCGGAGGTTTAAATAGAATAGGGCAAGTTTCCTTCAAAATGCTGAGTTCTAATCATGTACACATGATGTGATTAGAATTACATTTTACAGAGAAAGTTTTAATTGTTTATTTACATTAAATTAGTTATAGTTAAAGCATCTCTGCATTGTTGGCTGACAGCTTAGTGGAAATAGTCCAGCTGGCTTATAGGACACCATGAGGAGACATTAGTGCATATAGTGAATTGTTCAGACAGCTGTCATTTCAACACCATTTCCCCCTGCCTGACCCAACTCCACCCCTGCACCACCTCAAAACACAACCCCCTCCTGTGATGTTCCACGACTTGTGACGAGCACCACACTAGGTTTTTTTTTTGTTTTTTTTACACGGTACACAAACCGACTTGTGTTAATACCAATGTATGACCTATTTACTTTAAATTTAATGGTGCCAAATTCTGATACGCAAATCAGCATCGGAGTGAACAGAGTCCTGTGTACAAAGACCAAGGGGACAATGGTAAAACGGTGCCGGTTGTATTTACACTTTACAAAAACAAACCCCGACTAATCTTTTTGCAAAGTGCAAAGCTGGACAAGGAAACACCTGCACCTCTGAGGAAACACTTGGTGAAACATATGAAAACTGAAGAGTGCTGCATATTTCAGAGCCTGAGAGAAAAGTGCAGCCGTAGCTAATGTTGGCAAGCTAAAATTAGCCTGCCTATAGCCAACACTGTAGAACAGAGGTCTCAAACTTGCGGTCCGGTTGAGTAATTTCTGTACGTTTAAAAAAAAGAGATTGATTTTGCATCATAAATACATTTATACTGTGAACTATTTATCATTCCATATCAAAACACAGACTTTTATTTTGAAATTCTTTGAATTAACATCATAAAGTTAATTATTTGGATATGATAGCACATCATGATATCATTTTAGAGTCATATTGCCCACCCCTACATACCTACAGTTTCGTGTTTTAGTGCGTAATTTGAAAACCCAAGTGTTATAACGTAACTAGTTTAACATAAACTTGCTTTTACGTTGCTTTTCGTTGTCAGGGCTAACCGTCAACTTGTCCTTGTGTCACACAACCTTCACTCTGCCTTGCACAGAAGACATCACCACCTTGTCAAAGATGAGACATGACAGTGACTACTCTATTATGGACTGGTGACGAAATATGACGGGCTGGAGGTCGAAAGAGCAGGAAAGTAAGGCTGCAATTATTAAGCAGCACATTGAAAATGATTGATTACTAAAGTGTGTAGACAACCTGGAGAAAATAATAATTTCAAGGTTTTGGGAGAAACATTTTCCACATGAAAACAACTGCTGGATGCAGCCCCACAGGAGCAGTACTAATATTTTCCGTCTGGCATTTAAATATAATTGTAAATAAATATTATAAATGTTTAAATTGAGACTTACTTTTCACAAAATTGTCTGCATCTGTTATTACCGAGACAATAAGTCACATAAAAACTGTCCCGGTTCAAAGTCCCGGGGGAAAGTCTGCTTTACATTAGAAGTGCCTAATGCAAAGAGCCGTTGCCATGGTGTTTGACGATAAATGTGATTCAGTCACACTCTGTTCCCGTCTCTGTAGGTCTCTACGAACTGAAACACAGATCTGCAAATATGTGAATTAGGACGTCAATTACAAAAGGGTTTACTTAAAAAGACTTAATTTATATTAATTATATTAGTCAGATCTCCTCAAATTTATAAAGAGATTGTGTGTCAGTATCTTCCATCGACCACATTTGATGGCTCAGAACAGCCGATCGAACCTACAATAGAAGACTCAGAGGTTTGTTTTTCACCTAGGAAGAAAACAATCCTAAAATAAATGATTTAGAATTGCCTGGCCTCAGGGAAAAAAAAAAATATACGAGCACAACATGCATCTTTCACTCTTGGCTGTTGTTAGCGGCGTAGCAGATCTTTCAGACACAGGTAGCATAAATAAGAGCCAGAGCAAGTGAAGAATATCCTGTCAGTGAGGTTGATTACTAGGTGAACATAAGACAGAGGGGGAAGGAACAAACACAAAAATACACCTATTTTTGTACTTTTAAGGACAAATACGTCCTTCTAATGAAGCCAAATTTATTTAAAGCTCACATAGAGTGGTCCTGTTGCACATATATGTGAGTTATGGAGGTCTGGTTACATACATTAACTTGTTTTTATGGTCAAAAACCTCCTAGTTGCTGTAAACGAGCCAATAGAAATCGGTCTTTTCTGACGCTGTCCTCATCCGCAATATTTCAGACTGAAATCTCACCCCCAGAAGACAGACTGTGTTGTGATTGACCAGCCAGCGAAGAGCCTTCCCAACTGTCTTGTGATTGGCCAGTACCCGGAAGTGACATAATCAGTACACCCGTTCTCAGAAGCGGTGCATCCACCCTCTGGAACGGTGGATGCACTGCTACTTATTATCAAAACATTGTTTTAACCACGACGCAGTCCCGTCAGTCCCTGACGGAGTCAGAAGACACTGTCGCTCGTGAAAACACCTCCCCAATGGACGTTCTTCTTCTTCTGCAGTTCAATGTACGCAACCGGATGTGCCTGGAGCAGGAGGATCTGCTGCTCAGGAGAACCGGTTTTTACATAACCAGAAGGGTTTTTTTCAGAGATCTCGCTGAGCCCGAGATTACAATAAAACACAGTTTTCTCAGCAGCGGCAGAACTGTTTGTTTTGAACCTTCAGGGCTTCTTAAACAAGGTAATGTCGCAGATGCACACTAAAAAACTGCGTTAATTGGAACTTCCGGTCTAGGTCCGCTTTAGTTCCTTCACAATGATACCTCAAATTCTAAAAGTGCAAAACACACAAAAACAAACTTGTCTTAATCCTCAAAAATCCTGTTAAAGTTGTGTAGATCAGCCAAAATGTCCTCACAAGGTCAACATGTCCTCACAAAGAGAGGTTTGTTTGACAATTGGTCCACACAGCCTATTTAACACACACACACGCACACTGAATTCTGCTGACTCAGCAGAGATGTGGGCATTGGGAGGGAGAGCACATGGTATGACTGGCTGCACTTGCTCCATTTTTTGCAGACTCGTCAAAACGTGAAGGTGAGTGATAACTCTGAATACTTTGGGAGATTTCGTACAGCGTGGGGAAAGTATAAGGGGACGCCAACATTGGACAAGTGCCTCTCCTCATACATCAAATCTAATTAAACTGAATCCATTTTGTTTTCAGAGCCAAAATTCGCTCGTCACAGTTTGCCTTTCTATACATGTCGTGACCTCCTCTGTCCTTAGACCCTGCCTCCATGATTTTAGGTATTCAGTCAGTCTTTCTGTGTCTGTCTAGCAGCCAAGACGAAATGAAAAGAGAATGACATGTCTCCGAGAAAGGAGATGCATTTTTCCCCAAAAAGAACAGCAGGTACAGACCTTACTTGGTGAGATGGTGTTTTTTTTTTTTTGCTACCTCGCATCAACCTCAAGAAAAAGTATTTTCTAAACTAGAAAGAAAGTCAAGAGTTTCATCATTCAGCATCAGCTTTGTATCATATAACAAGAATAATACTAATGCAACATGAACAGATGGAGTCTAATGTGACATCTCTATACTAAATACTATGCAACTGAAATCACAGAGGTAGGTGTGGCCAATGGAGCGTTTGTTTTGATCCAAGATGCAGTGTGACACTGCGTCACTCTCTCTAGGCACTGCATATCTTAAGGTTACTGTAAAACCTTTATGGATTAACTTACTGATTGCTGAAGCTAAGAGAGTGTGCACTCCCCACTCTACCCCCCTGTTCCTCTCATCTTCCTCTCTCTCTCTCTCACCCGGTGTCTCTGCAGTGTCTGAGGTCACCGACAAAAACATTACATAACTCCCGAGATCACTAACCACCGATCGCTCTGCTGTGCATCGTCTTCACCCCCTGCGTGTTCGCACAGCGGCCGGTCTGTTAAAGTGATGCGCTTATACGCAAACATCTGACTGAGGCAGAGCAATCATAACTCGAGGTTGAGAAGATGATGATAAAAAAAGAAGAAGAAGGCAGAGCTGCTGTAGAGCCATTACACAAGAGGACATGATTGAAGACAGTCTTCCTCCTCTTCTCATTTACTACACTCTCCCTGTGTGACCTACTCCTTTAGCCTTCTCTATACTGAGAATGCTCAGGGGAATGTGATTGTAATTTGATCAACTGTTTTCATACTCTGATTTTTCAGCGGCCAATATTTTCTGGTTTCTTGGCTCCATATAACAAAAAAAACAAACAAGCCTGACCCAGGGCTTTACCATTCCAAACCACACCATACTGTGCCAAACTGAACAGTTTACCATGATGGAAATACAGCATTAGTGTGAGTCATTAGGGCTTTCATTTTTTCTAAATATTAAATTCAAGCATGACATGCAATGTATGCAATACTTGTTACATTATCAACAGTTCTTGGAGTATTACTGCCATACTTCTGCAAAATACAATCAAAATACTATCAAACCTTTAATGTTAAGGTGTAGATTTGTGTGAACTTTAAAAAAGGACAACAAACAACGTAAAACATACTACTTTTACCGTCATTGTTATACATTCAGACACATGTAAACCTAAAATGTGTCTATAGTTTTAGTTTTCTTACATCGTCATCTATTGAAATTCCTTCAAAAGTATGACATTGATTTTCCTTAAATTTCTGCAGATATCAATCGTGTCTAAGGGCTTGGCATCATAACACTAATTCTTCATAAATGCTAAATGTTACTAAAAGCATTTCAATATTCTGATTTGATGACAAATCATGTCTCAATACATTCTCAAAGAGCTGACAGAAGTTTTTCTGCAGAAAATCACGTGCCTTCTGGAGGTTGACAAACGGCGATTATCTGCCGACACCGAGATCATGAAGTGCAGGGAACGTCGAGTGGTGCTGGAAAGGAGGACGAAGATGGAAGACGGGATCGATTTTGGGGCGTGATGTGAGAAGAGGGTGAAATTCTAATGTCTCCGGGAACTTTGAAGCCTGTGAGGCTGCTCAAGGTGAACTAGTAAGAGTCAAAGTGAGAAACGCACAGTTTCAGAGAGGAAAAACCTTTCATCCGATGATAACTGGTGATTCGGAGTTAAAACTATTTTCTGTACATCTCGTGTGTGCACATGCAAAACATAAATGGAGAATACACAGATTTTTTTGGGATGTACTGAGGTCAAATTGTCATTGAATGACAGCAATGGGAAATATCTACTGTACATTACTACCAGTCATTTTTCTACAACCTCCAGTCGGTTGTTTGATATTCCCACTGCAGGTTACATAAGCCTTTTGTCCCCAATGTGTTTCGGTACAACTAGGATTTCATGCTGCTCAGGGAAAACCGCCTCATTCATTATGCATAGAGCATGTAGCATGTACCTCATGTAGCCCCGCTGAGATACAGAGGGAGAGGGAAAAAAAGATATGAACAGAAGAGTAAAAGAAGAGGAACGGCCACAAATATCATGATCTGGTCTTGCACTGGACAAGACAGTATCGTCTTTACGCCCTCTGCCTTGAGAACACACTGTCAATAGAAAGGCAGAAAATGAAAAGTCTGACGACACAAGTTACAGAGTGGGGCTTTTTATGCACTGCATATCAGCTATAAGGAGGATGTCCAACATCAAAAAAGAACATTCTTTTGTATGAATAGAAATGGATAAATAAAATGACCAAGCCTCCATATAATACTGTACCGTGTCCACATTTTAAATGGACCTTGAGTGTGGCAGTAAACTCGAACGATTTCACTCCGCTTACGCAAAGACTCTGCTAAGTGCCGACATGTACGTCTTCCTCCCTCACCATTATGTCGGTGGACACTCAATATTTCAGAAAAGCTACATTACCTTTGTATTGAAAAGCACATTATGTGGAGCACAATTGACCTGACCTATGGAGAGTAGATTTTTTTTTGTGTTACATGCAATACATACATGAAGCATGTGTAGTAGTGAACACAGTAAAATCAGACTAACACAATAAACAGCTGAAGCGGAAACATGACAACAACAATGTACAGAGCTGCACATGTCTTTTTTCTGACAGGGGAAAATGTCAATGCACTTTAGTTACACCATAACATACAACATGAAGAATCTGAATATTCACGTCATAGATACAGTCAAACCATACATACAGCGTCTCATTTCTTTGGAATCATGCAATATGCATCAATCCATCCTTAAAGTATGTGATAATGAAGCTGCTACGGCAAAAAGACGCGACAAAATTTTCCCAACAATAAAAGTATGCACCGCTCCATCTCTCTCTCTCTTTTGCAAAGACACACACTTTAATCCCAGCGTGCTCAATCCTGTGCCGACATCAGCTTTGAGTTTGTGAGCTGTAACATTTTTTTTTTTTTTAATTCCTCTCCAAAGTGAGGCTTGCCACTGAGCCTCTGTTGAAAATTTGCTCCACGATCACGGCTCCTGCTATCGCATTTAACACCCGCTGCGCAGCCAGATTGAGCGAGTAAGCGAGACCCTTCACATGCAGGTTTCCTGCGAAGTAAAACGGCAACGTTCACGTTGAGGTTTTCAGCAGTCCTCAATTTGTGCGCCATATTAAGCAGGAGGTTTGCAACATTTGCACGAGTGTGAGTGTTTTGTGGACTTAACCGAGTTCTGACTTCATTCAGCAAGTGAATGCAAGCTAATGACACATTTTACTTAACATTAACCTTCATTTCAAAAGCCCAAATGCAATTATGTTTATTATACAGTACGACCATTACCATAAAGTTCAATTACCATCTGCATCTTAGATGCTATATGAAAAGGTTCATACTTGGTGTATTTATCTTTCAAACTCAAAATACAAAAAAAAAACATGAGTTGACTGTGTGAAGAAATGTGATGTCTTTGATTGCTAAATGACAAATTCCCAAAAGGAGAAGTCAAACACCACAATCACTGCCACAATAAACCTTTCCTAATTTAATAGCATAGGTGTGTGTTTTTGACATTGTGTACCTTGCTCAGGAGTACACAAACTCGCTTGCAAGCCAAGTTCCCTTTTTTTCTGCTTGGCTAAGGGCGACCCATTAAGCCAGTTTTACTATAGAGAAAGATATGAATATTTACAGCAAGTTACATACATATTCACAACAACGCATTTGTTTCCGTACACTTAAAATGATGAAAGAAAATAATAAAAATATATAATAAACAATTCTGATCATTTCAGGTCTAATCAGGCAGCCCTTTTTTCATTGAAGTGCACAGAGCACACCACGGTTGCACGGTTGCTCGCTAATTGGGCCTCAGACACTGCATCCTGATCAATGGTAATGACACTTCACTGCTGGAGGCTGGATCAGGAGGAGAGGAGAGGAGTGGAGAACTTAAAACATACCATTCATCTGTGGTGGGAAATATTGCTCTATTTGAGAAAAAATGGATTTGCGTGTCCTATCCTGCTCAAAATGCACACAGGATGTTTACACGGAAACAATTTAAAGTGAGCAATCAGTATACAGTAGAATCAGATAATAAAAACAAGCACTTCATCAATTAAAGATGTGATTAGAACGAAGAGCGGAGACGCTGTGAGACACAGTCGGTCGCCACTGTTTAAATCTGTGCATCAGTATAAGACAACCAGTCAGGACTGATGAATCTTTAATATGATGTTTACAAAACACCGACAGCTCATGAGCACCAACATCCACTAAAGCTGTTGTCAGCAATGTGTTGTTGTGTTGGTTGCTGCCATTAGCATTCTCCGCTCGCTCCCCTACGTGACCTCGTGAAACTCTATCTTTGTGGAGTTCCGGCTCCTGATTGGATAAGGTGCTGTAACTGGAAAACTTTCCCTGAGACTCACTGTCCGAGCCCTGAGACTGTGACAAATAAATGGACCCAGAGAGAGACAAGAAACATAATTTATGCACAATGAAAAGTTTTTGAATTATAGCTCATATTAGGGGACAATTTAATGAATCAGTTTTATGTAAATGCAAAACATGGCATTTCCAATGGGAAAAGAACAAAGAACCTGAATCCATGCGGTGCAAAAAAGCCAATTAAGTATTCAGCGTCTCTGATGCCCTGCCTGATAATGAAAAGTGATGTTTATATTCATGACATTAAAGAAATCTAGTAAAGTACAGAGAGTTGACGATAAAGCAAATAAGAACTAAAACTTACACAGCAGATACATAAAGGATTTATATCAATCCGTTCAAACACAACAAACTAGCAGGAATTGTCTTCGTGCTCATGTGTCTTTGGGCAAGACCACGTAGCCCCTTGTGCCATTAGTGTATGAAACATGCGAAAAAATAACCTGCAACAATGAGTCTTAACGCTGCACAAAGACTCATTGTGTGAATCTGAGTGCTCATCCAGACTAGAAAAGGGCTACATAAATACAGACCATTTAATGGGATAATTTCACGATAAGCTCCGTTTTTTAACACACGAATAAAAAAAGAGAATAATTGCAAATCAGTGGAGACCGTTGACAAAAAGACAATTACACCACAGAGGAGAGCGAAGAGGAGCCATGCTGTTGGCCACCTGCACTAATGGCACTGAATCACTGCTCATTGAGTCAGTGAAAACAGACTGGTACAAATAAACTAGATTTTTTTGTGGGGGGATATAAAGAAAGTGTACACGGGGTGAAAAATGCCACACTGACCCCCTTTTGTTCAGTGGGTGATTTATATATTTACACATAAAAGCTTGTTCCAATTACTTTTCTATGGAGTGCACATATGTTAATATTATTATTATTCACCCGCCAGTCGAATCAAAAAGGACTTCTCACGAGAGGATCTTTCTTCTCTCTGTTTGTGTGTTGCTCGCTTTTCCCAGAGTCTCCTTCATGGAGACAAACGCAAAGGGGTTTGCTTCCTCTTCCACATCTTCAGCAACAGTCTGTTCTCATTTGCAGATGCTCGAGTCATAACCAAAACAACGGATATTCAAAAACAGCACAGGTTTGCTCATGGTAGTCGAGTTCATGCCACAAGATGGATCTATCGATCATTCCTTTCAAATATGACATAATCCATTTGCTGCCATGACAATGTCTCAGAGTTGTAGAATCCTGTCTTTATAAACCACTGCACGCTCAGTGTGTTAAATACACGTTAAAAGCCCAATTTGTTGGACTAAGACAATAATTAGTTCCGTTTTTTTTTTTTATGTCAAGTAAACATGTTAGTCCAGCTAATATAATAGTCTGACTAAGAGCTAGGCTTAGTCAGACTAAGATACCTGGATAATGCGATTCATAGTCTGATTACTACTGCATGTATACGCTTAATAAGACTGGAGTCAGATTTGGTATTTTCATATTCTATTAATCTGTCGAGCATTTTCTCGATTTCTCAGTCTTCATAAAATGTTGTCGTTTTTGTCCACAAACCAAAAATGGTTCAGTTTTAATGATTTCTTTGTTAAATGGAGCAAAGAAACCAGACCATATTCACATTTAAAGAAGCAGAAAAATCACAGAAACTGGTTTAGAACTCTTTAGAAAACACTCAAACCCGAATAAACGATTATCCAAATACTTGACGATTAATTTAGTCATCGATTTGCTGTTTCAGAGCAAACAAAACAGAGCTAAATAAGGTTGATTCTCTCTGACAGCCTGTCAATACTCTGTATATTTGACACCAGTTTTAAGTCACCCATGAAGCGAGAGCAGAACTTTCCATCAAACATGAACTGAAGACATTCTTCAGTGTTGAAAGGCAGCGACGCTCTCGCCACATACTGTGACATTTACTGACCCCGCTCTCGTGCATTTCATGTCTCACTGGAAGCAGATGTATGTGAAATTGCAGAAACCATAAAATCAACACAAAAGCAACACAGAGAAACTAATATTGTCTTTCAATGAAACACTTTCTTCACGTTGGAAGATGTACATTTAACAACCTCGCTGTGACAACAATATGACACGTTGCTTTTTATTACAACATAATCCCATATACAAGTTGTCACCAGTTAGAGCGCACAGTGTCTCCTTATACATCGTGATCACATTATGGTGCGACATGCCCAGCTGCTCCCCCTCTCATGCTGCATCTTTCCTCACACCTGTCCCATAACTCTTGTGACACATTCACAGCGTGTCAGTGCGGCTTCTATTCTCAGTCGCCATTGTCTCGCCTTGTTTAGACGGGATGTTGTCACTAAGTGCGGTTTAGCGGCGCAGGAAGAGAAGAGGTGGATTTACAGAGGCAGAGAAGGCGAGACGGACGAGCTTCCTGTTCCGATAAGGTGAACGATGGTAATAGCTGGCAGTTCAGCTGGTAGGTGTGCAGCCTGATATGACACAAGCAGTTTTCACAGCACAGCAGTTGCTGAAGCAAGGTAATTAATGCACACCACAAACTAAATTATCAAACATTACGAACAATTCTGAGGACAAACAGAAAATTCCAATGATGATGCAACTATTAAACCAACCAGGTAACCTTTACCATGTAAAGATGTGGTTTAAATGCTTGAGTGCCAAGCCCTTACTGTCTAAGGCCCGTCCCAATACCTCCCCTAACCCTAAATATTTGCCCCAACCCTTAATTATGGGCGTTCTCGTGTAGGGGGGAGCTACGAAGTGGAAGATGAAATTACCCATGATGCTTTGCGAATTCAGCAAGTCGGCTTTTTTCCCCGCCATTTTTTCGCAAATAAGCATGTTACAATGTCGAAATGTGTTGCTTTGGGAATATGTTGGTTTGTTATACATCCAAAGGACCGTTGAGCTTTGAACACTAATGTCAGAAAATGTATGACCATTTATGAAAGCAGCTAGCTAACTAACTAGCTTGCAGCTAATTGCCGAGTTATTGCCAAGGCTATTTTCCTGAATGAAAATAGTAGCACGCTACACCGGTAGAATTGTCAACATGTGATGTAGGTTAGCACGTTCTTTACGTTCGTTGCATTCACTACGCTAATTTGCATATAGTGGTGTCCCAATTCCATAGGGAAGCCACTTCCCTCAACGAGGGGAATTTACGGTCGAGGGCACTCCAAACCAAGTGGAAATTTTAAGGGGGAGAAAAGGGACGGGGCCTAAATCTACTCTAATCAAATGTTTGATTCAATACAAGGTGTCTCTTTCAGGAGATGCAAAGTCAGTCTACCATGTCAAAGCTAATATTCTTTAAATTTAGTATGCAACAATATTATTAGTCATACCCTATAGGACTTTGGCATTTCCAACATATCTGATTCAAACATCTAAAAGCAATTAGCTTTTAAATTAATTATGTCTGAACCTCTGTGGACTCTTGCAGTACAAAAAAAAATGTTAGATGATTTATGGACATCCATCAATAGTAGATAAATGTAGTTCTAAAAGCCAAGCTGGAATTGTATAGTGTTTTTTAAAAGGTCATTCAAATGAAATACATTGAAGTTTAACTCAAGAGAAATTAAAAAAAAAGCAATTTAGATGACAACAATACAAGCAAATTGGGGTCAATTGAATTATCCCCACCTGTTATTTTCTCTGTTTGGTGACCAATTCCACCAGGTACTACAACATAAATAATAAAGGCTGTTGTTCCCCTGAAACAAAAAAGCTATGTTCAAGAGACTTAGTAGACTAGTAGAACTGGTTGCTACAATGCGTGTCCAAAGTGTTGATATGTGCAAGCGACTATTTAAAAATGTGTCAGTGCTTTCTCTAACCTGTCACAACCCCGCTGTTTGAAGCACAGTGCTGAGTCGCTGGAAACAAACCAACAGTAGCAGCGAGAGAGGGGACAACAGATGTCAAGCTTTGGCGCAACATGGACAGAAAACAGATGGTTACAGAAAGATTCAATTTTGTTTTCAGACAGAAGTATTAAAGCGTCACGGACATCGGACAAGGAGGGTTATTGATGTATGGCAAAGAACTGGCGTGTGCAATACAGAACATTTCAAAAGTTCCACGTCATGTCTCTCTTTGCGTCTGCCATTTGTCGACATTGTGCCTTAAAATATATAGAAGTTCCAGTCAACATTGAAGAACAGTAATGGCGTGCTTCCACCGGCTCAGTTCGCCTCGGCACGGCACGGTTAAGTTGCGATTCCACTAGCATAGTACCTGGTACCAAGTACTTGTTTTAGTATCTGCTCTGGCAAAGTTCCAAGCGAGCCGAAGTACCATGTGTGACGTCGTCAGACTGCCGGCCACTGATTGGTCAAAGTGCCGTCACAGGAAGAGACGTCCGACCAAAGAATCAAGCTGAAAAATACTTAAAGCTCACATAGAGTGGTCCTGTTGCACATATATGCGAGTTATGGAGGTCTACTTGCATACATTAATTTGTTTTTATAGTCAAAAACCTCCTAATTGCTGTAAATGAGCCGAACGAAATCTCTTTTCACTGAAGCTCTCCTCAGTCGAGCTGTTTCAGACTGAAATCTCACCCCCAGAAGATGTCGAAGAACCGCGCCGCTGACGTGCCGCGGCTGTAACGCGTCCAGTGGAAATCCGGGATGAGACACCTCCACAACGGACATTCTTTTTCTACTGCGGTACAATGTACGCAACCGGATGTGCCCGGACTAGTGCCCAGACCAGGAGGATCCGCTGTTTAGGATAAATGCTGGTTATGTAAGGAGAACGTGTTTTCAGCAGTGGTTGAACCGTTTGTTTTGAAACTTCAGCGCGAGGTAATGAGATAATGGTGCAGATACACACCAAAAAACTGGGTTAATTGGAACTTCCGCTCTATGGCCGCTTTAACAATCCTAAAAACGCGGGTTCATCACCAACAATTACCAGGGAAATGTCTAAAATCTCAGAATTTAACATAGGAGTCTGGTGTATTTAGCGACAGCACTGCTGAACGCGAGCAGCATCACGAACCCTGCCGCTGTGTTTCAGTCCACTGACTCCGGTCATGGAGAAAGTATTGAACAAATAGTTTCAATTAACTGATTCTAATGAATCAGTTAAGCTAAAAACAACTGCTTCACAAGTCACTAGTCACTCTTTTTGAGTAGGTAGTGGAAAACCAACCAAAACTGTGTCGTGGGGGCCATTACTCTGTAACTTCACAAGTCACAAATCACATGTCGAAATGCTTTGTGTGTCATGAACTCTCTCCCTCTCCTCCTTCAGGATGTTTTCATTGCTCAAGTGTCCACTTGTCACCCTTTTTCACAACCTTCCGTCACCTGACCAACAGTTCCCGCACTGCTCTCAATGCAGTTCTCGTCTCTCAGAAATAGAAAAACGACGGTTGACCCTTCATTTTGACCAGACTATTTCTACATGTGAAAATGATGCAACATGCATACTGAATGGGAAAGGACAAACCTCAGCCCATTACTTTTCTGGTTCATGTATTTTTCAAAGCTTTCGTTGACTGAACAAGATTTATTTCACCAAATGCCATTTGCCATTATTAAAACGCTGAAAATGGTACATTTTTCTTTTACATTTTTTGGTCCACAATTCAAACATATTCAATAAGAAACCAGAAAATATTGACATTTAAGACACCAGATAACTTGTTTTTTTTATTTCACAAAAAAACCCTCAAACCAGATGATCTATACACAACAAAAATATAAATGCACGAACTTGAAATGTTGAACAAAAATAGAATGACATGACATTTGCTCAGATTCTTGATGCATTTGTTTATGGAATGATTTGTTTTGCTCAAACCCAGTAGTCCAGTGTCACTTGGCCACTCCTATTGACTACAATCTCAGATTGAGTATTTCAACTCATGAGAGTCATGGAGCATGGCAGAGTGGTGGTCAATATGCGTGACCAGTACACAGACACTCCTTATGGTCTGGTCAATAAAAGGGCACACCAAAATGTGGACTTTTGTCAATGTCAATATGCCACAGATGTCACAATTCATGAGGGAGAGTGCCATTGGCATGCCGAGTGCTGGGTTGAGCGTTACAGCTGTGGCAACACAACTGAATGTGCATCATTCCACAATCATTCCAGGCCAGGATCGACAACCTGGTGATGTCCATGCGTCGCCGGTGTACTGCTCTGCGTGAGGCTAATGGTGGACACACACGTTATTGAAGTTTGTGAACTTGGATCATCAACCCCCATTGTGTTCTTCCTGCCATTACCCCAGGACTATTGTTTTGAAATGGATCCCAATGCTCGCATATTAAAGTTGTACTGTTATTTTTTGGATAGTTACTCTGTTTTGTCTCATAATAACTACAAGTTTTTCTTTGTGTGTTTACATTTTTTGTTGAGTGTACTAAATAGTTGGGAGATTCATTTAGTAATTGATTAATAATCAATGAATCATTGCATCCATAGAGACAATGTGGGCAAAATCTTTCTCCTCTTGTGTTCTCGTATGAGCTAACTTTGAACATTACGCGGTCATTTTACCAGAGAGCTGGCCGGAGAATCTCAGGAGAATCTCTGAAGTAGCGACTGCACACATCAGCATTCACACATGCAAGCCCCTCTGCACAATCTCTGGAGAATCTCTGGAGAGAGTTCACTCTAGTTCATGTCTGAAAGCAGCTTGAGATAAAGTGTGAGAGGGCAACCTTGAGAATGTCACCAGGCAGGGTTTCAATTATTCTCACAGCAGGGACTCACTCCCGGTGATGCCCTATGAGCCGTCGGGCTCGTGGATAAAAGCAATACAAGTAATGACATGCGGAAAAATAACCAGGCAGACATCGACAACTTCACTATGACGCCAAAGTCCAACACAGAATCGTCTGTTGTTGAACGTTCACGCCGAGTTTAGACGATTAAACAGTGAAACTGAAACAGTTAATTCAACTTGTGTGAGTGTAAAATATACAACACAGTTCCACAGCAGTTCATCAGAGATGTATCGTACACTTGGGTCTGCTACGTTACTTAACTGTCACTGATATCAGTCCGATAGAGTTCTTAGGTTCTCATTCACATCTTTGTCACATGACAGTGGTGCACGAAATCTCACCTTTCACATGTTGTCTGTGTTTTTTTAACACTTTTACGCCATATTTAGGATTTTTGTTTCTTTCTGATTACCGATCCAGTGATGCTGGCCAGTGTCGAATCAGTACCCATATGAACTCGCACCTAAAAATATCTGTTAGCACTGCAGCTAACGATTATTTTCATAATCGATTCATCGGTCAATTATTTTCTCGATTAAAATGTCAGAACATTTTGTTTTTTATTCAGTTTTAATGATTTATTTGTTATGTGGAGCAAAGAAATCAGAAAATATTCACATTTTAGGAGCTCAAACAATCATAAATCTTGTTTTAATAATGAAAAAAAGCTTCAAACCGATTAATTAATTATCAAAATAGTTAATTCATTTAGCGATTGGTTAATAATCAAGTAATTGTTTCAACTCTGATATCTGTGAGATCTGTTAGTTTGTTTCTTTGAACCAAAGCCAGTGTGTAAGGACGAGGTACATTTGCTTTCATTATGGTAGTAAAGTTGCATTTTTAATGATTTTGCTTTGCCATATCAGTTCAAATTGTTAGAGAATGACTAAACTTACATAAAGTACTTCTGATAAATGGTGTGAAATAGCATAAGAAATGAAAATAACTCACAGATTAAAGACTAACACTGGCTCAATAAGCTCAAAACATGTATGACACATTGGGTCAGATTGGTCCATTACGGCGACTCACTCAGCTGCAGCAGCTCTGGTCAAAACCACCCATCCTCCATCTGATCTCGCAATTTCGTTGTGCGATTTCGGTCGCATAATGGCGATAAAGACCCTTTCCTTTCCTCTGACTCCTGCCATCAATAAGGTGTGTGCTACCTTTCAGCTTTGAAAACTGCAGAGGTCATTTAGCTCCGTGTTTGAAAAGCTTGGCATACATCCATGTGAATGCGTAAACAGAAGGGAAGGATAGGATGAAGTGATGAGGGCTGCTTGTGAGGTTGTCATGGGCACAGAACAGGAGCTACCTACAGTACACAGTATGTTGCCTTGAGCTTAAACGCTGCTGTCTGTCAAAGTGATGTCTTAATGCCGGTCAGTATGAGGAGCTTCTTAGCTGAAACACCTTCACTGACAGTTCGTACAGTATGTGTCTGACTTTTATCACTTTTGCACTTCTAATCTTCCAGTCCTCTTTATACCATGGCAATCTGTAGATGTAACATTAGATGTGACTGAAAGTTAAAGGTCCCATATTATACCCTATTTCTCCAAGGTAAACTAGTTCCCTGGTGTCCTAATGAACAGGTCTGTACCTTAAGGATGAAGCACCACAGCAGTTCAATCACCCTGCCAAAACAGCCCTGTTCAGAATGCTCGGTTTAGTAGTATCTCTTTAAAGGTCCACCTTAAAAAAAAATCAAAACAAAACTTAAAGGTGCATTATGTAATACATCTAAATCAACTGGCCATAAAATCCTCCTAATATGTCACAGAGACTCAGGAACTTACTGAACTCGCTGAACACTACAGCCAAGCCAAGCTGCAGAGAAAACACGGGTTGCCAGTTATGTCAGAAAAAACCTAAAAGTTTTCATTTTGAATTTGAATGTAGTAACCGTTTTTGGCCACATTCTTATATATGGCACCTTTAAGCTACAGGAAATTAGCCACAGAGGCTACTAGGAGCTAACAGCAGTTAGCATTAGAAAAAGTGATAATTTGCAGGCTCTAGCAGGCACATTGCCATCATATATAACATGTAACTGGACAGATAAATCTTTTGAGGCTGGAAGTTTGTGTAGAACTATGTGCTGCACTGTGGAGCCAAGAATAGAACTTTTCGTGGACTTTGCAGACTTCCAGTTTTCACATACCATTGCCCTCGACAGCACTCTTGCGAGTTTTATGGACAAAGCGGAGCTCCGCAACACAACAATTCCAGGACTTTAGTGCATTGTGATGTCCCAATGAACGCGGAAGTCAACATCGCGTGTTTTATCTCCTGTACTTAGACTGAGGAGGACCACAAAAACATGAGTGAGTCATCTTTTCTCACACAGAGTCCCAAATATAAGGATTTAAATTATTAAGTTATTTTTCTGTGTTTTTTAAATAATGGGAAACAGTTTTCTCATCCTCCAAGGCTCTTATTCCATGAGCCCACACTCTAAAACATATTAGCAGCTGCTACTCAGGTGCAGAAGAGAAACTCTGTTCTTTATTCAGTGAATGGGTGATTAATTGCAGAAAAAGCTGCCTGGCACTTGCTGAGCCACTGAAAGCTCTGCTCGATGTAATCTAAAAAACAGTCAGGGTGAAATTTTATCTACTGAGGTGTGTCTACACATACTGAAGATATCATTTTTCTTGCCGTCTGCTAGATTTGAGACATTTTAGTAAAAGCGTGAAATAAAATATATGTCTTTGCCAATGAGCAAGTGCTAAAATGTGTTCTGCTAGATTGTCGTGATCCAGACATTCAGAGGATTTGATGCCAGGTCTGATGACTAAAATCCACAAGTGGCTGTTGTATAGGCAACAATTACTGTTTATATATGTATTGTATATATATATGTATATATATATATATATATATATATATGTATATATATATATATATATGTATATGTATATATATATATATATATATTCAGCTTCTTAAATTTGAATATTTTCTGCTTTTTCTTTGCTCTTTTTGACAAAAAAACATCTCGGAACATCAACATTTCGAGGTGTGGAAAACAGCAATCGACCTTTTTAACATTTTTCTTTTAATTATGAAAATAGGCGTTAGTTTCAGCTCGAGTACTGTATATATAAAGTTGAGATTTTTCAGGCTATTACTGTGTTTTCATTTGGAGACCGTATTGCCAGATAGAAATGATCTTAGTGTAATGAGTTAGTGTAATGAGGTCACACTGTCCAAAAGAACTACTGACGAGAAACAAAAGTGGGGAAAGTTAAATGGAGCTTGTTGTACAAATACATAGGTTACTGAATTGTTAATATTCACCATAATCTCCGTGTCTGCCCTTCCAGACAGTGTAAGTGTTCTCATTCCCTTAACAAAAATAACATCCTCTGTATTTTAAAATTTGACCCATATGTCTGTATCAGCCATACTGCATTCAGATATATGTGGAAAACAATTCTAGTTGCTATCGTCGCATTGTGCTGACTTTGTAAGAGTCACCTGAAAAGACATGCTCTCTCTCGTTCTTTAACTCCCTGGCAGATAATCTGAGTGAACATGTTTGTCTCTATCTGCCCTGTGTGTGTGTGTGTGTGTGTGTGTGTGTGTGTGTGTGTGTGTGTGTGTGTGTGTGTGTGTGTGTGTGTGTGTGTGTGTGTGTGTGTGTGTGTGTGTGTGTGTGTGTGTGTGTGTGTGTGAGTGCAGCTCGGTCACCGTCTGGCTGCACGACGAGCTCCTTGGGGAACAGCGAAGGAACAGGCTTCTCTGTAGTCAGAGCACAGAGCTTCAACTATGTGGACGTAAACAGGATTCTTGGGTCTGGGCCTGGATGTACCGTGGGGCGTCTCAGTATGCAGGAACACAGAAAAAAAAAACCAGACACTGACCTTACACTGACTGACCGGTGTCTCATTAATCCAAACAGGTGTCCACATTTCAGTCCAGTGCAGAACATGAAGAGTTCTTAAAAGCTTAATGATATCTGCCCAAATACTATTAACATTAACGTGAATGTCTGGATAACAGAATGTAATTGTAAATTAGGGTTTGGACACAATCATATTGCATTTAATTCTCATCTTGATTTATGAAATACAATTAACAACAGTATGGCACTCTAAACAGATTTCCCTGCCATTTTGACTCCCTGGCATCACAAATGAATGGTTCCTTGCAGAGGAACTTATTACAAGAACGAGAAGAACATGAACTGAGATTAAAGCTTTAGTTCAAAATTTGGTTCAGGGCTGCTGCAATTAGTCAACATTTGTCAACAGGTTGCATTACCATCGAACAAATAAAAATTACATAATTGTTCCTTCGCAACTGCAGTGTACGACAGGAAATGGTTGTTGGCAGAATCACGTCCAATGACTGCCACGACTCCATTTGCAAATAAGAACAGCTTTGAAAATCGAGCAGATCAGAGGGGGAGGGATGTATCAGTTGCATTGGAGCGTAGCGAGCGAATGGAAGCTACTGTGATGGATTGTTATAGTGCATCATCGTCTTGCTACATATTGATTAGCGTTGAATCACTCAGTCTGTTTATGGTTTTTTATATATATGTGTATATATATATAGATATATATATATATATATATATCTATATATATATATCTATATATATATAGATATATATATACACACACACACACATATATATATACACACACACATATATATATATATACACACACATATATATATATATACACACACATATATATATATATATACACACACATATATATATATATATACACACACATATATATATATATACACACACATATATATATATACACACACATATATATATATATACACACACATATATATATATATATATATATATATATATATATATATATATATATATATATATATATATATATATATATATATATATATATATATATATATATATATATATATATATATATATATACACACACACATGTATATATAAACATGCATATATATGCATATATAAACACATATTTACATGTGTGCGTATGTATATATACACATATACACAGATATATATACATATACACACACATATATACATATATATATACACACACACACACACACACACACATATATTTTTTTCAAAAGGGGTTGGAGTCAGATGTATACAACCAATAATTCGATTTTCTCCTCCACATGTACAGTCGGACTTGGCAAGTAGTCCAATTGTTGGTCTTAGTCAGACTACGGCCTTAGCTCGATTAAACTGTGAATGTAAACGTTAGTGACTTCCCTGCGATTTCCATGCCTAATGTGCACGTGCATTCAATATTTACTGCCTTTTCTAAAGAAAGAAGAAGAATTGAAGAGATATTTTACATTAAAATGCCGAGTACATAAAATGTACTTAACCTATACTGCCCTCAGTCCATAACATGAAAGAAGCCACTTGAAGACATAAAAAAAAATTGTGCACTTCATTAATTCACTCACACGTATATGAAGAAGCTTATTGCACTCATGCTGCAATGCAAGCACATTCTCATTGATGGCTCCAGTTGTGTAAGTAGTGTATATGTATATAATATAATATGAACTGAACACTAAAGGAATTACTCCCCATGATGAATCCAACGTCCATGATTAATCCATATCAATGGATAGAGCAGGTCATCCACTCCCCTCCAGTCACTCTGAGCAAAACACTGAACCCCAGTTGCCCCTGGTGATGCATCCTCGGTGTGCGAGTGTGTGAAGTACTATGTATAGAACAAGCATTGTGTGAATGCCTGTGTGTGAATGTTTGAATGTGACATTGCCGCGTGTTTATGTAATCTGCAGCCAAAACGCTGAATAAAACTAAGTGTTTATTTAACTGGTTTGGTGAATTGATACAAGAAATTCCGTAGAAAAATTATTTTCTACCCGACGCCATAAGCGTTTTTTGAAAGAAGTGAATCCATTAAAGTCGAGTGGGAATAAATCTGAACACGTATGAGATCATCTGTCACACGCACACAAACATAGATGCACAGACCTTGGATTATGTATGTGTCTTTGTGTGGAGTAAGTAGTTGCAGCAGAATTTAATTGATTACAAATGTTCATTTGTCAAATCAGTAACACATCAATGGGTTATTATTATTACAGCGGCAGATGTAATAGCCTGTAGCCGGCCAGCTGTGGAATAACAGAGACTTCCATCACCACTAGAGCGAAGCAAAGCAGAGGAGCCAATCAGTCTCAGGACAGGAGGTGATAAAGCTGCATCCTGGTAATAACAAACACCAAACTCACAGAGAGACCACTTCAGGGTCCAGAGCAGCACTGTCACACAGCGTGAGGACCATTAGGAGAGGCTGCTCAGATCCTGTCCAAATAAGAACAACATCATAGTTTTTGACCACAGTTAAGTGCTTTATGTTCAGACGGCACGACTGACAAGTGATAATCATGGTAACCATGCACTACTATGGTGACAGAAGTGCACCGTTTAAGTCGCATAACAACCTGGGTTAAATGATGTGTAAAAACCTTTCTGAGAGTGGAACTCCGTAAAACACTTTAAATGGAGCATGTTGTCGTTAGGTTCTGGTAACACGGAAATGAACACCATCAACACTGACAGCAGGAGGGCAAGTAAATAACAGCCCCAGCTTCAATTCCTTTGATAACCCAGTTATACTACTATTGAATATAGAGATCTAAGCACGGAACAATATGGAAATGTCATAATCATCCTGACCCAAATGAATGTAAATCACAACGTTCTTGCTGAAATGTACATGGGCGTCCTCTGTCCATAATAATATACATTAACATTATGTATGTTGTTGGATCTTCTGGTTTGAAAAGTGAAGCCCTGGAAGTAGGATTGAAACAGAAGTTAGCCACCAGGGGGCGACTATGCTGGTTGTGAAAAAGAACACTGTTCAAATGGAAGTCTGTGGGAAAATGAGCCAACTTCTCACTTGATTCAGAATATCAGTTAACATCAGTTATATATCAATTGCCGATATCCTATATGGCACAGGTCAGGTAGTGTAGTGAAATTAACATATAATATTTTGCCTGCTCATATTGCAGCAGATGTAGATATATCAATTTTCTTCATTGAGCAAAATAAATAAAAGTAAAATAAACAATAGTTGTAGAGGGTGCAAGCAGAGAAGTGAAGGATGCAGCAGACTCTAGACTATTATTGTTGATTCTGTTGTGTTTGCTGATATCAGAGAATACATTTTAAAACCGATATTTGCCAATACCGACATTGTGCCGATAATATTGTGCATGTGTATGTGCATGTGTCTCAATAGCTACTTTCAGATCTTCTTCAATAAGACATTGTGTAAATGATGTTATCATTCAGAGGAAATTACACAATAAAAGCGCTGCACGTGAGCGTGGACACCTGTGGATCTCCGAACAGGTAGCAGGTGACGAATATATAGTTGCAAAAACTTCCATGTTCCACATCCCCTCTGACTTCCATTCAAGTTCCACAACACATACAAAATCCTACTCCTCAAATTCAAATCCCCTCCATCTCCTGGCAACACACACCCACTTTTCTTGTCTGACCTCCTCCATCCCTGCATCCTGGAACCTGCGGTGCACAGAACCACATAATATGCTCTCCATCTACAGAGTGGTGACAGTCAGTTCTTTAGTATGGCAGTTCTCATGGTCTGGAACTCTCTCCCGAAAGATGTCCTTAATAAAAATCCACCTTTTGATTAATTATCCCAAGCACTAACATCATTTTTCTGTCCTATAGTTTGTTCTGTTCTTTGTTTGATTTGTGTTTTTAAAACTCTAAACGCAGCCTTGGGTGTATTGGAAGAAACTACACAGAACTAAAATTGTTGTTATTATTATTATTATTATTATTATTATTATTATTATTATAATAATAATTATTATACCAGAACAATGCATTGTCGATGACGGTGATGAAGTGATGGAGCGTGCGTGCATTTTCACACGTCCTCCAAACCACTCGCACGATTTGTCCTTCACCACCTCCAGTACAAATAATAATCGCACGTTTCGTTTCGATGCTTCTGTACAATCTGTCCAACGTTGGGCACGTACCACAGCAGAGCACGAGGAGGCTGCAGCAGCAGCAGCTCCACCGCGCGGTTGTTCCCTGAACGCACCACGACTGAAGGAGTTCACCTTGTCCTCTTTTTTTGGTGCAGAAACGAACGAGCGCATCACTGTCAACTTTCAAGCAGCATAGAAGCAAACCTGTCCGTGCGCGTTAAGTCGCGGATTTACGGCAGCAGCAGCAGCAGCAACAACAACAAAAACAAAAACAACAACAAACAGGAGACGGAGCAGATTTTTTTTTTAAAAGTTCACCTACCTCATCCACAGTGAGGGGCATGCATATGCGGTACTCCTTCAGCAACATAGTCCTCTCTCTCTCTCTCTCTCTGCACAGCGGAAGGTGGTGATGATGGTGGTGTTCTTACGGTGTTGTTGGTGCGATCCTACAAAGCCAAGTCATTGAAGTGCAAAGATTTCCCCGGTGAAACCACACACACACACAGTCACGTATTCGCCTGCTCACTCATGTGTGCATCAGCAGCCTGGTCCACTAACGACACCTACCCCGTAGTCCAAATCACCAGAGGGGTTTTACGCACCTGGTGGAGACTCGATAAACTACTGCCAACAGTCCAGCTTTGGCCTCACATACACCTGTGTAGCGCGGGAAGTGTCAAGAAATCATACAAAACTCCAAAAAACTAAGTCGCTTTCAACAACAAGGACGAGAGCAGCTTCATGTGGCATGTGTTTTTTGGAGCCTCGCTCGCGTAAAAAAGAAAAAAAAAAAACCGCTGCGTAAATTCTCCAGAGACACAAAGACAAGTGTTTGGTTTAGACGCGTTTCCTCGGAAGCAGCTTCTCAAATGTATCCCCGGCGCTGCTGCGAGTGAGTTTCCCAGTGACGGCTCCCTCCTCCTCCTCCTCCTCCTCCTCCCCACAGTGATGCGCAGCCGTGTTTTAAATGAAGCAGCTGCTTCCAATCAGCGACAGCCGGAAACACGGAGAAGAAAAGCAGCCTCAACCCTTTAAAAACACAAAAACACACGTCTATCTATCCTGAACAAAAGACACGCACCCACTCATACACTGACTCACACATGTGAATAGCGTCAGTGTATCTCGGCTGTTTTAGTCTGCATTCCACTGTTTTGTGACAAACATTAAAAAACAGGATCTTATTTTGTCAATAGACGACCGGAAGTCGTGTTGTTTTTTTTTTTTCTGCAGGTGTAGCAAACGCTTGATCTACGCACAAGCAGGAGCAGGAGTTCACATCTGAATGATTTTCAAACAACTATTTTAGATATTGACAGAGGTGGAAAAAGTAAACTAAACTAACTAAAGTAAAGTGCCAATACTTTGATGAAATATTACTCAAATAGAAGTAAAAAGTAGTTCATTTGAAATGTACTTTAAAGGTGCGTTATGTAATAAATCTAAAGCAACTGGCCATAAAATCCTCCTAATATGTCACAGAGACTCAGGAATAATGTTCATATAACAAACTGAACTCACCATCAACAACAGTACAGCCAAAATATTTGCATTTAAAAATATATTTTGGAGACTGCAAATCATGTTTTGGCATGTGGCGCCACCTACCGCCGTCTACCAATCATTGCAGTCAGTAGAGTCTCTGCTGCCGAGCAACCACGGGTTCGTTTTCTGACGAAAACGAACCCTAAAAGACCGCAGTATTTTGAATTTGAATGTAGTAACCGTTTTTGGCCACATTCTTACGTATGGCACCTTTAAGTAAAAGTTACTTAGTTACTCTGCGTGGGGTGTGAGGGGAGTATAAATATGACAAGGGGTCAGTAATCCAAAACTATATGGCCCGTTGCGACACAGGATATTACGTCACTTTTGGCGCGCGCCCTCTATGTTCACGCGCCAGTTCTGGTGCTAATCACATCATCATTCTTCTGGTTCTAGTCTATATTTTCCCCCTGTAGGTCTTCATTGTGCTGAATTTTTATTTTTACTCAGTAACGGATAGGATTTATAAACTAAGTACAATACTTGAGTCAATACGTACTCAAGTAAAATACAAAATCCTGATTTTAAATTGTACTTAAAAAATACAAAATACACAAAAAAAAGTATTCAATACAGTAACTTGAGTAAATGTATTTTCATTCCTTTTCCACCTCTGGATATAAACGCAATAAATGTGCGTTTTTGTACCAACGGACCTGAATATTTATCACAGTTATTTGACATATTCTATTAGTTTCTGGGCTGGATTAGACAATTATCTGGCAAGAATGCATTAAAATGGCAGCAACAACCCACAGTATTGTTTGTGTGTTAGTGTTTCATAACTGTCCATCTGAATCATTGTGAATATTTTTTATAACAACAAAAATAATTTGATTTATTGAATGCTGGTAAAGCAAATAAGCACAAGTTAACATTAAATACGCAACACTGGGGTTAGAAAAGATGCAAGTAAGACATAAAAACAGATGTACACACATACATAAACAAACCCACAGGTAGACCCACAAACTAAAGGTATGGTAACGTTTATTGTACCCGAGGGTAGATTTGCTTGCAGGTAAAAAGAGAGTCGGCTGCTTACACACACATAGAAAACATTAATGACATTGACAGAAAACAGTGACATAAACAGTGGCAACAGTGCTCAGACATAAAGACATGGTTAAAAAACAAAGTATTAAAATTCAGGGGATAAGATGCAGAATAAAAGTCATCATAACAGATACACACAACTAAGCCAGAATAAATAATTATAGAAATATATTAAGAAGTCTATGCAGTCAATAAGTTAAATCAGTTAGTGTGTAGTCTAATATCCTAAGTGTTATTTAATGTTCTGACAGCTGAGGAACACTTAAGCTATACTTAGGATATACTTAGTCTATACTTCACACATGCAGTAGTAAAAGATGCAAGAATAGACACACATATAGTAAAAAGAGCAATTCAGCTAATGAGTCTGTGGAAGGATGTTCCAGAACTGAGGAGCCAGTAATGCAAAGAGTCTTTAAATGTGCTCTCTTTTTGCTTTTCTGTTTTGCACAGTCGTTTTGAACCATTTCTCAAATTGTCACAACATTTTGTGTGTTTATCTTAACAAAGCACACAGAGATTGAACAGGTAGTTACATGTATTTTACATCTGATCTGATAAATGTACAAAATGGACTGAGAAATAACAAATATAATTCACATTTACGGTATAAATAACATTTAGTTTTATAGAGTATAATCTATTAGGTTCATAAACAGCATCAGTAGCTCTTGTGTCCCGTCATGCTTCATGGTTCTGACCTTGGACTGACCCTTTTCGGCTGAACTGACTTTGGTGCTGAACTGGAACTGACCATGGTGCTGAAGTTTATAGCTACAATCAAAACTTACCGAATTGAATTCTCGTTTGATCCACAGCTAGAAAAACCTCTTTCAAATAAAAACACACCTCATATTTGTTCACTATGTACTTGTATATTAGTGAAAAGTCATTAATTTTCCCAGGGAAGGCGTTTTGTAACTGCTGGGTCATTGTTATTCTTGAGGTCTTGTTTTTTTGGTGACGATTATTAAGTTTTGTCTGAAAGGGGCATTTTCTTTGAAATACAGTGCACTATACATCCCAATACAGACACTTAAACATTTATGGTTCCAAATGGTTGAAACATTTGTACTGCACTCAGATTTTAGATTCATATTGAATAAACTATAATTTTATTATCTTTTAAAGTATCATACCTGTGTTTTTTGGTCGTAGGACATCAATAAGAGCGTCATATCAATATGTAGTACTAGTTCCAGGCACTAGATGTCACCAAAGATCTTCAGTTTAGTGAGCAGAGGTGAAGCGCAGACATGTACCTGGAGATGTCACATTCATTTACACAGAAAATACGTCATCAATCAAGCAATGAATATGGATCAAATTCATTACCGTTTTAATAATCCATCCCAGCAGTACTTTGAAAAGGTTACTTATTCCTCTTTTCAGCTCTTGCAAAGCAAATTAAGAATATTAATTGCTGATTATGTCTTTTTTATGAATACAAATTTGGCAGTGAGTATGACTGAGGATTCAGACTTAGTGAAATAAACCTTTCCCTTTGTTTTGTGACATGAGGAATCACAAGTGATATCTAGTAATACCTCTCAACTGAAGAGGGCGCAGTGAACCTGCCTATGTTGTGTTGGAAGAAACATTCATTCATTCAGATGCATGTGCATGAACATAGAGCATGCACCCAGACATCTGACATCTCTATGTTCCATAATTTAAACCATAAAATTTTTCAGTAATGCGCACAGATGCAAAGGCTCATGTATACCTGCTCTGCCAGATTCATGTACCTGAGAAAAATTAATTCAACAGTAGCTGTAGCACATAACAGAACAAACACACTAAACACCCTTGACTCATTAACGCCACCTTCGGCAGATCTGGCAAGTTCTGGTGTGTTTATTCAGCATATGAGAGACTAAACAGTGACGTCTTCTTTTCAGCAAATGCTTCTTTTTTTAATCCAAGTTCATTTTCTGTTGTGTTGTGACACTCTGTCTGGTTTGTCTCTTCAGGCTACTGTGGAGACATAGGCCACGTCATACTATATAAAATATTTATTCTAAAGCTATTGTGAAAACGTCAGAAAGCAAAAGTCCTGTATCCAAAATTCTGAATTGTGACATAAACACAATACAAAAGTATGGAACCTTTCTATAGAAAACTAAATGAATACAGGGTTTTGCTGGTGCTTACTCTTTTATCTTAATCTTGTAGCCAATCAAAATCAATTATTATTATTATTTTTTATCAGTCTCTGCCAATATTCCTTTTTCTACATCATATTTGCACCACAGAATATAATGTAGAAAATAGCTCTCACATAACTAAATGATAAATTATGTTCATAGAAAATGGCTACAACAGCAATAAAAACCAAATGTTTTGACACATTTTTTTAGGAATGGGTGGGGGGAATTCTGTATTCCATTTGATCTACATACATAAAATAATAACAATTATTATTACCATTGTTATTATTATTTACCTTTTCAAACAAACATATGTGTAGTACAGTCAATTCCTGCTTATAAACCCATTTTAATGTTACACAGTGATCCTTAAAACTTGTGTGACGTGTTTCCAGATCACATACTGCTTTAAGATGTAAGCGGTTTAAGTAACGAAAGAGATAGAACTTGTCTTAAAACAATTTTAAATTCATAGTTTAAAGCCTTCCATGTTGAGCGAAAGATGTACAAACTTGTGTTCTATGTCTATCGTGTTTGTGTTGTCAGCCTGTGTGTGCATGTTGGACGTGTTGTGAGAATTGTGGTCTTGCGACACAGTGTACCTGCAAAAATGCGACTCAATAACGATCTGTAATTGATTTAAAAAGGAAATAACACTCTAAGATTTGCGCCGCGTCAACCTTCAAACACATAACAGTATCTGTTTACAAAACATTCACACAAACAAACAAACACACACTCGCCAAAAATCTGTTTATTCCAGCTGGTGCCATTGTCGACACAGATGAGAAACGGTTGCTAAGAAACCTGGCTTCCTTGCCTCTTGCAGCTCAACATCATTAGTTGGCCTTTACTGTCAATTTTCTAACCTTTTTTTTCTAACATTCAGTCCAGTGTTACTGTGAAAAAGGGAGTTTCTTTTCTCAGATTGTTAAGTGGTGGGAGTTTTTACTGAGGCCAAAATTAATTAGGGGTTCATTTGAGTCATTGGTGTGAGACAGGAAACACTAGTGTCGGGTGGCGGGGTCAGATCTGAGTGAGACTATTTATATATGAGGTAGGGGGACACAGGTGAAACCAATGAAATCTCAATGGAGGGAAAAATCACACAAAGGGAGGAAGTCAGGATCTGAAAACAGTGGGAAAAGATGAGAACAAAATAAAACAGGAAGTGCATGACAAGACTGGACATGAGTGACTTTAACTAAACATAAAGAGACAACATGAACTAATCGAGACATGACTTCATTAAAACTTTAACATCATTTGATGAGACATAGCACAAATCTTTAATACTGAATGGGTAAAAATAGATTTTTTTTTAATATAATATATATTTACAGTTATATACAGCAATCTAATATACATAAGTGTGATCATAGTGAGACTTGATCGCTCTTGTGTTGACTGCACACAGTCCACAGACTTAGCTACCGTGTCGTTCGTTAACCAAGCGCTCAGCGCCGTGGACGGCTGAATGGAGAATCTGCAGTGAGAGGAGACGGGTGAAGAGGTGTGAGGTGATTATGTCAGTATAATTTGGAATTCATGGAGGGTGCTGTTCTCAGCTGTGTGTGTGTGTCTGCGTGTGTTTTCAAAACAGGGATTCACACAGAGAAGACAACGGCTCATCAGCATATGATACTGTATACATACACTTTTCACACAACCATAGACTAAAACACACACACAGGCACGTTGGTTTTTCATTCTTTAACCTAACCCTAACAGAAACCCAATTCTAACCTCAACCCTAAAACCACGTCTTAACCCTTTAACACCTAAGCCTCAAAATGGTCGTCTGGACATTGGCTTATTTTAACCATAAAAGGGCCAGAAAAGGTGTAACTAAGTGCTTTTGCCCATTAATCCAGCATAACTTCTAATATCTGGCCGTTATTTACACTTTACTGAATGTTAAAATGGTGCATTAACAATTTCAAATGAAGAAAAACAACAACCACAGTGTATTTATAAAGAAAACAACACTGTCGTTGTATATGAACACCAGATTTGGACTGTTTGAAATATGAACAGTGTAAAACATATTTTAAATAATATTTGCTTGTCAAAAACAGGCCAAAAATTGGAAACTATGTACAGGTGTTTTCTGGAAGAGCGCAAGTGAAATTACCGTAATACCCACATCATGTCTGATGTGACGTGAAACTCCTCAGCTTTCAGAAACTGGTGGCATTTTTCTGATGACACAAACCGCCACGTAATTACGGGAATATGCAAATTGCAAAACGTGTTGTCTGCGATACACTCTGTGTTAAAGTTTTCTGATCCTCACAAAGATACCCATTCAAGAACACACGCACACACACACTTAAACTTCCTCAAAAATGACGTTCTGCCTCATCAGAACCAGGTTTTTGGTCTCCATGGGGACGACTGGTCCTGACAAGGTCAGTGTTTTTTGCCAGCACAAACGCACACATCAGAACCACACGAAGCTTCAGCACACTTTCTTCCAACACTCTCCAGGTGGCAATCGACGGAAAACATTAATGGTGTCACTGACAGCAATTTGATGACAGAACACCTTTGAGGGATTTTATGAGGTGAGGTGACAAAGTCTGTGTGCAGATAAATTGCTCTCCGTCTCTGTTGCTGCTCTGGTTCTGTTTAAACTGTGCCTTGTGTCTTGTTCCCTGGGAGCCCGGTATTGTCAGAAATCTAAAACTACTGTGATGTTCTTCGACACTGTATGCCGGGAAATGAATGTAACTGATTTGGGGATACGTTCCTATGTTGAATGCAGTGAGATAAATGAGACGAGTTGATTATAAACGGGATTCATAATTGATTTATATCAACTGCACTTGGGGAAATTGTTTTCCGGCGACCTGGCTGCGTTGATCATAATTAGAGGTCAATTGCTGTGGCGAGGGACAGAAAACACTCCCTTACAATCTGTGAGGAGGGACACAGAAAAAATAACAAGACATCACCATACATCACTTACAAATGTGAATCATTTACTAAACACGAAGGGGGGATTTTTGCTAACGTGTTGCTGACTTATCAATCATGCAGATGCAACCTTTCAGAGCGGTGATTGACGCATCGATGTCAAGGCGGTTTCCATGGATACAGTGGCATCCGATGCACGTCTCAGCTTTCCCTATCACTGGTTTAGAACCCAAACACGAGGCGGTAGTGGCACTTCAGGAACGACATCACCACAAGGAGAAAACGTACCAATTCTATAAAGGAGGCGCCGCGATATGTCTTTTTATCCAGGCAATATCAGGCCTCCCATTCCCCCAATCTGGAGGGTCAGACAGCCATGGAGGTGTCATGCACATTTCATTATAGCAGAAGATTGTCTCTTGCATAATGTATAATGAAATCTGAACTTATTGCAAGTGGAGAGATATTGCAGTGAAAAGATGTGGCGTCTTTTTTTTTTCATCCTGGGGCTCAGCTTGCATTTTTTTTCTCGCAGATTAAACGACAACCGCTCAATATCACAGCTATTATGGGTGTAATGTTTGAAGGGAGGAGGATGTTTTGAAATGTGGAAGTGCGTGTGCATGTGTGTGTTTCCTGTGCATGTGTGATTCTACCTGTTTCCACAGACGTGATGTTTTTGCCTCGTCGCAGTGGCCACAGCACATTTTAGGCCTGCTGATTATCCCCCAGCTCACAGCCAAGCTGCTGCCTCCATGTCACTATGGAGACACTGGTTGCTATACATCAGCCAATCACAGCAGAGCAAGGGATGTTAAAAAGTTGCCAGTTTAAAGAGTCTCTGTGTTGTGTGGTGTGCTCTCAGTGTGGGTCTGTCACTTTGTGTCTCTACCTGTACCCCCTTCACTCGACCGAGTCTTCGCACACATACACACATGTATAGAAATAGACATGGCACATGGAAATGACACAATTCAATACAATGTCCTCATTATCATGCAACTGCTCTCACTTTCACTCCATGTGGAAAAGCCGTATTGTATTTTATATTTTTCTTTATGATGGAATATTTAAAAAAAAAAAAAAAAAAACATTGAAATGTGCCACAGTCTGATGAATAAATAGTGTCTGACTTTGTTCCAGTCATTTCAGTGAAAAGGTAGAGTTCAACCAAAAGTTCAGTGAAACTACCATGTAGAAAAGCAATCACATTTGTCTTTGACTTAAAAGTTTCTCTTACATTTGTCCTTTTAAATGATTAGGATTAGGTAAATTGGACACTTTAAATTGACTGTAGGTGTGAGTGTGAGAATGATTGGTCGGTCCTGTGATGGACTGGAGATCTGTCCAAGGTGGACCTCACCTTTTACCCTATGTCATATGGCGCCAGCGCACCACCACCACCTCCACCCTCATGTGCAGGATAAAGCAGTAGAAGATGGATGGACATTCTTGAGACTGAGGTGAAGTTTCCATCTATGGCACCTTTAAAAAGCAAGTTGGTTTCTGCTTTTTCCAGTTAAGAAGCTGTCCAGGAATAGTACAGATTCAGTTTTAGACATCATAATCTGAGTCACTTCTGATCACAGTCCCAATCCCAGAGAATCACAAAATATCGCAGTGCATCTAAAACACAATCAATTCAATTAATGCGGCCATAGAGTGGTCCTATCACACAAATGTGTGAGTTATGGAGGTCTACTTACATACATTAACTTGTTTTTATGGTCAAAAACCTCCTAGTTTCTGGAAACGAGCCGATAGAAATCTCTCCTCACTGAAGTTTCAGACTGAAATCTCACCCCCAACAGACAGACCAACAAGAGCTTTCCCACTGTCTTGTGATTGGCCAGGTACCTGGAAGTGACGTAATCAGCACACCAGAAGTGCAGCTCCCCCTCTGGAATAGTGGATGCACTGCTACTCATTATCAAAACATTGTTTTAACAATGTTTAAAAATAGCTTCGTCACGACTCCCAGCCGCAGTTTTTTTTTTTTTTACGCCTTTGACCCGGAGTCTGACCCAGAGTCAGAAGACACTGTCGCTCGTGAAACACCTCCACAACGGACATTCTTCTTATTCTGCGGTTCAATGTACACTGTAAGAAAAGATACACCATATCTACTCAATAAAAATGAGGCAACAGATTACAAGCAATATTATTAATTAAATTTCACAATGTTTGGAATTGAGTAAATTTTAATTAAATTAGACCCTTAATAGTTACCCATTTAATATGAGTAGATCTGAATAGAAAACAGTACAGAATTAATTAAAATCTAAACAAACATATTGAGTTGATTTGAAAAAGATAATGTGTAAATTGTACTAATAAAAATTTATTTAATTCTACATATCAATGATATATAATTGATTAATAATCAACTACATTTATCTGTGCATTAATTTGAATGTATTCAATCCAATTAATTAAATATAAAAAAAATATTTCTTAGGAATAACTAGTCTATGGCCCAGAAAATACAAAACTAAACAAATACTCAAATAACATGTTTATTTACAATTAACAGCTGTCCTATTCTGTCCTATTTAAAACCAGAAATTTGAATAGGACAGAATACTGACTCCAAACTTTTTTGTAAAAACAAAAATAAATTACATTTTACACAGTGATGATGTATTTCCATGCTTTAGCACCTCACAAAGCTACTAAATTGGATTAATAATGATCTTAAAGAAAAATTCTCCAGAAGTGCATGTACCAAAACTATTTGTATGGAGTTAAACACATTTAGAACTAACCACAATAGAAATGGCATTGACATTAGTGGGATAAGTGTCCAAATCAGTGCTAACTTACAAACATAGCAGCACTTTCAAATGTGCAAATCTCTAGCTCTGTAGAAGCTGAACATAGCACAACATGTAAACTGCAACAACAGTCTCATTTTCAAGCCAGAAGTTGCTGTGCTGTAGTCTGTAATGCTGCAGAAGATCACCCCTTGTTGTCGCTCTGAATCCAAAGACATTACACTGCCATCTCATTTGGCTGCACCTAAGGAAAACACAAAGTTTTAGATATGAGAAGTGCTTTTCAGCTTCAAATTTCTGCAGATGATAATCATACCCATGTGAAAACTGAAAGCATTTGATTGAAATGAAATTTCCCCAACACAAATATAAACACCAATGTCAACATAACGTGATTTTAATCTATAATTAATATAATATATTTTCCAGTCTAAAACGTTCATGGACTGAAATTGAAAAATTGAAAATTGAAAAAATCTGTGTCGTGTTAGGCCTCCCCTCCTCCCCCCTGCTAACGTTTAGTGCTGTGGACCGGACATTACCACACTAAAATTAACAGATTTAAGCATGAAAATAAATATAATTGCGGCTCTAAAACGTAACACTGTTGATAAACTTACTTCACGCGTGTTTAGGTAAGTTGCCTTCACATTTGCAAGTTGCAACACAACAGCGAAACAACAGAGAGTACTTACGTTAGCTGCCCGGGAAAACGAGCCCCACACAGGAAGTAAAGCTAACGGAAGTGCGTCAAGTGCCGTCCGAAATATAAGATGCTCTTTCAGCGATAACTCCCAATATATCTCTTTATGTTAATGTGTCTAACCTTAACATTAAACCCAATGTACTTATTTACGTCATTTTATAAAAACATACTGAGGATATATCAACACGCAAGTGACGTAGGAAGCAAGATAGCAACCATGATAGCGGAATGCTAATCCGCATCCTTCAAAATAAGTTTGACTTCAATACATGAATTCTTCCTAAATGTATAATGCAGTGTTCATATTATAGCGCAACAAAATCACACTAGGCCTACTGATGTACATTAACATAAAGCCTTGGCAACAGAAGCCAACTTTATGTTGCTGCTGAGTCTCTTTTTCTGTGATAGCTCATTTTATATTGTAATATAGCCTTCATGCGTTCTTCTTACAAGCCAGGTGATAATAAAATAAGTTCTTACCTTTGAGCAATGTCGAAGTAGATGAACATTCACTGTCTATGCTCCTCAAATGTCTTGTGGCTAAATGATAGCCTGCTGCATTCAAAAAATGCACACTTTGACAGGAAGTGCTTCTCAATTAAAATTTGCCTGAATACATTAATTTGAATTCACTCAATATTCAGTTTTTTTGGGATTAAGCAAACACAATGCTTATATTTTATTTAACTACAATGGGTGGATTTTATTCCAAATATTTTTATTTGAAATGTAATTAAATATTTGCTTCAAAACCAAAAACACAATTATATTGAATATATTTTACCTGATACATTAATTCAAATCTACATCACCACAGAATCGTTTCTTACAGTGTACACAACCGGATGTGCCCGGAGCAGCAGGATCTGCTGTTCAGGAGAACTGCTGTTTACGTAACCAGAACGGGTTTTTTCAGAGATCTCGCTGAGTCCAAGATTACAATAAAACCCAGTGTTCTCAGCAGTGGCTGAACTGTTGGTTTCAAAACTTCAGGGCTTCATAAACGAGGTAATGGCGCAGATACACACTCAAAAAACAGCGTTAATTTTAACTTCTGTCCTATGGCCGCTTTTGTGCTTTTGTATTTTCAAGGTTACAGAGTGGATTTCTTATAAAAAAGTAAAAAGTAGAAAACAGTATTGTACGTACAGCCATACAGCAGAGAGGCAGAAACAAGTCACACCTCACAGACACATGCAGTCAGATGGAATTATAAAATAAGCAGCTGCATGGCCAAACACATACACGAGTCGGAGCTGTGACGCACAAACTTGGTGCAAATTAAAATCAAAATTAAAATAGAACCGCTGCCAAAACACTGTTGATCGTAGGTGGGTGGACAACGCAGCAGCAGCAGGATGAAGCAACATGACTGAATGAGTGAGAACACATTCACTCCATTCACATTTGTTTTCTTTGTTAGTCATCAGGCAGCTAATAACCTTTGTCAGGCCTGAAACAGTTACGCATGTTATGGAGGAAATGTTGCTTTAGCCTATGTGTCCATGTCCCACGGTGGCACTGAGGGAGGCTGGACATGAGGAGAGCATGTCAGATTGGATTAGTATGTAGCAGAGAGAGCCTGGTACTGTTACTGTGTAAGAGCAAAGGTAAACAGGATCTCTCCTCACCTCCATCTGTCTGTCGGAACAAATGCAAATATGTAATCAGTTCAGCAGTGTTTAATTCATCTGTATGCAAACCTACCAAGTTGGGTCTGGAGTGAAACAGGAGTTATCCAGTTGTTATTAAAGACCACTGTGTCGTTTCTCTGTTCGACGAAGCTTGTGATCTTTCCCTCTCCTCCAGTCTCCATGGCGACTCAGAAGTTCATAGCGTCGAGTAAGCTTACATACTGAGTAACGAGAAAAATTAAAACCAAAGTTGAGGAAACTTTGGCTGTATTTATGCGTTCTCCCTCCCACGTTTTCCCATGAGTGAGTCACAGGCCTGCATGATGGAGACGGACAGTTTTACCAAACAGGAGAAGAAAATGGAAACGCAGCCTGCGCCATTCATAGTAGCAATTAGCCCAGGAGCTTCGTTTCTATATTTAAACCATGCTGATGTGGTGGTAATGTTGCTTGTATGTTTTAACCCTAAACCTTCTTTTTTTTTTAGTGAGGAAAAGGCTTGACGGTCAACCTGCTATAAAAAGAAAAGTAAAGTGATAAAGGTTATTTATAAATAACATACCCATTGCAAATGAATGAATCGCTCACTGGGACGTCACAATGCGCTAAATTCCTGGAATTGTTGTCTCACGGAGCTCCATAAAATACGCGAGAGTGCTGGCGAAGGCAACGGTATCCGAAAACCGGAAGTCTGCGATTCTATTCTTGGCTCCACAGTGCAGCAAAGAGTTCTACACAAACTTACAGCCTCAGAGGATTTATCTGTCCTGTAGATACATGTTATATATGATGACAATGTGCCTGCTAGAGCCAGCAAATGATCACTTTTCCAATGCTAACTGCTGTTAGCTCCCAGTAGCCTCTGTGGCTGATGTAATTTCCTGTCCCTTAAGTTTCATTTTACTTTTTTTTAAGGTGGACTTTTAAGGTGGACCTAAAGAGATACTACTAAAGCGAGCGTGCTGAACAGGGCTGTTTTGGCAGGGTGATTGAACTGCTGTGGTGCTTCATCCTTATGGTATTTTGACCAAAGCATGTCACAGACATGTTCATTAGGACACAAGGGAACTAGGTTAACTTGGAGAAATCGGGTATAATATGTCCCCTTTAAAGGAGTTCTCATTGCTTTTATTTTTGGTCCCTCATTCATTTGATCCAGTTGATGGAATAAAAAATAATGTGGACCATACCAAGTTGTAAAAAAAATAAGGCACACAAACACCACACCACAAACATTCATGGCTAACGGCTATGCTACAGGCCTGAAAACCATTGCAGATCGTAACCTTTCTGCAGGAAATTACATAGCAACTTGCATTGCTGGCAGAAATGAAGCAGAAGAAGAAAAGAATGGTGTCTTCTCCTTGTTCTTGTGCTTCCACTGACGCCAATCACAGCTGAGACTGTAAAAAAAAAACAGTGAGCATAGCAGTCAGTTAACTTGAGAGTGAGTGATTATGTGAAAAATGCCACAAAAATGCTAATAGAAATGAACGTTTATGAACGCTGCTGAAGAACGCTGCTGAAGAACCTTATATGGTTATACTTAGCACTTTTATTTCTAAGAGTGTAGTGTTTGCTTCAGATTTTTGTCTTCAAGCAAATTTCTTCTTATTTCTCTGAAAGTTTGTCATGCAAATGTTATTCTCATACTGTTTTATGTCAGAATTTGTCATGTTTTTTTGAACATGTGAAGATGTAATATACAAAGGAAAAATAAAGAACAACGGGATGATGCAATCATTGTCAGTGACAGCACAATTTAACAAACACTGAAATACGTTGTCTTACTGTTAATTTCTTCTCTTCCTGACTCTTACATAACAGAAAGAAAAACAGACACATAATGCTAATGCTCACAATCTATTTTTCCACAAGAGCTGGACTGAAGAACGCCTCCATGCTGCTCATCATTTTTAACAATTATTTCAGCTCCAAAATAGCTCAATACAGCAGTTTTTTTTTGTTTTTTTTTAAGATCTTGTGTCTTCAGGTGACACTGCCTCGCTGCACAACGGGAAATGATTCATTTAATGTCAAGACGTGGCTGCAAACACGTCGTGGCATGATGAAAAACACAGAGAGGAAAAGTTTCAGAAGTGACGGCTGCTGCTCAAACAAAACCCAGTATAATGCGATGATGGGATAAACGCCTCTTACCCCCACCTGCCCCTGCACTGTCTGAGTACAAAAGTGCTCACTCAGTCAGCTCTGATGTCTTTCTCGTGTGAAAGCAGTAAATGTTTGTCATTTACTGAAACCCAAAGGCGACTTCTTCTCCAGACCCATCTCCTCTTTCTTGCCCCTGTTGTGCCTCCAGGTGCAGTGTACAGAGTGTACAGATGAAACACTGGTTGCATGTTGCACTCTTGCGCTGCGTTGGATTGGCTTTTTACAGGTCTATCTCCTCTCAACAGTAACCACTGATCCAAGTCATTAGACAGCAGAGTGGCTGCTTCAGAGAGCAGTGGAGCGGAACGACAGAGGGAGGGAGGACGTGGAGAGGAGAGAAAAAGCAGATAAAATGAAGGTGGAGATGAACAAATGGCTCACTGTCTCTGCCTGACAGGGGGAAGAGAGGGAAAGACGATGAGGAGTGAAGAGGATGAGCTTTTTTTTTACACCACAACAATTTAAAAAAATAGGAATATAATAATAAAAATAATTTAAAGAAAGAGAACATGTAGACACTACAGTGGGCCTTTCTCCAAACCTCCATGGTTTTTTCTTTTATATTCTGTATTTTCCCCTGTTTACAGAATGTTGATGATCGAACACCGAACACTATTATGATAGTTATGATTTGACATTATCAACCTGTTTTTAATAAATACAGTGATTGTACAAATGGTATTGTCACAGTAAATACAAACACATTTTTTTTATAATTCTGAGACTATAATAATGTGTTTTTTGCAGGGTTAATCCATACAGATTACACTTTATTTTTATGTTACTCTGACTGGTAACAACTTGTGATAAAGCTGATTTTAGTTTACGAGGTAACTGAGCATTGTGGCCATTACTGCAAGTATATATATATATATATATACAACAAACAAGTTCTATCTTCTCAAATCCCAGAAGAGTGAACAAAATGCATGTTGTGTCTCTTTTATTTTGAAACACGATTCTTCTCCTGTTCCTGTTTCAGGTCAATTTACTTCCTGTCTTTGTCCCACACCCACCAGCTTCATTAGCCACACCTGCAGTACTCTAATCTAATCTATTCATTCACACATGTGCTTCAGCAAATAAAGACATAAATACAGAGTGCTAATATCTCAATATTTGGTGGGGGGGTTTTATTACAATACAGATTTTGTCATTTACCCATTCACTACAGTGCATCTTTGTGCAGCACATTTTTCTGTCATATGAGTCATCTTTCATGGGGTTAAGTCTCTTGCCCAAGGACACATCGGCATGTAGACTAGCAGAGTTAAACCAACAACCTTCAAGTTAAGAAAGGAATGTCTAAAATAGGATTGTTCTCCACATCAGTCCTCACATTCATCCTCTTACCTGCTTTATCAATGTGGAAGTCCTCTTCTATTCATTAAAACCAAGCCTTTAGCCTTGTGATCTTTGTACTCACAACGGCAGACTGCTTGCCTTTGTGGCAAAAATGAGTCAGTGACAATTGCATCTTCCAACCTGTATATCTGAACGTCCATACTTTTGAGTCAACCTGACATCTTTGACTTCTGTGGTTGCTTTAAATCACATGGGGGTTTATATATCTTATTCTAGTAATTTAGTCTCCATGACCACCTCGACTCTCCGTCATGTTCCACATCATGCTCAACATACACTCTGTGAGTGACAAGGCTGAATGAAACATACTGGTGACTGTATGTTGCTGTGTGTGGAAAATAGAAACAGCTTTGACAGCACTCAGACAGGGGTCAGGAAAGGGACCGACACTGACTCAGTGACTCAAACCAAGCTTGAGTCGTCTGCTTTCCCATCAACAAAGTGACAGTGTGGAATAAACTAGAATCCTGGCTGTGGTCATGTGTTCAGAAACATTTGTAAAAGGTTTTTAATTAAATATCCTTTTTTTTTTTCAGTGTTATTTTCACATTCTACAATAATTAACCATGGTAAGAATTTCTACAGATCTACATATGTGAACACTGCATTCAGAGAGTTTCAAAAGGTTGTAATGTAGGGGTTAAAAAGCACACAACAGCTGCACAAATATTTGTCTTTTACTCTAAAGTCTTTTACTCTAAAGTCTCCTCGCGGTGGCGCTGTTCAAATTAATGAGGGAAACTTGAGCGGAAGTTACCTGCGAGGAGGGAGTTTACAGTCAATACATAGACTTTATGCAATTTGTTCTCTAATTTGTGAATAAACAGAGGAATCCTGCACTTTTCAACTTTTCACAGACGTTTCCTTTTCTTCAGTTAGACAGACATCGTGATATGATTGTCTTGCAATATATTGATTATCACAGAATCGCTGTATCGTGGACCATGTATCGCGCATTGTATGTGATTCTCCACCCCTAGTCGAAAAGCCATATTGAGATTATTTTTGACCAATATTGCTATCAGGACATTAACAGTTAGTAGAAAAGATAATTTTTGCGTCTTAATTCACATTTTAATGGAAAACTATATAAAACAGAATGATTATTTGTTTCATTATGACACTGTTTTGCCTAAACATTTTCTTTATTAAGCAATCTGATTTGGACATTGGACTGGATTTTGATAATTTTGCAATTACTCGTGGCGCCCTATACTCTACACTTTCAATTAATAATGGAATATTGCAATCTGGGTCTTCCTCCCAGCCTTCGTGAAGAAATTAGATGAGTGTGAGGAGGGGAAAGCCTTTCCATTGGTTCTTACATATGAAAGCAATCTAACAATATTTTCCTTGACCTTTGCAACAACCAAAACAATTAGAAATCTAGCAGCACAGAGAATCATTTCTGTTGCCTTATTTATTTATTTATTATTCTGCGTTGAGCACGTTTCACATTATCTAGGGAGCCAGATTCTCCTGTGTAATTTGTCTGAAACCGAGGTGCCTGAGGTCAGTGTGCATGGTCAACCTGCAGCACTGACAATGAATTCATGGTCATGTGTCTGTGTAGTTATATCAGCCTTCTTCTATACAGCGGAAGAAAATACAATGTGTGATCAATAAGCATAAAATATCTGTAGGTCAACATGATAATAAGCACGTCTATATAGAGTCAATACAAAACAAAAAGAATCAACAGGATTTCCTGGGATCAAATACAGAGACAGGTGTTCCAGCAGTGACTCTGTGGTCCGTGCTGCTGTCGCCGCTCTAAGGTGAAGGTCTGATGAATGATTTAAGGAGCTTTGTGCATCTATTACATCCACTCCTGAAAAGGTCTCCGGAGCATTTCCGATAGATTTGTCTCTCAATTCAAGCAGATTTTCTGGCTGAGTGAGCGGCGGGTCTAGGACTCTGAATGTGTCACAATGACGCTGCAGGAAGGCTAAATGCAGGGTGAAGAGAAGCCACTTTTTTTTCACATTTTGTGAATTAAATATCCACTGACTCACCGCCGAAAAAGGCTGTACCTTATTTGTATGATTCATGCGAACAGATTAGAACTCCTACTGTAAAAGTAAGTAAGCAAACCAACATGATATGAGCAGGTACAAACTGGTTTGTTCATGCCTCAAATGACAAGTGGCCAAGCAATACTGAGTTTTTTTTATTTATTTCATTTTACTTTTGGAAAACCAGAACACCATAATGGACCTATATGTAAAGAAAAAAAATCAGGACTGAGATGCTACAAGTCCACATGGATAATCCTTATTTATCCTAAATAATCTTAAATATAAACATTATGAACACCAAAATGCTGAACACAGCTGGTTCCTGTCAAACCGAACATGGTGGCAGGATTATACTGCGATATCTGTATAAAACAGTCAATATCAATTTAAAAAATAAATAAATAAATAAAAAACAGGCAGGTAATGGTTCAATTTCCTAAAACACAAACCTTTATCATTTCTGATTTGCTGTAATAAAACAGTCATGTTTTAGTCAGAGCTAAATGTAATAATTTCTTTGCATTCAGAAACTTTCATTTCACTGCACCTGCACCAGCTCACAGAAAAATAACACTTTAGACCAAGACTGTTGTTTTGTTAACGATATTGTGGCAGCTTTAGACACAGGAAATAAAAAATGATGGCTGTCAAGTGATTTATTGATTGTACTGAAACTGTAAAGGTCATCCATGAGTGGAATATGACTATAATTAAAAAGCCGCTCTTGACCTGAACGAGGTTTTCAGGTGACAGCAACAATATAATATAATATTAATATAATATATTATATATAATAATAATAATAATAATAATAGTACTTGCCTATATACAGGAAAGAAAAAAAAGGTTAAAATTAAGCTTAATTCATTGGTAACATTCTTAATCTTAATATTTCAGCTTTAGGAATATTATGGTGCCACAAATTTTTTTTATTGGGCTGCAGCAATAAAAAAAAAGTGCGAGAAACATCTACATTTTACTAAATTTGAACAACAACAACAAATGATAATAATAATAAAAACATTTTTTAACCTTTTGTCAAATTGCAGGCTTTTGGTGCCTTGGTTTTCTTTAAGTTGAAATGAAAAACTATAAATAATAATTAAAAAGAGATTAAGTTGAAAACAAAATGTAACATTCAGCCAATCACTCAGATATGATCTAATGGAAAATGGAAGAGTTTTTTTTAGAAAAGTTGAGTTACATGTACAAAAACAACATTATCTATTGTTCTCTATCAATAAGCTGATTATTACTAGTATGTGGAATATGGGAAATTAAATGCTAAAACATGTTAATGTCAAATATTTTGCAGAACTGATAAACACGTGGGATGTTTTTGTTTTTTTATCACTTCTACCGTTCCTTCAGGAGGTGTCTGTGTGCTGCGTCACCTGTGGCTAATCCAAGGTGTCAGGCTCAGCGTCCATGCAGGTCTCCCAGGGATTACGCGGCATGTGGGGCATAGAGATGAGAAGCAGGGCAGCGCCGCTGAGGATGAGGATGGTGAAGGAGGCGCAGGCACAGGTGAAGGACCACGAGTAGTAGTACTCGATCCAGATGGTCTCGTCGCTGTCGATCATGCGTTTGACAGACTGACGCATGACCTCGACAGAAATGATGATGCAGAGGCCTGTGAGCCAAAAACAGAGGGGCGTGTATTGATGTCACATTTACAGAATATATTTACAGATGAATAAAAACAAACAAACCAACAGAAGCAACGGCGACTAATCTCAATCATAAAGGCACAAAAACCATGATAATCTAACTAATTAAAGGTGCATTATGTAACAAATCTAAAGCAACTGGTCATAAAATCCTCCTAATATGTCACAGAGACTCAGGAATAATGTTCATATAACAAACTGAACTCACTGACAACAACAGTACAGACAAAATATTTGCATTAAAAATAAATTTTGCAGACTGCAAATCATGTTTATGTTTTGAAATCATGTTTTGGCATGTGGCGCCACCTACTGCGGTCTAACAATCATTGCAGTCAGTAGAGTCTCACCTGCCAAGCAACCACAGGTTGCCAGTTACACCAGAAATCAAAGACCTCAGTATTTTGAATTTGAATGTAGTAACTGTTTTTGGCCACATTCTTACATATGGCACCCTTACACTTTAAAGATGGGAAAAAATGGCTGCTTTTAAATGCCAACAACCATAAACAACCATATTTCTCATGACTTTTAATCGTGTTTTCACAAGAGAAGACATTTCTGAGCACATTATGATATGATAATAGACAATACATAATGAATAAGGTATATACTTTCATAAATAAAGACACATTCATCTGTAATACTGATTGAGTGAAGACCAGGGACCAAAACTTTATGCATAAATGTTCTGTTTTACATTTTGCATTAACCCAGATATCTTCACTTAACTCCATCCCCTGATCATCTGAAGCAGTGAAGACGACTCTCAGTGGCAGATCTCAGATCTCTTTACGTGTCTGTGTCATTAACATTCATTACACTTGTGTAATAATAATAATGATTATGATGATGACGATCTCTCTCTCTGCCCTCATCTTGCAGGTGACCCCTGGGCCGCGCGGAGGCTATTATTATTATTATCATTAGCAGTCGTCATTATTATGCTATGATGGAAATTGATATTGTAATAACAGTCTGTGCCACGGCTTTAATACAAGACATTGTCGTTCTATCTGATTCAAACCTAAACCTAAAACTTGCAGCTGTTCTATATCTGCTCCTGGACTCTACCTCTTTCTGTCGCCCCATTTTTCCTTTCACCCCGACCGGTCGAGGCAAGATGGCCGCACATCTTTGAGTCTGGTTCTGTCAGAGATTTTCTCCCCACTAATGCGTGTTCATTGTGGGAACTGTTTCCTTTTCTCTCTATAATATTACAATGTTGTTCTGATTTTTTAGCAACACAAATAAAATGTCATTGAAAAACGATGAGCTGCAACAAAGAGACGTGAGCACAAGACAAAGAACCGGACCGTGACTGTCATATCTGACCTGCGAAGGCAAAGAACATCCCAGCGGGCCGGAGCAAGTAGTCACGCCCCTTCCCGAAAGAGAAGATGACACAGAGGGTGCCCAGGATCATGAAGAACAGGCTGAATATGGCAATGGCTGCTGCTGAGATATTGTACTCTGAGGACAAAGAAGAGAAACAATAACAGGGAGGAGGTAGGAACAATGGCAGGGATGGAAAAAACTGTGAGATGAAAAGAGATGGAAGGAGTATAGTCGGGATTATAAATGGTGAGAGGTTGCAGTATTGTTTTCATAATTCTTGTTTCAATATCGCGCTCAGGCAAGTTATGACACGGATAATTAGCCTTTAAATTAGTTTCACTTAAAAAAAAACACAACAGTCATTTATCTAAACTGGCAATAATGCCATTTGCATGACAGATACGATGCCGCAGACTTATAACAAGATGATTAGAAGCATCTCTTTCTTTCTCCTTCCTCCCACCTCTCGTCCTCCTGTCTCATTGTCTGATAAAGACAATTTAGCCTTCCCTTCTCTGGTGACACTCCCACTGTGGAGAAACACAGGTGTAAAATAACTTTGAACTGAGCAGCCTCGCCAGTGTTGGACTGTCTAGTTCTGCAGACCGACTGTGTGAGAATGCACTTAGAACAAAAACAGGACACATGAGTCTCAGGGTGAATTCCAATTCCTTGCTTAACCCTCAATCTCAAAAATAAGCGCTCCCTCTAGTGCAAGTGCCTAAATCTCAGAAAAAATAAAGTTGAGGGGCAAGTTTAAGCGCTGTGTCGCCCTCAATATTGAGATTTTCGGAGACCACCCTTGGGAGCAAGGGCTACCCAGAATGCATTGCATGTTTTGACAGAATAAAGATGGCGCCGAAAGCAGCGAAACGAGTGTGCTACAAATGAAGTATTTTCTTTGTTAATAGAGATATAAAAATTATGAAAACCATTGTATTATCTTAGTTTAGGCCCATATTATGGATTACTTACGTCATTGTTGCGTAACATTTAGTTCTATTTTACGATCTTTTGTCAATAGCCGGCCGGTGCGGATAAGCGATCGTTTGCTATCGTTTACTTTTCAATTAGTGGTGTGTGGTAACTGTCAGCTGAATATGTCCGTGGTTGTGGTATTTGTATGAGTATCATCTTATAACTAACTGATTATTACGGTATTATTTTTTTCCAAACTAATAACTTGACTGACAAACAGATCGTAATAAGTAATCGTGACATAAATGCGTTCTTCTTCTTCTTTTTTGGAGTTGACAGACTGGACGCAGATTTCGCGTTATTCTACCCCCTACAGTCTGAAGACGTATCTGCATTTAAGGGGTGTCCCATTTCTAAGTGACAAAATAACCCTCAACACTTGGTTTTGAGGGCCAGTTAAGATTAAGGGTTGTACTTGAGGGTTAAGATTGAGGGTTAAGATAGGAATTGGAATTGGCCCTTACACTTCTTCCTTACATAGCAAAATACATCTATTTTGTGGCATCCTTAATTCTGACAGACAATGTCTGTTATTGCATTGAATGACAAATTTACATATTTTATTTTATTAGCACATTAATTTGTAAAGGTTTGCCTTTAATTAAAAACGATTCATGTGAGATTTGTGTCCTCTTGTCCTGTTTGCAAGACACAAGAACAACCCCATTTCACTCAAATTTTTTTGCTTAAACTTGAGTACATTTTTAGCCTTGTACTTAAGCAGAATATTGCATTGCTCTTTTCCACCTCTGCATGTTTGGTTTTCCATCTAGACATTGTAATGTCGAGCAGCACTCTAGAATGTCTAATGTCTCAAAGGAGGATAAAAAAAAGTGCCTGGTCTTAAATGCAAGGTTTTGGAGGACAGGGATGATGTGAACAATATGAGAACACTTTACAACTGCATGACTTCATCTTTCCTTAGGTGTGTGTGTGTGTGTGTGTGTGTGTGTGTGTCAGAAGCTGAAAGAGGCAGCACCAACTATACTTTCTATCATGTGGTAAAAGCTTATATCCATGTAGAATTATGTCTGCCCACACTTAATTTGAACCTTGCCTAGAAATGGTTTTCTCCTCCTCAGACAGACAGACAGACAGACAGACAGACAGTTGTTTCTGCAAATAAACAAGATATTTTCCCCTCCGTCATATGTAACCTGCGCGGCAATGAAAAGACACCCACCTTTCTGGGTCTTGACTTCAAAAACTTCAGCTTCCTCTCCTGATGTGAAGTGTTTGAAATAGGAACAGTTTTTCACTGCAGAATAAGACGGTGGTGAAAGATGAGGAGAATAAGACAGAAGGCAATGAGAGGGAGAGAGAGAGAGAGAGAGATGGAGAAAAGATTTAGTTTGCATCTGTAATATCAATTATGATTTTCACCAGTGTACGTCTTTATGATTTATTGTACCAAGAAATTCAGGGTTGTTGTGTTGCCTCTAGCCAGAATGGTTAGGGTTAGCAGTTTTACATGCATATAAACCTATACATATATATACTGTATAGCATGGAGCATTAGTTTTAGTCTGCTTGGTCTTAGCACCCACTGTAAGAAAAGGACATAAAAACATGTGTTTTGTACATGAATCCATGCATAAAACCACGAGAATCAGCATTGAGCTATGGCCCACTTTATCCAGCATTCACTGACTTGCCATCAAGCAAACTCAAATCCTTTTTTGTGTGCTCGATGTTGACGTTTATTCCTCCGAAACCAAGGTTTCTATGCAGGAATAACATATTCACTGCACCCTGCCGGCCCCAGACTTTAGTCCTTTGACCGCAATCTTCAATATAGCTTCATACAGACCAAGCGATTCCTGGATGCAGCCAGTTCCCTCTCACTCATCCATCCATTTGTTGTCTCTAAGGGCAGCCGAGCTGAGGGTGGAGAGGACATAAAGCCCAAGTGAGTGGCCCCTTGTTCCTCCACTCACCACCCATTCTCACTGAGATTAAACCCATAAAGAAGACGGGTGCTCTCTCTGTGTGTTCTCTCTCCCCCTCTGCATGTGTGTTCTTGTATTTGTTACCTATTTAGGACATGTTATGGAATACACAATTACTTTTCCTGTGGACCAAAACCTGGTCCTAATGAGGCAAAACCTCAGTTCGGAGGAGCTCGTTAGGTTTAGAGCTTAGATTTTTTATTGTGGTTAGGTTATAGGGTTGGTGGATGAACCGGTTGTGGTTAAGGGTCGGGATAATGCTTCATTTAGGCTGTCCAAACATGTGTGTGTGTGTGTGTACCAGGCAACAGAGGAGCTGTTTGTTACCCAGGATGAGAAAGAATCACTAAAGAGGTAACCTAGCAACAGGCTGCTGCAGGTCTCGACTAGTCCTGTCTATTTACTCCTGTAAAAGCGTATCAAGGGGAGTGTGTGTGTATGTGTTCTTATGTGTGTATATATGAGTTATTATAATGTGGGGTTTTGGGGGGCATGTGTGTATGTGTGTGTGTGTGTGTGTGTGTGTGTGTGTGTGTGTGTGTGTGTGTGTGTGTGTGTGTGTGTGTGTGTGTGTGTGTGTGTGTGTGTGTGTGTGTGTGTGTGTGTGTGTGTGTGTGTGTGTGTGTGTGTGTGTGTGTGTGTGTGTTTGACAGGATGAATTGGAGGCTTAGTCAGAGTGAGGTTTGAGTCTGCACTGTTATTTTCATTAACCTTCTTCAGCTGTTTTCAATCTGAGCGAACACACACAGTCACACAGTCTAACCGTCTACAGACAAAATGAAAAACATGCTTTTTTCCCCCCCACAAAACTATATTAAGAAAATAAAAAAGAAAAAATTATATTACATATTGAATCAAAGGTAATTCGACTTTGACTTTAAGCCAAATACCTATTATATCTATTATGTTTATAATATGTAAGGTTTTAATTACACAATGCACCTGACAATTTTTTTTAACCAAATTTAGCTTATGTTATTACACATTTACACTCTAATTTTCAATTATTGTGCAATACAAAAACATATTTCTGACACTTTTTTTAACTAATATCTAATTAAATTATCCTTTAATGGTCTAAGACTTAGCATTAAAACATAACACAACACTGGGCACTATAGTGGCTACAGCATTGTGTTTTAAAACATTGAAATCATGCCTTAAAAGTAGTTCAAGACTAGTGTAGCATGTTCTCAAAAGTCTACATAGTCGAGGAGAACATCTGTGTGTGTGTGTGTGTGTGTGTGTGTGTGTGTGTGTGTGTGTGTGTGTGTGTGTGTGTGTGTGTGTGTGTGTGTGTGTGTGTGCGTGTGCGTGTGTGTGTGTGTCATTGACCTTGCAGTCTGGTTAATGGGCACATTTAGTTCTGGGGGAGTGTGATTAGACTGAGGCATCGCCTGTCATTTTAGTTTTGCCTCTTTCTATTAAACTCTGCTGCCACCCACTCTCTTCATATACATTTCCTTCTCTTCATTCCGCCTCTCCATCTGTCATCAGATCTCAACTTTCCTGTCATTCTTCCTCTGTCACTTTTCCTTCATTCTTTCTTTTCCAGTTGTTGTTTTTTTGTGTAGTGGTTACTGCTCTTGCCTTTGCCGAAAGAAGACTCGGCATTGCGACTCAGTCAGAACAAGTTTGCGTCATCCCTGTGTGTGTGACAGGGGTTTTCTCCGGGTTCTCCAGTTTCCTCCCACAGTCCAAAAACTGCAATATGGGGATTAGGTCAATTGGACACTCTAAATTGACCGTAGGTGTGAGAGTGCATGGTTGTTTGTCTCTATGTGACCCTGTGATGGACCGGCGATGGAACCCACATCGACCCCTCATGTGGAGGATAAACGATATATAGAGGATGTTTATCCTGAACAAAACATTGCTTTCATGCAGCCACAAGATGTTTTTCTGATGATGAAAAGGGCCGGGGGTGGTTCTTTTTCTAGCCAGGCAGAATGACCGACTAATTCTGGGTCAATGTGAGCAGGACGAGTGTCTGTATTTGAATGGCTACTCCACCAAGAGAGCTAATAAGTGGGACACAATAGCACAGAGTTCTTGTGGCTCTGCGACTCTTTGTGTATGTTTGTGTGTGTCTGTGTGTCGTCCTCACGGTCACCCCAAGTGACATTCTATCATCACATTAATGTTGAAACCAGCACTTATTCTGGATTATTTCAGGTGTTTAACTTGTTTTCTGAATCTCAACCCAATGTTAGTTTTTACTGAGCGTCTAGAAAGTACAATGTTGGCTGAAGGGGACATTGGTACTTATGAGGGTATGAATTTGAAGCACTTGCAAAGTATTATGTCTGCCCAAACCCTTTCATCATCAGCAAAACATCTTGTGGCCATGAAAGCGAGGGCTCTTTTTCAGGATAATTATTTAAATTGTTTGCATACAAAGGAGGAAGATGTTGTTTTTGTAAAAGGTACAAGTGCTCTTGAACTCATCTCTTTCCACCACGGAACCGTGCTAGTGCTTCCCACAACAAGACCATTGAGTGACTCAAATCACAATGTAAAATATGACCAGAGGGCCAACATGCAGAGACAAACAACCATTCACTCTTACACTCACACCTTTGCACAGTGTCCAATAAACCTCTGCATGTTTTTGGACACTCACAAGGGGAGAACATGCTAACTCCACACAGTAAGGTCCTTGGTCAAACAGGGATTTGAACTGGCGACCTTCTTGCAGTGAGGCAACACAGTGCTAGCCACTAAACTACCGTGTGTATTGGCAAATTCAATTTCTTTGTCTCAGAGCTACAGCTGCCCATCACCCTTTCCCTTACACAGAATACCAGGTGATTTTGTGTATTCAAATTAGGATGTCTAGATTGAACTTGCAACTTCCTACAACATCCGCAGGGAGTCGGCTCCCCGGTACCTGCAGTACACAAAGAGGTGTGAAAACACGGCCTGGAAAGGCAGGCTCCTTTGTCTATTGGAGGAATGCGAAAGGGGAGTTGCTTAGGTATAAATGTTTCGGGCTAACTATGTTCTGGGTCTTTTCTCCAGCTAGGATTACTCGTGTGCAGATTGACCTTTTCTTTGCCTTACCTTAAGTCTTTATTTCATTCTTCACCAGCAGCAGAAAATTTCCACAACACGTGTGACCCTCTTCAAAGAGATATTTGATATATGAATTACACCTTTGCTTTATGCAGGTTATTTAAATCTAAAAGGGTAAAAGGCAAAAGGGAAATTCTCCTGTGACCCACACCCACACACACACACACGCCCACATACACACACGCACACAGAGGCGGAGCTCATGCTCCTTATTTCCCAGCCGAGCAGCGTGATTTGATCCACAAAGCATTTGTTTGATTTTTACAGCACTCAAGCTGTCGTGCGTCATTTGTGGGAAGCAATTTCAAAAGTCATTTAGTTTCAGCTCTTCGCTGCCTGTTGTTATTCCCCTTCACAAAAGCAGCATAACTGTGCTTAAATTAAACACAAGTGTACACACAACCTTTGTCGACTAATTCTACCCCTTTGTAGCGCTATGCAAATACATGCATGCTTGCTTAAGTTTACCGTTCACTGAGTATGCGATCCGAGTCTTTTGTGCGCACAAATACGTTAATTCCTGCTTTTTCTGGGCGTGACTGGGCACTTTCAGCGTCTTTTGATATTCAGGCAACAGGAAAGACGTCACGCTGAAGTCTGAAATAAACTCTGGACCGTCATCAACCAAATGAAGCTCCTTAAACAGACACTGTGAGTTGTTGTTTTTTAAACACAAATACATCAGCAAAATCACTGAGAGGAATACATGGTGCTGATGAGTCATTGTCTTTGTTTTAATTACTTTTTCTTACTTTATTGTGTTAATTAATTCAATGAGGCTGGCCATCTCAGCAGCTCCCAGGTTGTGTTGCTTATAAAACAACAGACACAACAAGAGTGCGACCCACAGGCGTCTAAGTTAAAAACACTTCAATATTGTTATTATGTGGGTGAATATGCACACTGGGTAGAAACATTTGGAACAAAAGTGACAACGAAAAAGAGGGGCTTCTTTGTTTGTTGATAAAGATGGCAAAGAATGCCAATTAGGACCATTGTTGTCAACAGAAAAGTGTTGAACAACAAAATCAGTGCATGCGGTCTGCAAATATTGAACTGTTCACATATTTCACAACACATGGCCCAATCAACAATCAAGTCCTTTACCAATCAAGCTGTAAACTGCTGTTGTCAGATATAGTGGCTGCTTTTCCGCCATCGTCCTCTCACTGAATTGGAAGATTGACCAGTAGTTTATCAACAGAAGCAACACCTGTCATTAGGAGATATTACCTCTCCCTGGTCGCTGAAGGACAATCACCACACAGATTAGTTTTCTCAACACCGGCCTTGTCTTTAACTGGCAATGATGGTTACACCTCACCAAAGAAGTCAACTCAAAACGATATGGTTGAGAGCCAGGAACACATTACCATGTTTTAGATCTAGAAGGACCCCTAATGGGGAATGATGGGTTTGTATAACTAAAACTCTTTGACCTGGTGTCCAACACCATTTTTTCTAATATTTTCTCTAATATTCAAAAGAGGCACCACTGTGGTCGTCCTGGGAATGTAGCCATTTTGGTCACATTTTCAAAAGCATCACAAGTCTAAAGGTAGCTGGAGCTCTGTACACTGAACCGTGAGTTCAATTTTATTTTTTGCACCAAGAACGTGGTCTGAAGAGCCCCAAAATCATTGTAATTGTCACATTTATATGACAGAAAGCTCTCTCTATATATTCCTTAGTCTGTGTTTTTCTGGTCTCTCAACGTGCAATACATAAAACTGTTACACCCGTCTTCAGGGTGTCTTCAATCACCTGGTGCATTGTGAAAATGCTCCCCCCCGTCGATGGAGATATCACTGCCTCTCTCTCCACTCACTGCCCATTTCAGCTTTCCTCCATCAATTCCCTTCACCCCTCCTGAGTCTCCCTGGTGTACTCTAACTCATGAGCTGGGGTGTGCAAAGCCACACTTCATAAAGGCAGTAGTAGTGATCCTGAGATGCTGGAGCCTGAGGCCAATTCATTGACTCAGAGGGAAATCTCTCGTTCAGGCTACCAGGCATGCACACACAGTCGGTGGCTGACTCTCTTCAAGGAGAACGTGTAATTAAAGCCACAAGACTGTTCTGTAGACTTTAGACACCCAACTTTTATCTTGAAGATCAGATTTGAGACCAACTCGTATATTATGGTTTGTTATTATCTGTGAGTTACTGTAACACTGTGCAAGCTCCAGCTGATCAGTGATATCACAACATCGCAGCTCTCTGTCCTGAGCTCCCTCTCGTCAGACGAGCAGTCATGTCACACAGATGACTCGAGGCAGTCTCTGAAAGACTCTCTTTTAGACTATTACATTTTCTTTGGAGCACGATCAGATGTCGCTGATGCTGCAATATCAGAAAACTGTATGTACAACATCACAGAAGAACAGAAGAGAGGAGTGCCCTCTTTCCCCCTGCTCTCTTCTGTGCCTAAAGACCATCTTTCTCCAAGGTAGTAGGACTCTCACTCTCTGACCACTTCATTAACAATATGCTGGTAAATTGTTATGGAATTATTGATTAGTAATGACTGCTGTCTGTATGTTCTCTTTAAATAAGCAGCGTTTCCTGTTTATAGTTCTGTGTCTACGCTGCATTCACACTAAACAGGCGATGCGGAGGTTGTTTTAATTGAAGAAAGAGATGTATGACAAAAATGAGAGAAATCGGGACTTTGCTACGAATGTCACCTCACACACATAGGAGAGTTCATCAGCCCAGATATGTTGTTGTCATATTAAATATGAAGTGTAGCTGCGAGACTCTTCCATTACGCACTTGACTTTGGCTGTTTGAGTGCGCTTAATTGGCAGTCTGTTTGGAGACCTCCGTTCTTGAAACTAATGACGGTTCGGAGAGGAACTGGAGACGGAGTGCGCATGTGTGTGTGTTATGTGTGTGTGTGTGTGTGTGTGTGTGTGTGTGTGCACTGGAATGTGCCTTAGAGAGTTTGAGTGTAAGGAAGGGTTGATCAAAACTGCCTTTACACTCAGACAGTGACCTGATTTTCCTGTCTATAAAATGGATCTGGTCTTCTGATTTGAAAAGTAAAGCCGAAAAATTAGGACGGACATCGCAGAATAGGCCACTAGGGGGAGACTCTGCTGATGGCAAAAAAATTATGTTTTGGTATTAGCCAATTTTTCACTTGATTTCTAATATTTTAGAGGAAAATAAAAATAAGTAAAGAAAAACACATACACTACCGTTCAAAAGTTTGGGGTCACTAAGAAATGTCCTTATTTTTTAAGGAAAACACTTTTTTTTCAATGAATATAACATTAAATTAAACATAAATACACTCTATACATTGTTAAAGTGGTAAACAACTATTCTAGCTGCTTTTTAAATGGAATATGTACATAGATGTATAGAAACCTTTCTGAAACTTACATTATGTCAAAGTCGATGCTTAATTGCAAGTGTGGCATGAGTGATATTCACCTCTGAAGTCTGTATCTGCTTTGACCTTCATCTTTACACGAAGCACAACTGTAGCATAAATAGCTCCTGAGCAGTCCCCCCCCCCCCAACACATAAAAAAAAAGAAGAAAAACCTCACTGTGATTCATCTCGGGGGTTATTTCAAGTCACTTCAGTGGCTCCACAACACACTTCACATTTGATGGCTAATTTTAGCTCAAACACATCACCCAGGTTCATACCTCCTGGTAAGCTGATGGGGCCGCAACCTTTGCCCTGAGGATCCTCCTCCACCATGAAGATGGTCTTTTTGCACAGCCTCCACAGGCCAAAGTGAGCCGCCTCGCAGGTGGCGTTGAGCTTCTCCACGCGTGGACTGAGCACGGCCCAGTGGTCCGTCACCACAGCCACCAGCATCGAGGACATGCCCACCACAATCACCACTGACATGATCTTGACCTTGGTCGCCTGCTCCTCAAACATGTTGATGCTCCGGTGTGCTTGAGTGTGATGGTAAAGATGCTCCTTCGTCCTGTTTTTTTTCCAGGTCCTTGTTGCCAGATGTTGAATCCAGAGGTTCCCTTATCTTGTCTGAAGCTTCACGACACCGATCTCTCGTCTGTCTTGTTCTGTCCGCGGCTCTTTTCTTCTATTTCTCTGCCTTGTCTGTGGTGGTTGGTAAAAAGGGGGCCAGATAACAGTGCCCTAGTTTCTACCTCTCTCCTCTCTTCCTCTCCCTCCCTTGTTGCCTTTTACAAGCTTAGGACACTCAGCTTCAACATGAAGATGTACCAGGTAGTGCTTACACCTATTACGTCCATTAGTCGACCATTTGGTCAGGTGTTGAGTCACGATCGGACGCCTTATTTTCAGTTTCAAGTTTTTACACATTTATTGGTTCTGCACTATACTGAATGCACTGTTCAAATAAATGTTTAAAAACACACAGCATGTTGAGTGTTTCAGTGCCATTCCAAAATCCTGATGTTGTCATTTGTCAAGAACATTCTCTGTCACATTTTTTTTTATTCTTCTCCAATTCTTATTCAGTCTGATCCATTTCCAGCTCAGTTGTCTCAGGCTCAGCGTGCCAGTGAACTCCTGGGGCGACATTTCCTTTATTAGCTGTCATCTGAAAGAGCTGATCTACATACTCAGCCAATCAGCAGTCAACTTTTGAGACAGGGGGTCACAAGTGAGAACAGCAGCTGATCCGTATCTGGAAAGAAGGTGTCGACATAGGAACTCTAATAGTGGAGATTTGGATGATTTATGGATTTTGACAAGGGGATTTTTATAGTTCTGTACAGGAGCATTTATAAATAACGTTGCCACTGACTTTCAAAATCATACAAGTGGCTGTCTTATAATGAATGCTGTTTACTGCTAGAAGCATTTATTTCTATTGCTTATAATGGCAAATTCAATTTCTTTGTCTCAGAGCTAGAGCCTTTTTTAACACAAGATACCAGGTCCTTTCGTGTATTCAAATTAGGATTACCAGACCCAACTCGCACCCAAATACAACATCTGCAGGATACCTGGGGGAAAAAAGCATGGGTGTGAAAGCACGGCCTGGAGGGGCAGATCCCTTCCCAGACACAGAGATCTGAAAGGGATCTTCCCCAGGTATAAATGTTTCGGGCTCATGATGCTATGGTTCTTTCTCCAGCTAGGATCACTCCTGTGAGGATTGACCTTTTCCTTGCAAAGAAAATAAATCCTTGTCGGCAGGCAGAAGTTCTCTATTTCATTCTTCACCAGCAGCAGAGGATTTCCACAACATGCTCTAGATAAAATTGTGATTGTGTGCTCAGATGCTTTTGGTGGTTCCAGTGAAAGAATCAGAGTTTAAAAAAAAAAGAAAGAAAAAAAACCTGCTACACCTCAGAGGCATAATCAGCCTTTTCCCTATGAAATACTTGAGTTAAATGGACATACTTTTTATAAACCACAGTGCCCCACTTTAGACAGGACTCTGGCCCATTTTCATCACTGAGAAGGCTCACACAGCTCAGGCTGTTCAACACAAAGAAAGGCGTTGAAGGAAGAAGCAAACGCGATGCATTTCAAGAGAATGTAAGACGTTTCACTGTTTGTTAGCATTTGTGAAACCAAGAAACAACAAAATAGGGCGTCACAAATGTCATAAGTAACTGTTTATATTATGTGTGTGTGGGGGGAAAAGAGAAGTGGGCAGAAACAACATACTGAAGCATACACACTTTGCACTAAATGAAAGTGCTTTCTTCTCACACCATCAGTAGGTAACTGAACCAGGAAATTGATCATAAAGGACAAATCATCTCACAAAAAAAACTGAAATCCCTTGGTGTGGGGAGTGAGAAGAGATGAGATACAGTTGTGTTCATTATCACGTTCCACCTGACTGCATTTGCCGCACAACTGCTTTTTACTCCCAGAGGATGAGTCCCGTCGCCGTGGCTGTGAGAGCAACCGCTTGTCTCTTAAGTGTGTAATAACACAGGCCTGTCTTAGTGTGTGACCCCCTGACCTGGTTCATTTGATCATTGTTCCCCGGAGACTGTGGAAGGACCGAGTGCCTCGCAGCCGCAAAGTCTCCGGGCAACAGTCGGCAGTGTGTGGACGACCACGGTGTCATCCGCGGTGCGGGCGCGTCACACTGTGGCATCGTCTCGTGTCAACAAACACATAAGGTCAAACGCTGGGAACAGAAAAAAATCGACACAAGTGCCACTGGGTTATTATCAGCGTGATGATAAATATAACTGGCAAGCTTCCAGTAGCTTTGACTGATGCTGTGACAGAAACACATGAAATTACTTCTGCTGAAATCTGAAAAGGGATTAGCTTCAATTACAGGTGACAGGTTTCCCGTTCGTTTATTTTTCAGGCTGGAAAAACAACCTTAATTGGTTTGCTAATTTTACCCACAGCTGAATAGATTGCACAGCCTTCAGAGGGACACGCCTGTGTGTTCATTTGCAACATCACTCAAGTTAAATTGGATTACCCACGCCCTGAGGCCATTTCAATGAGGGTCACATTCTAAAACAATGGCGTCGGATACCGTATGCTTTAGCCTCGCTGGCTGGCGCCTCTCTCTTCTGCCCCGTTCGAGGCAAAAACCTTTGGCCGTCCATCCACACGTGCTTAGGTTGATGTGGGACACAGTCAATTGCGACTTTATGAGGACACGTTGAAGAAAAATTGAATTACAAGGTGCTGTTTTAGCTGTTTTTACTGCAACATCGGGGAACGACAATACAAAGATAATTTCCCCGAGCTGGATAAACGGCTCTGATTCCTCCAGTGAAATCTCACCAGCATAATTACACACATCAGACAGGGTAATAATATAGATTCATCTATTTATTATATATGGGCCACATAACCGTTTTGATTGCTTGTTCTACGTGAATTAGATCAGTGGTTCTCAAACTTTTTCTTTTTTATACCAAGTAGCACCTGAGGAAATACTGAGCTCTCAGAGTAACACCATTATAACCAAATGTTAAAATACAGTGGTCTATAATAGGCCGAGAAAAAACAGCGACATCTTCTTTGTCGTCCTCAAATATACTTCAGACACTGGAATAGCGGAATTAGATTAAGATGGAGCAAGAGAAAAGTTGACTGACCTTAATTGTTGTTATTTAATTTAGTATTTTTTTGTTATTTGTCTCATTTTCTACCCACTCGATCACATACCCCCATATACAGTAGAACAGTTTTCAGCAGAAAAGCAGAAAAATGGAAAATGGCCATTTCCCTTTGCTTTAATCTGGCAAAAAAAATACATACACTTGTATTGTTCATTCCTCAGTCCACCTTCTCTTCTTTGCTCCAATGTGAAATTCATACGATTCCCATACACTGAGAAAAGATAGGTTCGTTTTTGTTGTTGTTTTTTTTCAGTTGGCTTCTCTCTGAGCCAGAGTGACGTCTTTTTTTCTTTTTTTTTCTTTCACATTTTGATCTCAGAGCGTTGTCATTAGCATGACTTATATCTTCGCGGGAGACATTGCAGAGACGGCGAGGCTGCAGCCGCTCATAGCTCATACGGGAACGAGACACGAGATTCAGCCGTGTGCAGCTCGAGTGAAGAAGAGGCATTCAGAGAAGGTCAGCTGAAGAGCTGCAATCACTGGTCTTCAGTGCAAAACAAGGCTATGGCTATGATGCATATACACTTTCATTGTTTATGCCCATGAATCTTAATCAGATTTTTGATTAATTCACCACCTTTTCACATTCAAATCTCCATAATTATCAGATGCCTTGAAATATTTGGTTTGGTTTAAAATATATGTTTCCAAGAGCACATTTATATGTTTAATGAGGGCGATTGTACAGAAAAACATAAAAAAATAGTTTTAACTCATGGCACTCAGGGCTAATGTTGTGGCAGCAGCTGCAAATAAACGAACTTATGAGCACTGATTAGTGCAATAGTGTGAGACTGCTGATCAGATAACGTCAACAGAGGAGATGGTTCATGCAGCTCAGGAATGTGATCAAATGTGTCCTCAAACCACGTCCTAATGTGGTTTCTGTCATCAGATCTGAGGACACATTCAAACAATCAATCAATCAATCAATCTTTATTTGTATAGCCCACAGTTTGTCTCACGGGACTTCACAGGGTTGGTAACATCCTCTGTCCTTAGACCTTCGACCTGAATGTGTCGACACATTCAGACCATCAGAATCATTCAGAATCATAGCAAATGGATGTTAAGACCAAGTCTGAATGGGATATTTTACCTTACCTTTACCTTTTACCTTACATTCAAAATCAAAATTCAAAATAAAGCATGACATTATAACCCTGAATGATTTTTTTATTTGTCTCTACACAGTTCTGTGTTGTAATAATGACAAAAACAATTTTGGCAGATTTTCAGAATTGAAAATGAAACATAATGCTGCAGTGGAGCATTAACAGCACAACATATATATTATTACAAACAAAGGCACTCTACTATCAATCAGTTAAAAAAAAAAAATCAACTTTGTGCTTGGAACATTCTTTTTCTACAACAATGAATTTAGAGTTTAACACAACACAACAAGTACTTCACTATCTTTCTCTGTGCCATTTTCAAATTATACAAACAGTCCAATTAGCACCTGCCCCTTGGAATAATGTCTGCTCAAATGTTTTCTCCAAAAACTATTTCACAACATCATTGATATAAGCACATACAGTAAAGTACAGTGCACATGGATAGAAAATATAGCTTCTTCTACTAAATGTACGGACCGTGTTACCTTACAAAACAGAAAATCCAATGGTTTGATAACGTTTTCACTGATAATAGCAGGCATGTTTTACCTGATCATAAAATGTGTGACAGTACAATAACTCTTTGAAGCTTCTGATCATGTTTTTTTTCACATTTCACATTCAGTGTTTCTCTTCTTTTCACTTTTTTATTTACAACTTTTCAAACGAACATTAACTTTTTCCCACGATGGAATAGAAAAGTGTAGGATGAATGACTGGCGATGCTAAATGCACAGTAAAATACAATCAAATATATATTATATGGATGAGTGAGCTCGTCTGCCGAACCCGGAACCAACTGAGAAAGCCCTAAGACTGTGGCGGGATAAAAACATCCGAGCAGCTGGTTCTTGGAACAAGCTCAAACAAACATTCACAGTAGTTTCTAAATAGGGGAATGGCATTTTAAAAAGTAATTTTCTCTAAGTTTGTCTTTATCGCTGGCCTGTTTCCCAAGTAGCAGACCTCAAAACGACACAGCATTTCCTGAGAGAACTCAAAGAAAGAGCCGAGATGGACACGTTTTTGTTATTATGAGGGTCAAATCCTCCAGGGACGCAGATGGACTCACCGGCACCTCTGAGCAGAGGACATGGCTGTTGACTGACACAGGAAGCAAGGGAGAGACGAGTGAGATGGACTCGGCAGCAATGTGACAGACAGACATTCTCTGAATCTGATCTTTATCCATTTAACACTCTGGAAGCCATGGCTCCATTCAGAGTAAAAGGAAGTCCTGACCTGTGTCATTTTTCCTCACAGTTGCGGGGACCCCGCTTTCCTTTCAGCTGCTATTCTGCGGTGACAGGCACATACACAATGTCACATCCATCAATGGGCCGCGATGGAAAGATGGCAGACAGATAAGATGGGGGGCGGGGTGGTTCTGCCGACAAAATGTCAGAGAAGAATAAGATTAAGGAGGAGGATGTGAGAGTGAACCCTTTTGTTTGGAGGACGCGATGGTCAATTTGTACAATGTGAGAAATCAATAATGATAATAATATTTATAATTTGTCTTTGTTTTAAAGGCCATACATTACCCTAAAGCATAGAGCTGAGGAATCCCTCGACGAACAGAACCAAAAGTGGGTACGAGGACACGAGAGACTTCACAGAGAGAGGTCTACACGCACGCGAGGAACACGTTCAAGTTGCAGAGGAGATTCCATTTAGCACCTTGTTGAATAATGCACAGGTAGAATATACTGCTGATGTGTCGCGACTACTGCACAAACAGTTACATAGACAAAGGGATGTGACCCACACGATGATCACCTAAACATTTTGGACAACGTTGAAAGATAACACATATCAACAGCACACACAATGGCAACTCTATTCTGCTTTGATGTCGTCTAAAAGCAGCAGGTAAATAACCGGTTCTCTCAAACAGCTCGTCCTCTCCTCAGCCGACTGTCCCCTCGTCTCCCTCTGGTCTGTTCCCTGAGGGACAGTCTGAAATCCGTGCCTCTAAGATGGCAGGCGATCACGGGCGCTCAGGCTCCAGCAGGTCAGCCCACTGACTTTTACATCGTTTCCTGTTTCTCCTCCTCTCGTTGATCTTTAAACCCTTATGCTGTGCATCTCACACGGGTGTGGTCCTGCGATTCACCCCATCCTTTAAATCGTTGGGAAAACAGTTATGGACTTGGAGAAACTCAGCGGACGCCTCATGCTCAGGGCTGTATGTGTTCTCTGTTACACTGTCCCTTGCCAGGGCGTACATGGACAACTCATCCAGGGCACCACTGGAGGATTGCGCCCCCTTCAGAACGACCACTGGAGAATTCTCCCGGGACGCCTCCGTAGAATGAGAGCTTGCGTGCGATGTCCTCCGCCGGTAGCGGAAGCTTGGTATCCTTGAGTACGGGGAAGAGGACGAGAGTGAGCGAATAAATTCACGCCTCGCCTTCCAGCGGACCTCCTTGTTCTTCTCGATGTAGATGTTGATGGCGAGGACGGCCACAGCCTCGGCCACAATGAAGGAGAGGGCGCCAAAGTAGAACGACCAGCCGTAGGAGTAAGTGTACTTTCTGTCATCGTCGCGCTTTTCGTTGGGGTCTCCTGCGTTGCTGGAGATGTAGACGATGATGCCAATTATGTTGCTCAGACCTGATGAAAAAATAGACACAGAAAATAATGAAGTTCACCCTTTAACACCTAAGCCTCAGAATGTCTGTCTGGACTCTTTTTTTTTTGCTTATTGACCTCCGCCAGGAGAATATGTTTTTGCCGGAGTTTGTTTGTTTGTCTGTCTGTTCACAACATTATTGTGACATTTTCAGGAAAATGTCTGGGATGGGACCAGAAACAGGTGATTACATTCTGGCCGTGATCCGTACACACTGCACGCCTGTAGGGTGTATTTTGTAGGCACTGAGCTGCCTTGGCGGAGGTCTGCACTCTCCGAGTGCTTTTCTAGTTTTAAATATAATAGGGCCAGAATAACTTTCAATATCTGGCAGTTATTTACAATTTACTGCATGTTAAAAAATAGTCTATTAACAATTTAAAACGAAACTGTAACAAGCCACTATAGGCTTACTTAAAGGGGACATATTATACCTTATTTCTCCAAGTTAGTTCCCTGGTGTCCTAATGAATGTCTGTGAAATGCTTGAGATGAAGCACCACAGCAGTTCAATCACCCTGCCAAAACAGCCCTGTTCAGAACGCTCTGTTTAGTAGTATCTCTTTAGGTCAACCTTAAAGGTCCACCTTAAAAAAAAGCCACAGAGGCTACTGGGAGCTAACAGCAGTTAGCATTAGGAAAAGTGATCATTTGCAGGCTCTAGCAGCCACATTGCCGTCATATGTATCCACTGGACAGATGCATCCTCTGAGGCTGGAAGTTTGTGTAGGACACTGTGCTGCACTGTGGAGCCAAGAATAGAACTTGTATAGAATGTGTTTTACGGACAAAGCGGACCTCTGCGAGACAACAATTCCAGGAATTGTGCGCATTTTGTGAATGCCAACATGGCATGTTTTATCTCCTGCACTTAGACTGAGGACCACAAAAACATGACTGAGTCATCTTTTTTCACACTTTGACCGACTGATAGGGCCTCCAGAGTCCCAAATATAAGGATGAAATTATTAAAAAGTTGATTTTGAATAATATGTCCCCTCTAATGAAGTAAAGCGCTAAAACGATTACTGACTTTAATGACCCATTGACATTGACATCAAACACGCACAAAGCTCTGAGTCGGTGTTTATAGATACACAGACATCTTAAGAAGCCACAGGGAGAACCTCTCACTATCTCTGAAGGTGAGACAATGAGCGAGCACAGAGCACTGGAGACTCAGGGTATATGAACACTCCCCACACCTGGGCTAATCAACGCCAATCAGTGCCACACACACACACACCTGATTGTAGTGAGTTGATTCTCCCACTGCTCTCACAGAGCCAGAAGATTGACTACACTCACACTCACGGCCAGTTAGACTAGTGTTCAGTGAACCTCTGCATGTTTTTGGACTGTGGGAGGAAGCCGGAAAAACCTTGAGACGAAAACCCACGCACAGACGGATAGAACATTGTTCCAGCTGGGTCCCAAACCAACAAAGGCCCATATCTCCCTCCTCTCTTTTATGCCTAACCCTAATACTCAAGACAAATCCATAACTGATCAATCATGACTTAATCAGTCAACCCCTATACTAACACTATCGCCTCCCAATGAGTGACAGCCTCATCACTTCTGTAATCACCCTCATCAGTGGGTGCTGGACTTTGTCCTGATGATTGTACCACTGATGAATTGCAATGTGACCCCAGTGTGCCACATCAAGCTGCCTTTGTCCATTAGCAAAGCCCCCTCGCTCGACAGCTCCTCGCTGGGAGCACGGCTCGCCCCGCGTCTAAATCGTCCAGCTCACCTGCGGCTACGAAAAAGATGCCAGCGCTGAGGAGGACGTTGTTGGTCTTGTTGTAGAGTCGTCCCACTCCCACACAGAGTCCTCCCAGCATCAGCAGGACGGTGCTGAGAATGGGGAACACACTGGACGCACGGACTATTCCTGGAGAGAGAGAGAAAGACCTTGGTAACACAATCCAGACACAAATGTGATTGTACAACAACAAACTTGTTGAGTTAATATATTAATATATTAATCCATCAAACAACAGATTCATTTATAAAGTATTTTACAAAAATACAACAATAAGCCAACAAACAAAGGGGGTGGGGGGTGTATTTTTAAAAGAAAGATGAGAGTCCTTTAAAATTAAATTTTCATTACCCTGCTGAACCCTCACCTCTTCAGCTCCACCTCCTCTCAGTCCATTATCATTTATACTTTGGCGCCTTGTTGTGACAAAAGCTTTGCTAATCAGCTCTGGGATGTAACAAGAGCTCTCTCACTGACTATCAACTGAAATGAAAGGAATCACTGTGCCATTTTACAAGTTTGCAGAGATGGACAAGATCATTCAGCTGTGCAGTCTTTTGTTAAGTCCTCCTTTATTTGGTCTTTCTCATGAGACAAGTTGTGTTTTTTTCATGCACATTAGGCAGACGTTCTGGACCGACTGTGCATTAAGGGGACGTCCTTTGATTGAATACTCCCATTGTAATCTAATAACTAACCACAGTTTAGGTTTAAGCCTGCTTTTCCACCAGTTTGCATAAAGGAACACATCAAATTTCAAAAGGAGATTGGATCAGAGTGGTTATAAAGTGGACCTGTTACCGCTGTTTTTTTGGTGTGTATCTGCGACATTACCTCGTTTATGAAGCCCTGAAGGTTCGAAACAAACTAACCCTAACCGTGACAAAACTATTTTTAAACATTGTTAAAACAATGTTTTGATAATGAGTAGCAGTGCATCCATCGTTCCAGAGGGGGGAGCTGGTGGATTTTTTTTTTATCGCTAAGACAATGCTAGCATCATTACGCACCCGACTACGTGAGTCGGAAGTGACGTCTGAAAGGACAATAGGTCCATATTCCAACTGCTGATTCACTGATTCATTCATGTTTCAGAGATAATTCCTCCACTGTCATTTCACTTTTCTAGCATTTAGCTGTTATGCTATTAAAGGCATCATCATGCTGAGTGCAGCGTGGGAAAGTCACCGGGCGACACAAAAACACAAGCATTGAAAAACAACCCGAGGAACAAAGAGTCGTGTGGAGTTGATAATCAGTTAATCAGCGCCGTGTGAACTGTAAGAGACAAAAGAGGATGAGCTGGGAGCACTCACGCAGCAAATACTCAGAGCTGTCAGTGTCGTAGTCGTTGTCATCAGGGAAATGGTTGATTCTGTAACAGCTGCCTTGATTGATACCTGCGGGAGGAAAACACATAACGACATAGTGATTATAAACACATGGTCTCCACACTCCACCGTACACTATATCATGGGAATCCAGCAGTCTTATGTACAGTTTATTATTATTATTTACTTCATTGATCGATTATTGATTAATTTTCTACAGTTCCACTGTGGACAAAACAATACGTTTGAGAATGTCATAATTTCCCAGTTTGAAAAACAGTGATCAACATTATATGACATTTCATTGACCAAACAATTACTCAATTAGTCGAGAGAATAATTGATTATGAAAACCAATATGATCGAGAACATATATACGCATTAATTGCCTTTTGAAAGAAGAGTTCTTCACTGCTTGAGGTCAAACCTTAGCTTAAAAGGACAGAGTGTAAATTTGCCTCTCAGATGAACTCTGATTATTCTTTTTCTGTCTTTTCCTTGTAAAGAAAAGGCAGCAGGAGCAGCAGGACATGAGAGGAAAACACAGACTGTCTAATTGATTTAACTGAACAACGAGTAACACTATCAGGCGAGTGTTATTTCAGTTCACCAGCGGAGTTTAACACTGGAGGATTGTTGTTTCAGTCCTATCAAGTGATTTCTTTCTTAATGAAGAAATATCATAAAGCATTGAATTAAATTTACTCCTCACAGATTAAGTTTATTATTTATAAACAATTTTTTGTTTACAAAATAGTACGCAAATGTGGAAAGTGTGTACTGTTCATACAGAAATCTTTAATCTGTCTGAAAGTCATTCTAAACCAGAGGTGGAAAGTAGTGAATTACTGTTTTTTTTTACTCACATTACTAAGTTTTTGTGTGTGTGTACTTGTATTTTTTAAAGTAATTAATGAAATTTGTGATTTCACTTTAACTTAAGTAAGTAAAAATGTTGGTACATTATGTTTACATCTTTTATTTTGTCAGCACTTTCATTTGTAAAGGTTTGCTTTAAATTAAAAACAATTAATGTGACATTTGTGTCCCCTTGTCCTTTTTTCCACGACACAACAAATAACCTTGTTAAAAAGTAACTTCAGTACATTTTTAGACCAGTACTTTTACTTGTACTTCAGTAAAATGTTATCAAAAATAGTGATACTTACTTACTTGAGTAGAATATTTCAATAGTCCTTCCACCTCTGTTCTAAACTTAGTCCTGAAGCTGTGAAGTGATAAATTTGAAGCTATAAACCAGGATTTCTCACTCCTGGTCCTGTGGAGCCACTGCCATTGAATCAGGTGTGTTGGAGTATGGAAACTACTAAAACATGCAGGACAGTGGCTCCTCAGGACCAGGATTGAAGAGCCCTGTTTAAGATGTTTCCCTGCTCTAACACACCTGACTCAAACGGTCAGCTCATCAGTAAACGCCTGATGACGACCCATTCATTTGAATCAGGTGTGTTGGAGCAGAGAAACACCTATAAATAAGCAGGACAGTGGCTCCCCAGGACCAGGAGTGAGAAACCCTACTCTAAACTCAGTGTTGGCTGTACACTCTTAGAAATAAGGGTTCCAAAAGGTTCCTTCTACAAGGGCTGAGGTTCTACCTGGAACCATTTGCCAAGGGTTCTTGGTAACACTAATGGTTCCAGTAAGAACCATTTTGATCCAGAGAACCCTTTAAAACCCCTTTCCTGAATAAAGGGTTTTAAAAGGGTTCTTGGTGGAACCTTTATAAAAAAAAAAAAAAGAGCCAAAAAGGGCTCTCTTATGAGGACAATCCGAAGAACCTTATATGGTTCTACTTATCACTTTTATTTCTAAGAGTGGACTCTTACTAGATTTTTTATCTGGTCCTTGTAATTAAATTTCTCAAAAGTGTGAAGAATTTAACCTCCAAGTAAATTTGCCTTGTCTTGTGCTGTTTATTATTCACATTACTGTTAAAGTGCAGGGGCCAAACTGATTACGCCGGCCAGTTTGTTTTTGATCGTTTCTGTGAAACGCTGCGACTGACTACAGGTCACGGCTCAGTGCACACACGTATTTGCAACGTGGCGATGGCGTGGCATGGTGTTTCCGAGCACCGCCGCATACTCCCGCCATGCAGCGGTGTGATTAGGATCGCGCTGCCCGCAGGGATTTGAAGGGCTGTGGGCCGTGTCCAAATCACGCTTGCATAAATGGTTAAGCGCTGGGAGAAACAAGAAGCCTATTTGAACAACAAATGGACGTGCGCTGGAAGCTTTTAATGCCGTGAAGTGAGTTAGAACAGGAGAATGGAGTGAAGGGGGGGAGAGAGGGAGAGAGAGAGGTTGAAACCTGTAGCAGAGAGGAGCCTGTAGCAGTAATTGAGCTGGGGTATAAACAACACCTTGTCTCAAGAGAGCGAGGTTGGGGGTGAGTTTAATGGATGTGCTCAGTGCACTGGTGGTAATGCTGTGAGCTCTTTGGCTGTTCATTCACATGTGGGTTGTGAACATCCTCAATATTTAAGTCCTTCTGCAAACAACACCCACGGTATTAAAGGAGGGCTCGGCTGTGGTGTTTCATTTGCATATTTTTACATATGTATGTCAGTTTTATTTCTGCGTGTGTGTCAAGGTTATAATAGTTTTGACTTTCTGTTTTTAAAATGAGTTTGTTGTAATTATTCTTAACAGCGGGTTTGCAGGTTTTTATTCATTTTTTGGGTTTTTTGTAAATGCTTAGTTGTAGTTAGGTTTTTATTACTTTTTATTTTAGTGTTAGTTTTTTTGTATTATGGAGTATTTGCCAGGTGCAAGATTCAAGAAGATGATAATAAGTATTGTGTCTCAAACACAACCTTACAAAATAGCTGGTGGAGAAAAAATAAATACACTTCATATGAACCCAGTTCACAGTTTGTTTTAGAAACAGACAATTCAATTTCAGTTAGTTTTTTTGAACTCTTATTTTCATTTTTATTTCAGTGAATGAAAAATGTATTTCTAATGTTTAGTTTTTGTTATTTTGTTAGTTTTCATTAACTATAATAGCCTTGGTGTGTGTGTGTGTGTGTGAGGTCCAAAAAAAACATTGTGACCTTGTGGGGACATTTTGTCTGAGCCCCACACTTTTAAAAGGCTTTTTCTGGGTTAAGACCTGCTTCTATGGTTCGGGTTAGAATTGGGTTTAGGTTAAGTTTAAGGGTTAGGGCTGGGCACTTAGTTAAGGTAAAGTAGGGTGAGGAGCAATGGGATACATTAGTCTATGGTGTGTCGTCACTAAGACATGAAAACAAGTGTGTGTGAGTGCATGTATTACATGTTCATTGTGTGTCTTTGCATTTGTTTGCATCCAGGCATAGAGAAAGCACTTGGATCTGGTTGTTTGCTCAGAATGTGACTGTGTCTACAGTGAATGGTGATGTGTCCACAATTCTCTTTCCACAGAAAGATACTTTTTTTTCCTAAGAAATTCCAAAGATCTGGCAAAAATAGTTATTATCAGTGTCCTAGACATAATTATCTGTCATTTTCCAATCAGAATCGTCAGATTCAAGTCATGTGTTATGGTCCTGCCTCTTTTGGGGCGATTTGATTGACGTGGAGAATCGCCCAAAAATTCTCCCATTTTCTTCAGGAGCCGCTACTGGAAATAAGAGTTCCAAAAGTGTTCTTCTACAAGGGCTGAGGTTCTATCTGGAACCATTTGTTTTTCAAGGGTTCTTGGTAACACTAATGGTTCCAGTAAGAATTTTGGTCCAGGGAACCCTTTAAAACCCCTTTCATGAATAAAGGGTTTTAAAAGGGTTCTTAGTAACACTCAGGGTTCCAGGTGGAACTAAATGAAATAAATAAAAGTGCTTAGTAGAATCATATAAGGTTCTTCGGCTTGTCCTCATAGGAGAACCCTTTTTGGCTCCAGGTTTTTATAAATGTTCCACCTGGAACCCTTTTGGAGGGTTCCACCAAGAACCCTTGAAAAACCCTTTCTTCTGGAAAGAGTGGGAGTGGGAGTTGAAAAACCCTTTCTTCTGGAAAAGGGTTTTTCAGGATCAAATGGTTCCAGGTAGAACCTCATCCCTTGTAGAAGGACCCTTTTGGAACCCTTATTTCTGAGAGTGTACAGGTCGACTGTCTCTTCCTTTACAAACTGCTGATAAAATTCTGCTCAGGTTTAAGCTGCCATCGCACCATCTAGGTCTAATTTCTACCATACATTGTGGAGGCATTGGTGCATTTCCACAGGCTGACTCTTTCAATATTTAACACAACTGCCAAATGCAGATCACAAGCTGTTTGGGGCCAATTAGCCGTGGCGTCCTGAACTCATCAGTGAGTGAATTATCTGGCTGGAAATCATGTCTTGTGAACCATATATAAAGCCTTAAGAGAGTTAGCCAACAAATGCAAATTACTTAAGTGCAGATTAGATTAGTGACGCTGATTCGGTGACAGAATTTAAAGAGGCAAAAAAAAAAATTGGAGCTGTAAATGCCAGGAGACTTATAAGCCCAGTGTTCACAGTGAGTTGGCTGAAGCTCGTTTAATCTTCGCCCGTGTCTCTGTAAAGCACTCGCCACTTTCACTTATCCCACCTCCAAAATACAAACTCCTGCTTTTATCCCTAATGACGCAATAAGCCACAGAGATTAGACCTGCCTGACCACAGTATGTCGGCAACAGTGACTGACAGGCGCCTGTCGACTCCATTTCCCAGGTGCCCGTTGTGTGAGTGGCACAGCAATCATTGTCTGTGGCACAGGTTTTAAGGGCACGCTCACTTCCATTAAGTAGGTCTGCCTCCTGCCTAATAAGGGACATCAAATTAATTAGCATCAGATCGGTCGCAGGAAATGGAGCACAAGTTTCTGTGTCTAGTCACTGATGGAAGAAAGGACTATGGACTATTTTAAGCGGCGACGTGCGACTTTGTTCCAGGTTGAAAAAAAAAAACAACAAAAAAAAAAACATCTGGCTCGCACGGTTCGATCAAAAACACAGACGTTAACAGAAAAGCAGACACCTTTGGGGTCCTGTTAATTGCCGTGTACATGCTCGTTTGTAGCTGATTTGATAGTGAATAGTGCGTGCGTGCGTGCGTGTGATCAAGACTGGAAGGAATAGAAGACAATATTGCAACTGATTTTGAATCTGATTATAAGCTCAGGCCTCGAGGTCTGTGACTTATGGTTGACAGTTATCAGCCTAATGTCTATGTTTAGTTTGCCAGTGTGTGTGTGTGTGTGTGTGTGTGTGTGTGTGTGTGTGTGTGTGTGTGTGTGTGTGTGTGTGTGTGTGTGTGTGTGTGTGTGTGTGTGTGTGTCCGTTTCTATATACAGTGCATGTGCGCATGTGTGCAGACGGTCATGAAATGAAATAAAGTCTGAATACTGAGTAGCTAAGGGGGAAGGAGGGGAAAGAAGGGGAGATTAAACACGGCATGACGTTGCAGGGATGAAATGAAACAAAGAGTGCAGAGGCGTGATGGGGATGGCACACAGATGGAGGTAGACACTGACTCAACTTGAGGGAGATGGCAAGGAAACAATAGCAAAGCAGACATCAGGAAATATGTGAACAGTTCAATAAAGGTTGGAGGACAGGTGTGCAATTTAACCTCTGGTATTACTGGTGTGTTTTTAGGTGTTGGTGTGAAATAAAGTTTTTTTTAAGTGTTTGATCCTCAAATTTAGCAGACTGTTTCAAAGTGAATGTGTCATGACAAATTGTGAATTAACCTTCAACACATTACATGGTGAAATAATGGGATCGCTGAGCCTGAGTGGAGTTGCAAAACCCCCCGATGCTGCACACATCTTCTCCTCTTTACCATGGCAACTGCTGTTAGTCTTTAATAAGCTCATTTACATAAACAATCTGCTCAGTTGCTTTTGACATCTTCATTGTCTTTTGGTTCCCACCGAAATGAGGGACAACACTTCCCCCCTTCCCCCCCCTCGCCGATTTGTCACCACTTAAAAGGACATGACTGCACACACACACACACACAGGCACAAGAACACATACATGTGTATAAATATACACGCATGCTGTACAGGGCACAGCTGTCACAGCGGTGGTTCCACCAACGACAGGATGATACACGTTGTCATTATTTTGAATTAGCTCAGCCAATAAGGGAGCGGCGTCAGTGGAATACACCAATAGCGCTGGCTCGTCGGAGCACAATATATCATAACAAGGTCTATGTGACACATGCTCCTACTACCAGCAGTTGCTTTGGATTCACGTCTCCACGAGTAAACCAATCAGAAAGGACTTTAATATTGCATTTCACTTCAAGTGCAACAGCACGTTCTCCTGCTTTTCTTCTGTTCTTATCATCACAGCTTTTAGATCTGCGACAGGGAGTGTTATCACCAGCGGGGAAGAACACTCTGGTTTACAGGAGGTGGTATGATTCGGTTTCATGAAGCGCTAAACAGACAGCACTCTTACTGGGACTTGAAGTCAAACACAGACACGCACGCACGCACAGCCCACACAGTCTTGGCAACGCATTTGTTCATTACTTTGGAAACAGGGGACACCAGAGCAGAATAGAAAATCATCTGTGCAACCAAACAGTCTCCTTTTTCTTTTCTTTTTTTTGTTTGTCTCAGGCCAAGTGAGGATAAACGAGAAGCAATTTTGGTGAAGACATCAGTGATTCAGTGTTTGATTTGACTGACAGTCGCCTAATTAAATCGCCGCCATGCAGCGGTTTCGTCAAACACAGCTCTGTGTGAAGCCACATTGTTGGGAGAAGATTAAATACCTGCTGCCACGTGTGGAGACTATTCTGCAGAGTCACTAACTTATTAAAAACGTATACATAAAGACATGCAGACAGGGGTTATAGGGAAACCTGTCCAAGGTGCAGCTACCGCACCTCCCACTGCCCGGCATGCTTTAGACCATTGGTTCTCAAAGTGCAGCCGTGGGCCAATGGCAATGAATTAAAGTTGATAGTTTTAATCCAGGAGCTACTTAGCTTGTTAAATGTTTGTTGGACATTACTGGATACAGTCCAATAAGTAAACTGTAGAACTGCAATCTGGTCATTAAAATTATTACAAATGGGATTTCTTTCTGTTTTGTTTTTTTCCTTTGGCGGCCCTCAGTCCAATGTTGGGTTCCAAAATTGGCCCTCAGGTATCAAAACTTTGAGAACCCCTGTTTTAGACGTTTCCCTGCTCTAACACGCCTGAAAATAATCAGGACAAAATCATGCATCACAGTCGTTCTCCAGGACCAGGATTGAGAAACCCTGTATAAACGTTAAGTGCTGTACATAATGAAGGGATACAACAGGAGAGTGGCATCTGTCTTCTCCTCTAACGCTGAGGAAACATGTCAGCAAGTGTATTTTTTCTAAAATGTTGAACATTCCGTGTTCACCTCCTCAGTCTGCGACTTCCTCGCAGCCTCCACCTGCTCATTCTGGTTTAAACCAACTCACAACTCCACACACGAGCCCTGAGGCAATTCCATGTACAATAAAGCTGTCCAATGTTACAGTAAAATGGCTGTTCTCTCCCCATGCAGTCAGCTGTCATTTCAGCACCTCAACCATTGTGTGATTTTTGAAAGAGCCAGGAAAAGCAAGTCCACTGACAAAAACCTGTTGTTGGTACTGAATTATTTATTTTTTTTCTATTGCCTGCTTCTCATTTTTTCAATGATAAGTAATTTATGAAACATTAAGCTAGTGTAAGAGGGCTTCCTATGCCCATGGTATTGTATTGCAGTTTGCTGAGCACAGAAATAACATTATTTAAAAACATAAAAGGGATTTTCTTTTTAAAAGAAGCAGCAGGATTGCTTATCCTGCTGCTGTCCACCTCTGCACCACCTCAATTCTGGATTCCTGCTCGTTTTTTAATCATTCCTTAGCACCATCAGTGTCCAAGATGCAGCAGGGAGCCTCCTTCATATCAAGAAACACCTAATTCATAAGGCCACTGCCGTGTTTGCTCTACTTTCTACCAGGGTCTAAGCACCAAAGACTATTGGTGCTCGCAATAAACAACATCTTTTTTCTAACTTGGCTCGTCTCTCGTCTCTTATCGTACTTCAGTGAGGTGTCCTTCGCACACCAACCTGTTGCAACACTGTCAACGCTGCTCGCATGTGACGCAGGCAGAAGAGATTAGATTTTCAAAAGTAAATAAGGAGGGAAAAAAAGGTGGAAAAAAATGATTCGAAATGAACATGTAACATAAAACCACGCCCACAGCCCAGAAAGAGGAGAGGAGAGTCATCAAACAAGATGAAGGAAAAGCAGAGTCAAAGAGCGAAAAAGGATGTTGTGTGTCCTGCTGGTAAATGAATGCCCCTGTATGGCTTCTCAATTGTCACATTTTAATTACAGACTTTGCAGAGCATGATGGGAATAAAAAAAGTGTCCCCCCCCACCCCCACTCCCACCCAGTACCATCCAATAGCACCTCACAAAACACACACACGCAAGAAAAACAGCCTCGTGTTTGCCACTCATGCCAACCCACCTCCAGCTGGGATGTTTACAGTAAATATGTACCTGCTAATTTGATCATCCATTACATCAGTGTACAGAGCTGGCTTAATTTATGTAGTCACACACATAAGCAGAACGCCGATTCTGATGTAAATTAGGCACGCACACACAGCACACCTAAAGAGCGCTGCCCTTTGGCCTGTAAAATATCCGTGTGGGGAAACAAACACAGGCATCACGAACACAAACGAAACAGCTGTTGAGGAATGAAAGGGACTCGGTAGTAAGTGAAGGGCGGTGCTGACGACCTCACGGTAAAGGGGCTTCATTTAATATATTCCTGCCCCTGTATTCCTGAAATGTCATGCGTGCCTGCTGAGGAACGAGGAAAAAAAGGCAAAACGGAAAACGCTAAAATGCATTCATCACATGGTTGAAGGAAGAGAAAGAGACAGGGATGGAGAGTTCAGTGGCTGAGATGTGTGTGTGTGTGTGTGTGTGTGTGTGTGTGTGTGTGTGTGTGTGTGTGTGTGTGTGTGTGTGTGTGTGTGTGTGTGTGTGTGTGTGTGTGTGTGTGTGTGTGTGTGTGTGTGTGTGTGTGTATGTTTTTGTTGCTGAAAAAAAAAGCCTTCGCCACAATCTGTTCAGTCAAATGTGCTGATGATTCCCCCAGTAGCTGTGATACACACAGAGCTGTCCCCCCGTCAACAACAAGCCACTGTTTTTTGTCATGATGTCCAGAGGTGTGTATGTGAGTAAGAGTGAGGGGAGGTGTGTGTGTGTGTGGGGGGGGGGGTCTCCTGTTCTTGTCTCCTCTATACTTATGAGTCTCCATGACAACAGGCCAGCAGCTTGCAGCTTTAAGCAGAAGCACATGAGTGAAACTATTAGCAGTGGAGAGGATGATATGATCAGCTGGCTTTTGTTTGTGCAAATTATTCTTTCAAAAAGAAGCCCCCACTCTCTTTGTCCCCAGCCTTGTCAACATTGATTCACTCCTTGCTCTCATACTCTCTTTATTATTTCTGATGGGAAATCATGCTTGACATAATAGTTGGCTGGCATTTCTAATGTACTTCCAATTTCTTTAGGCTCTCGGAGGAAATAACGCAGACTGCAGAGTTTGTCCACAACAGAGAGAGAGAGAGAGAGAGAGCGGCGCCCAGTCGAGCATGACTCGCAATAAATCGCAAGTTTCACAACACATCAGGATGTGATTCGCATGTGTCCAAAGCTGTCCGTCCGTCCGTCCGTCTTCACCAAAGCACTGCTGAATCACTGACGACACCTGACTCTTTCCCCTGTCTGTGAACTGTGATGACATCACACATCATTTTGAAAATGTGAATGAAAACAAGCTCAGTGATTCACAGAATAGGCTGCAAGACTTTGCAAGGCACCTGGCACAAAGCAAAACTTTCTCACTTTCATCAAAGTTTTCTGGATATATTTGTATCTTCATTTTAGATGGCAAAAGGCAATACAGTCAATGTTAAATGTATATAATGACATTAATGAGCAAGAATTCCACTCCTTCTGTGTCACATTTCTTAGCTGCTCTGCTGGAACACAATGTGTTATGTTCAGGGTTGGACACCATAATCTCTGTCATCCTCTGCTTTGACTTGTGGTCTAATTTTAAAGTAAAGGCCTTAGTGCAGTGTTTCTCACTCCTGGTCGTGGGGAGCCACTGTCCTGCATGTTTTAGGTGTTTCCCTGCTCAAACACACCTGAATCAAATGGTCAGCTCCTCAGTAAGCTAATGCTGATCCTGAAAAGGACCAATTTATTTGAAGCAGGTGTCAGGAGACACCTAAAACATGCAGGACAGTGGCTCCCCACGACCAGGAGTGACAAACCCTGATTTATAGTGCTTTTGAATTCTCTGTATCCTAAAGGGCAAACTATGTGTGGGACTAAATGTGCACTGAACACTGACATTAATGGTTTACTCAAAAATGGATAAAATTAGAAATTACTTTTATGATGTGTTTGGGCAATTCCTCATTCATTTCTGCGTCATGACATACGTTTGTGCCATGAAGGAAACCATCCACTCACTAAGCTGAAGCGAGGAGTCGAGCGGTGGCCGGAAGGAAGATTGGTCAATGAATGAATGTCTGTGTGTCTCTGAAACGAGACGTCACAGTCAGCACAACAAGTGCGTAAAAACGACTTTAAAACATTCTCCAAAAAGGACCAAAAGATGAAATGAACTACATGTACAAGGAATATGTATTGCTATTTTACATATACATGACGTGAGTCATCTATTTTAACATCACTGGGCATGTTTCCATAGCAATTTCAGGGATGTTGCCAAGCAACAGCGTCGGATACGGTGAAGACATGAATGAAAGTAGGCTCATAACGTGCACATTTCCTCACTTAAAAGTGAATGAGCAGCTCAGACGCGACGGCTTGGCATCTCATCCTTTACGCTGACTGTGTGGGCCAGTCCTTAAACAACGCGATGTAACAGTTGGCAGAGAGAGAGCGCGCGCGTGGAGTGAGCGCGCGCAGCAGGAAACAGTACATTATAGTTTTACTTTACGCTGTCATTTCAGCAGATCACTAGTTTTTTAAATACACTTTATCCACCTGACATATACGAACTGGATATTGTGTTTTCCTTGCGCACACATCTCCAGATTTGGTGTGCGTAAAAGGGGAGCATGGTTCGTGCGCGCCGAGAAACAAAAGACTCCTCCTCGAAAATGTCAACTATTTTTTGAACAAAAACACAATCTGAGGCGTCTACCTATATAGATAAGAATAGTAAAACAAAGTTAGACGAGACTCACCTTCAATACAACAGATTCTCCACAGCCCGGAGTGGGTGAGATCGCCCTTTTTAGTTTTGGGCTGCGACTGGGTCTCGTCTGTGGTGGCGTTGGTTCCGTTGCAGATATACGCCCGCGAATAGAGCCAGTAGTCCGTGCCAATGGCGATGGTCATCAGACTGAAGGCGGCGAAAGCCCCCACGGTGGCCAGTAGCGTTTGAACCCCGCGGTCACACCAAGCCATGACGCTTCATACTAGTCCATACTCTCACACCGGTCCAGCCTGAACACACCGGAGCGCGTCAGGGCTTATACTTGCACGTGTGTCCACTCCCTTGTATTCTCAGCAGTTGAAAGTGCAATGTGAAGCCAAGAGAGAAGTGACCATTAAGTTGGTGTGACACTTAACGGTCAAAAGCAACTGCTTGCTGCTGTGGATATGAGAGGATGACAGTTGTGTGTCCATCCCAGAAGCTCCCCGCGGGTTTGGAGCGCACAGGACAACGCGACAGCAGCATCTTCACATCTTCATTGGTTAGTTTTCCTCTTTCTGTCTTTGTCTCCAAACTATTTCCCTCTGTACTCACTGTGTCTGTTTTACTGTCACAGACAAACGGGGGCTACGTCAAGGGCTCTGAAGTGAGACCCCACCCTCACAAACCCAACCAATGGATGGAACGTGCTCTGTTGAATTGAGAAGCAATTTACAAGTGGATCATTCGTACATACATACATACATACATACATACATACATACATACAGATAGATAGATAGATAGATAGATAGATAGATAGATAGATAGATAGATAGATAGATAGATAGATAGATAGATAGATAGATAGATAGATAGATAGATAGATAGATAGATAGATAGATTCATTAAATGTGCAAAAAAGGAAGACTGGATTCGTGCCAGTATGAAAGACATGCGTAATGCATCCCTGAGCCAAATGGAAGACTTTCAAAGCAGGGAAACATTTTTAGAGCATGTTTCTTGGATGGCTTCAACTGGCAAGGTTCCAATAAGTCTTAATTTTATAAACAACAACAACTCTAAATGGTACTGCTACTGCCAGTTTGTTTTCTATTATCTCTCTTCATATATTAATGAATATTAATTGCCCTTTTTTGTTTTACTTGTTAACTCTGTATAACAGGTGTAATTGAAGTGTAAATTAAAAGCTGTTAATCATCTAAACCACTATAGGAGTAAAACGTGTATTTCCAGCTCAGAATAGTTTAAAACACATAATATAAACTGCATGAAATCAGTCTGGGTATGAGAGATGTGAAGTTACATCTGCTTCCTTTGTTATTTCTCAGTGGAGCTCTTGCCCAATTTCAATGTGTATGTATTTTAGATGCTTGATAAATGAATGAATGAATGAATGAATGAATGAATGAATCCTCCAAACATATTTTAGATACATAAAATACTGTCTTAACCATGAGTCCACCTGATTAATTACAAAATCATACTTATATACACGTCCTAAAACTCAAATAATAAGTTAACAGAGTATATGGACACAGTAAATATCTTAGTAATATTTCTTGTACTGTATTATTTTAATCATATTGTTTTTCCTATCGCCATGTTTAATTTGGCAAAGTATAATCTAATCTCATGTTAATGTCTTATAAACACAACATGTTCAGTGGGAGCGGTGTATAAGTGGTATCAAACTGTTTCTGAAAATGTCAGGAGTTGTGTTTTAATCAAAAACCTCTAAATTTAGCTTTATCATTTAACAAATGATTTTTATTATTACATAAATGTCATGATTTAGTCAGTCTTGCATTCTAGTGTTTTTTTTTGTATTACTTTTTTTCTTTGACTGCAAACCATAATATGTTTTTATCATTATTATTATTATTATTATTATTATTATTATTATTATTATTATTATTATTATTATTATTATTATTATTATTATTATTATTATTGTTATTATTATTATTATAATTATCAGTAAACGGATGGTTTTGATGCAGTGTATCAAATAAAAAACATTTACTTCCGCCTCCCGAGAGCGGCGCCAAATCGCTGCTGCACCAGAGGAAGTATACAATTCCGTCTGAATGAAAATCACAAGGATTGGACAAAGACGTTACAATGTAGCGCTCGTGCGTCCAAAGCGCATGCGTGCAGGTAGCTGTGTCCATAACCCAGCAGGCCACGACTGCGCATGCGCCACAAGGACGATGACGACTGTGTCTGCACCTAGTGTGTTTTGCGAGCGACATCTGAACAAAGGCCTGCCCCCTTTTTCATGAGGGTTTCTCCACCGCCATCGTTACTTTACGTGTAATCACGATTACTAAATCGGATTACGATACTTTTATCATATTTCGAGACGTGGGTAAGAGCAGAGGACGCGTCTGAGATGGAAGTGGATCACCATGAGCCCAGCGGCGAGACCAAATCGGCCATGCATTCTTGGCGTTATCGCCACCATTTCACGTACAAGGCAGATCAAGGAAAAAATATCATCGTCCAGTGTAATCTGTGTCTGCCGAGGGTTAATCTGCTGTCCACGTCGAAAACCTCCACATCAAACCTAAAGAAGCATTTAGACGTGAGTTACACAGAGAGATGTCCCTGTGATGATCTCCTGCACTCGCCAGGTTAATGTTTGATAGAGTCAATGAATGAAGTGCTGCCCTCGTGATTTATAAACGTTACATTGTAGCTGCGTGCTGGTTTACCCGCTCGTGGCGCTGGGGGCGTTTTATAATTATACTTCAATGTGTTTTAATGGAGAACAACAACAACAATAGTGATGATATGAACGTTTTTGCTGAGATATAAGTGCTAGTTTGATTTCCTTTTTTTTTCAAACTTTCATTGCATTTGAAGTTTGCGCACTGATGCAAACTCAGAACATACAAATGTCACATCTCCAGCATAACGGGTTTTTCTCTCTCTCTCTCTCCCTCTTTTCTCTCTCTTTCTTTCTTTCAGAGAACACACTTGGGCTGTGAAGCCAGTCCTGATGCCAAGAGGGGGAGGAAGAAAGAGGAACACAACGGGGAAGAGAGCAGGCACTGCCAACTCAAAAAGCTGAAGGCAGAAATCATCTCCAAATGCATGACCCAGGCAAAGATCAACGAGCTAATCTTCAGCTTCATTGTGGAAGATTGCCAGTCATTTTATGTGCTGGAGCAGCCCGGCTTCAAGAAGCTGATTGAAGGCTTAACTGAGGGGCTGAAGTCCATGGACCGGGTGACCTTGTTTACAAAGGTGGATCAGGGCTTCTCTAGGATGCGGGAGGAACTTATAGCCAAGTTCAGCAACATCCAGTATGTGTGCACCACAGCTGACATCTGGACGGCCAACAACAGGAGCTTCTTTGGGATGACCTGTCACTGGATCGATGCGGATACTTTGGAGAGGAAATCTGCCGCTCTGGGGTTCGCACGGCTGCAGGGCAGGATCACATACGACGTCATAGCCGGGCGAATACACGACATCCACGTGGCGTATAATATCGAAAGCAAGGTTCAGACCACGGTTACTGACAATGGCAGCCCCTTTATCAGCGTATTTAAAGAATTTGCCATGGATAGCCAAGAAAGTGACGATGACATTGGTTTCTATGAGAATGTGAGCACCATCCTCGAGGGCGAGCCTGAGCAGGACATGCTGCTGTTTCTGCCACCTCTACAGCGCTGTGCATCACACACCCTGGAGCAGATTGTCTCTGAGGACTTTTGGCAGGCTGTGTCAGAGGGGCCCATGTGTCAGCTGCATTTTAGCACAATGGCAAAGGTGTTTGGCATATGGAACAAGTGTCACCATCTCCAGGTGGGGATGGACGCAGCAGAGGAGATAGGAAAGATGTCCCTCGTTGTCCCGACAATTATTCGCTGGAATGTGGAGTTCTGTGCCGTGCAGAAGATCGTCTCTCTCACCGAGCGGGAGCTCACAGAGCTGTGTGCCCGCCTGGAGGTCCCGCGCCTGCAGTCAGAGGAGATGGCCTTTCTCAAAGAGTACGTGACTGTGTTCCACCCGCTCGCTTTTGCACTTGAACTCTTCCAAGCTGAGCAGAAATGTTACTTGGGTCTGGTCATCCCAACCGTGCTCAGTCTAAAGAACAAATTAAAGGAGCAGAAAGGTGCTGCAAATTACTTCGGGGATGTCATCAACGCCATTGTCGTGGCTATCGACGCGCGGTTCCAGGAGTTGTTTGCGAGCACAGAAGCAAAGATTGCGACAGCAACCACTCCTCAGTTCCGCTTGTGGTGGATGGCTGCGTCCGAGAGGGAGGAAATGTGCTCCCTGCTGGCTACAGAGGCGTCTCAGATGGATCCGTGCAATATCGACGAGGCAAACACCAGCCGCAATCTGTCCACCATTGAATCGGAGGACGACTTCTTCAGCTACGGCTCCGCGAAGCCGTCGACGCAGATCCAGCAGCGAGGGGCGCTGGAAGAGATCCGCAAGTACATTGGAGGAACGGGAAAGAGCCTCGAGTGCTTGCAGGACTTTCCGCGAGTGAAGCAGCTTTTTCTTAAATACAACACCACCCTGCCATCCACAGCCCCTGTCCAGCGGCTCTTTAGCCAAAAAGGAAACCTGGTCACGTCACAGAGGAACTTTCTGACCGATGATTACTTTGAGCGCCTTCAACTTTTGAGATACAACGGCAACGTGTGCTCTTTGACCACAGAGTGACATCATTTCACTCTCTGTATCAGCCTGTTCGCTGATACATAATCAAACCACAATGAGCTTGAATCAGTGCAGAAATTAGTTCATATGTAATTTCAGACAGCATAGCCCAGATGTGTTTTCTAATATTACGTTTGCCTGTTTTTATAAGCACAGCTTATGTCTCTCACTCCAGAATAGCCTCATAAAAAGTATTTAATTGACAATCATGGACAGAAGCATCTTTTTATGTGTGCTATTGTCGTGATTTGAAGTAGCCACAGGGTTAAACTGAAGTGATTTTGTCTTTCAGTGCAGTGATTTGGTTTTTTTTTCCCTTTTCTACAGCTATCCAATGACAGTGCATCTCATGTGTGTATGTTTTATATAAACTATAAAGAGACCAGGGAAGAGCACTTTTTTGTTTTCATTTCAGCTGGAAACCATGGATAGTGATATCAGGGTTAGGCTGTCTTATCTTTGTGCTCAAGTCACACTGTTTCAAAGAAAATGTTGTTTGTTAATGGAAAAAGCTGAAGAGCGTGCAAACATAACAATGTCAGTGTTGCTCAGTCCCGTGTGTATTCTTGGCTTTGTGCCATGTGTCCAGTTGTCAGTCTGGAGTTTTTGCCACATATCACAGCTGTCTGGAGACCAACTGAAGTCTGTCAAATCACACACACACGTCACCAACAGAGCTGTCAACAAAAAAGAAAACATGACAAATCCATGGGTTATGAATATTGCCTGTATATGTATATTTTAAATACGTTAATCGAGTCACAGGATTAGATTTATATAAACTGGAAATTCTTCACAGACTGGGTATTGGGAGCAACACAATCAGCTGATCAGGACAGCTTGAACAACCAAGTGCAACAAAGGGATTGCTGTACTAATTAAAACCATCACGTCTTTAACAACCCTAATAATTTTACATCTGAAATTAATTGGTACCTTTTTCAGTGCTGACGTATTATGCAAAAACAGGCCAGGAACTAATAAATCCTTCATTTAAAATAAAATTACTTCCTTATGGAATTAATTGGTTTCAATTGGAGCATAAGGAATATCACAGCACTAGATTTTATACAGTTTTCAGACACAATGTATTCGTACTTATATTATTTTAATGCATAACCAAGAATAGTTAGTTTCCTTCTGGGCAGTTCAACTCCAATAGATAATCTATAGGATGACTGATACTCAAAATATGGCATTTCAGTACTTTTCTTAGTTATTTATTGGTTGACATCTACATTGATACGGACATAGCCTAAGATGAAAAAGTTATAAATTGAGCTTAGCATTTAAGATTACAATATTCTTATGGATTACATTTTATTTGAACATCTGGACAGACCTTAATCTGTGCTTCTTCTTAGATCTTAACTGCTGATGTCCGATGTAAGCCAGGTGGGAGTATTTTCAAAGGATGTGACCGTTCTTCCTGATTGCGTGATAGAAAGAAGAGCAGCTCTACATCTTTGGATCAGTAGGTGATCAAAATCGTCCATTTTCGAATGACAACTCTGCCACCTGCTGGACACATAAGTGTACTTGAGTGAATGCCAACTGGTCTGTTACGTTACAGAAGCACTGAAATAATCAAAACTGTGTCATAAAACAAAGCCCAAGCCTTAGTTCAAAGTTTGATCCAAAGTAGAAGTTTTAATGGCTTGAGAAAAAACATTGTACAAAGTATTATTCCAGAAAACATCCAGTAATACCCGCCACCACACATGAACACACATTTAAAACAGGATCATGTTAGGCACAAAGTGGGAAGGTGTACCGTGTGTTTCTGTTAGTACCTTTGATTTAATCCATCACCAAGCCCTCGTCTTTACAGTCCTCTCATGCTTCCTCCCATGCAAAAATAGCTTAGAATCTCTTGTTATAGAAAAGCAGCATGGCAGAGAAATTGTCTTAAGTAACTTTAACCCATTAACCATCTAGCTTCTACTGCGTTTTTGTCAGTTCAGTGATACAATACTGTAAGGAGGGAAGCATTAGAAAGCTGTCCAGACAGGGCTGGGATATTTTATAATTCTAATGCCTTTCTCTCACTTTACTACTTAAGGAGACTCTTTCTGGTGTCCGGTCCTGGGACGCCTCCATTCACTGCACAACTACCTTGGCCGGGCTAAAGTGGCCCAGGTTCTCGCATGACTTGAGCCAGCGCTGGACATTAGCAGGAGCCGAGGAGGCCAAGCCACTGCGCAGAATGCAGCAGTAGCAGGCGATGTCGGCCAGGGAGAATTCCGGCCCTGCCAGCCAGGGGTTGCGGCCCAGGGCAGAGTTGAGAGCACGGAGGACGGCGGCATGCTCTTTAGCACTGCCCTCTGCCAGCTGGAAGAAAGCAGTGTCCACCCAGCTGTCCACCAAAGTAGCAAGCGCAGGGTCGCTGGGGTGGGGAGCCAGCAGCTTGAAGAGGAAACGTGCCACGTTTGCCTCACCCTCGATGGGACACATGTCACGGATACTGAACTTCATTTGCAGCTTAGGGACTGTGGATAGGACACGGGAGAAAACAAAGACACTGTTAGACTGCAGCTTCTGTAGTATTTACAACATTTAAGTCTATACCGGGGTTTCTCACTCCTGGTCCTGGGGAGCCACTGTCCTGCATGTTTTAGGCATTTCCCTGCACCAACGCACCTGATTCAAATAAAGTTGTTATCAGGCTTCAGTGGAGCTTACTGATGAGTTCACCATTTGAATCAGGTGTGCTTGAGTGGGGAAACATCTAAAACATGCAGTACAGTGGCTCCCCAGCACCAGGATAGGGCTGTCACTTATTATCTGACATTTTGTATGGTTTAAAGCATAACATGTAACGTTCAAACTAATTACAGTGTGATCAAATGTATTCAAATTGATTTTGGATCATTATAAATTGGTTCAAACTTTATTTCTGCAAAAGTGACAGCCCTACTAGATTAAGACAACCGTTTGAATTGAATACAAAGTTTGTATAGATTGATGATAATAAAAGACAATAGCAGTTTTGTGATTTCATGCAATTACTTTCTGCCTACATCCATCCACTAATACTAAATTCGCTCGCAATGTCATTTTACCATCTTTCCATATGAGTGTGAAGCCCAGCTGGAACATGTGGCGGGCATAGCTGTCTGTGTGGCGTGGTCCGAGACAGGAGAGGAGCTGTGGCAGCACACCGGCAACGGACGAGTGAACGTGGACAGTGGAGAGTACCCGATAGCGCTGACACAACAGGCTATGGAGCACCAGCAGGGTCAGAGGTGGCTGTGCTGGGTTGGCATTTATGACAATGTCCCGGAGAGCGCCGCGGTCCTGGCATAGACAAGATGGAGGTAAATAGCTGTACAATCCAAAATAAATGCTAGATTTATAGCAAGATGAAAACTGCGCCCATAATCAGTCCACAACCTCAGTTATGCTTCAAGACAAATTCCATGATGAACAGACTGTGCCAGTTAGAGTACTGGAACTTGTAAGAACAGGCAGATACAACAGCCAGAGAGGAAAGCATATAAACAGAAAAAACTATGCTTAAAAAAAAATATAGTATTAGTCCCAGTTTCTCACCTTGCCCAGTAGTGTGTCCAGGTCTGTCGTGCATTTGAGGGTTGTGGAGCTCAGGGTTTGGGAGGAGAGGCTGCTGCTGACCGTCAGGTCCAGGTCAGCATCTGGGGTGGTCACAGTTTTTGCCAGGCCCTCAACTGCTGCTTTAAGCTCATATAGTTTCCTCAGGATCTCATCCTGACGAGCCTCCAGAGCTTTGACTGCTGGGTCCACCTCACCATTCTGGGGAAATTTCACAGTTAAAACAATTTCAGCACAACCCCAGAGGGGTTTTACAGCCTGCATGTTTACTGGAGTACCGACATTAACTAGGCAACACAAGAACGCAGGGAACTAAGAGATGAGACTTTATGCCCTAGGTCTTATGTCACAATGTTTATCCCAGACTAAAGTGAGTGAATAAATTGTTTGCAAGAAGTATCCAAATATGTCACTAAAACTACCAACGTCACAGGGTTAAAATACTTGCTGTATTAAAGACATGTCAGCTTCCATAAAGGAAACTGTCTGACACAGGTTGTTATTGTTGCTTGTTGATCACTCCTCTTCATTATGGCAAATCAAAATAATTATGTTTGGTTGTTCACAAATTAAATAAGTTTGTTCTGGCTTTTATGGTAAATAACAGGGTTTCTTACTCCTAGTCCTGGGGAACCACTGTCCTGCATGTTTTAGGCGTTTCCCTGCTCAAAAGGTCAGCTCGTCAGTAAGCTCTGCTGAAGCCTGATAACGACCCATTTATTTGAATCAGGTGCGTTGGAGCAGGGAAACGCCTAAAACATGCAGGACAGTGGCTCCCCAGGACCAGGAGTGAGAAACCCTGGTAACGAGGAACAAATAAAAACCAGAGGATATTCACATTTAAGAAGCTGCAAAATCTGATAAGTTATCTGTGGCTTGTTGCTCTTTTGAAGCTTGAATAAACAAGAGGAATGATGATTGGGAAACACCCAAGGATCGGTTATAAATCCATCAATAGAAATGAATCTATCGTTTAAAGAAGGGCTGAGCAACATTAGGGTTAGAATTGTTATCACGGTAAAAACGTTTCAAATCAGTCAGTATTGATCATTATCCTGACAAAAAGTTCTACTCCTAAATGAAAACTTAAACTTCATGGCAACATTTCGCAAAACTCATGAGAATGGTCTTGTGTCTCAGTGTGTTTGTTTATACTTAAAATATCCATATACACAGAACATTTGTTGTACTATTTTAAAGTAATTTAAGTGAGATGATGTTGCACTTGTCAGTGTAACAATATTATTAACACTGGTGATATATGAATGTGTACTGTCAATTCTCAAAGTGGAGCATATAGATTTTTTATGAAGTTAAGATTTGTCATTTTGAACAGAAAAAGAAAAAAGGTCGTATAATAGGAGGAAAATGTGTTGAGCATTGAAATATTCAAACTGAAACTATTATAATACATTGATATACTATCGAAAAGCTTAACGAATAGTGTCCTCGTTGCTAATGTACAACCATCTTCACAGGTTAATGGTCAGAGAAGTTCCTATCATTGTTGCATCAACTTTACGTGACATTACTCATTATCCTGACAAGCTAGGATAGTTAGCCAGCTAGCTTAGCTGAAAGCAGCTCTTGTTTGTGCGGAGAGCGAAAGTCGGGGAAGAAAACGAAGTGCGGGCTACAGAAAAGCGAGGGCAAAATGGGGAAAAATATTTATTCACAAAAGCATAAGGGAAACATTGGAGCGTGTCGAAATGAAATCAGTTAACAGTTACCTGAAGCGCGTGTTCGGGGGTGTAGCTGTTCCCTTGCTGCGCGTGGATATTTGGTAACTTGTACATGCACGTTGGTAAATCAATCTGTATATCACCCCCACAGGTGGGCTTTACCTGGTACATGGGCATGGCGGAGGACAGCCTGAGCACTGTTACAGACAAACTGATAAAAACACAAAAGTCCCAACACACACGTCTTGTGAGGCTGACAGGCAGTGACAGAAGCTACCGGTGAAACCGGTCCAACCGGAAAAGGCCGCGCAGGCGTCACTTCCGGTATGAAATTAAAATAAGATATATAGAAATGTTTGGTTGTTGTTGTTTTACTTTATTGGTTATCAAGTAGTAAGTTATTTATTAGTAGTAGAGCTAATAAGTCATAATATGGTGATATAGTCATAAGTAGGTCATTATTGTGAGATAAGTCATAATTATGAGAAGGTACCTCACAGTCATGATGTATATTACCAATATAATTTATATTATCTGAACAAAATTTACTTTAAAACATTTTTATTTTTTACATTTGAAGTAAAAATATGAATCATTCATCAGGTATCATCAGCCTGTTGATTTTCTGTCTCCAATTGACAGGGATTGTGGAACTTTCTCTATAATAGGAGGTGTGGAAATGCTTGTTACATGTTTGTGCCACAAAAAAATGAACTTAAAACAAGACAGACTGATTAAATGATAATGATGCAAGTTAAGGTTAGTAATGGAAACAAACTGATGCCATTGTGTGTATTTTCCTCCACAAAAATGAAGATTGAATTGACTGTATCTGTTTGAATTCATTATATTCCAGTTTTTGTGACACCACTAATTTCAGCCTGTAGAGGGCAGTGCTGATGCAGGTTTCTGCCTTGTGTGAATGAGCTGAGGTTGACATTTTGATGCATCTCTTAGACTAAAAAAAGCAATAGCATTAGAGTGTTTTTAGACAACACAGTTCTCTGCCCAAAAGCATTTGACGTAGCCTCTCCTTTTGCTTGTCCGCTTGATTTCATTGTTTTGCTGTTTTACACTTGAGCCACCGCTGAAAAATGTGGACATATTTTTACGTCCCAACAGCTTGTTAACCCTGAATAATTCACTGAAGTCTGGAGAGAATGAGGGATGGAGGGGAACAGTTGTGGGGCCATTGTGGCAGCTACGCTGAGGTAACAGTCAGATCTAATAGCCAGTCTATACACCTGAGCTAGAAACTGAGACTGCAGGGGGAGCTGAAACCTGACAGTTCAAAGTAGTTCTTTCAATCATGTAGGAACAAGGGAGTCTGTCAGGATGTAGGCAGCATGGGAGTAGAGTTGGAGGTGACATAGGCCCTTGTCAGTGCTATCTTATCCAGGTTCAGTCTTACTGGGTCACTGATATAGATAAACAGCGGTGTTAACTGATAGATGGCACTGGATACTTTGCTTAGAGTTGCTTGGAGTACCATAAACACAGCTTATAAATTATATGTGGTGCACACATGGCTACATTTTAAATACCGTCTCGAACTGAATATAATTAAGGAGTATTAAGTTCCTCGAAGAATTTTGACAGTATAGAGCTAATCGTCCTGTACATGTGGAGTATTTAGTCAGTGAGTGTGGAAAGGCAGGGTTATGTTATGTTATTACATTACATTTCATACAGCTATACGGTGGTTAAGGGTGTACAAATGTGATAGGAAGAGATCAATGTGCAAACAATGCATGTGGCAGTGAAGGTCTGATGTGTAAAATTTAGTTGACGTGATTACCCGATTGTATGAACTGCTGTTTTTCGTCACCCCAGTATGATGAGCAGAGGATGCAGCCTTGTATGAGTATACCAAGGGATACTTGAGTAAAAGTACAAGTATCTTGCCAGAAAAAGTCTTTGGTAGAAGTTAAAGTCACTTTTTAAAATATCCCTTAAATAAAAGTCTTAGTATATGACATTTAGTACACAAAGTAATACAATTTTACACAGGGTTTTCCTGTCCTGGATTTTCATGGCTCAGACCAGCCCACTTAAGTTCACAACATTTTCAAATGGTCAGCTCATCAGTAAGCTCTGCTGATGCCTGATAACGACCCATTTATTATCAGGTTTATTCCTAATGAGAGTAATCCAATCTTTTACTGGTGTTTACCGACCAAACTCCACCGAGTCAGACATTTTCTTACCCGTCCTCTCCAACCAGATACTTTGCCCCATCATTCAGTCAAACCTAACTTTGTCCTGGATGACTCTCACCATCTTGTCTGATTGTGCCTTCTCATTTGGAAAAGTCTGCAAAGTACCTGTCTACTTTTCCATGACAGCCATTACTCAGTCTGAGGTGAGTCAGCACATGCAGCAGCCGCTCAGGGCTTTAAACAGGGTGCGGCTTGCAGTTTCAAAATTGCAAACTTGCATTAGTCTCGTTTAAAAGAGACAATTTCTATGCAAGAACATGTCAATTAGCAGCGATGCAAACAACAGGTTCGCACCTGTGGAATCTGATTTCAAGAATTTGCCTTGCACTGACGGTGCCTGTCCTATCATTCATTAATGAAGGGAAGCTACATGCAGACATCATAAGTAGAGGCTCGGGACTAATGCATGTTGGGGAACAGTGGCAGTGCTGTCATCTCCTGCATTATGGATAGAGTTCCTGCTCAGAGCTCACAAAGCCTATTCAGCCATCCTAACACGCCAGTTAAATCTTTTACGATGTTCCTCCCTGTTCAGACTATCGGGTAGCAAAGTCTCGGATACTTCCAGGCTCCAAACGCGAGGAATTAGTCAAAATATGTTCAGTGTTTGTCGCCGTAAACTCTGGATGCATGGCTGACGTCCGATGACGCTTCCCATTCCCTCTTCGCTGAAGAGCAAATGTTTATCAGCTGAAGATGGGGTGCACATTAATGTTTCACACAGACTTAATCATGTAAGCTGAGCCTGACACTCCTTTCTTGATATGAGTTTTTAGTGACAATGAAGCAAGGGCATCAATTATTGAGGTGCCAGGCAGGAAAGTAGACGAGCCTGCATTTTGCGTTTGTGTAGAACATTGAGCAGTCATACAAAATCTTAAAGTTAAGTTTGTGTGTTGAATTTCTTAATTGTTCATTAATTGGGTCACGACGACTGTTGTAACTGACAGCCCGTCACTGGCTCACAGTCAAACTCAGAAATGGCTTCAAAATGTGACTCACAATTTAGAAAGTCCACGATGGTTTTGCCTCATCCTGTCTTTTTCAGAACTCCATTCTTGCATCGGTAAAAAAGGGGACACTGCTTTTTTTTGGCAAGAGCTCAGTCACTATGAAAGAACCTACTATATGTTTGAGGTGTTTCCCTGCTCCAACACACCTGATTCAAATAAATCATAATCAGGCTTCAGCAGAGCTTACTGACGAGCTGATTTGAATCAGGTGTGAGAAACCCTGGTATAATGCAGTACACCCATATCTTATATTTAGCAATATGTGACTCAAATGTATTAGATTATAGAGTGAATTTTTTTTTTAAAAAGAACTTGTTGCTCATGGCATAGTTCCTGTCCTGTTGCTCTCAATTATTCTAGTTGTGTTTATTATGGTTAAAATATGTGGTGTTAAAATCAGGAACCAACAAGATGTCAGAGATGTGATTTTTCTTTTCGGGATTGATATGTGTCGCTGATCATGTAACAAATACTCCTCCGTTCTTTTGCTGCTTACAGAAATAAGGGTTCCAAAAGGGTCCTTCTACAAGGGCTGAGGTTCTACCTGGAAAACCCTTTCTTTCCCGAAGAAAGGGTTTTTCAAGGGTTCTTTGTAACACTAATGGTTCCAGTAAGAACCATTTTGATCCAGAGAACCCTTTAAAACCCCTTTCTTGAATAAAAAGGGTTCTTAGTGGAACCCTCCAAAATGGTTCCAGGTGGAACCTTTATAAAAAAAAAGGAGCCTTAAAAGGGTTCTCCTATGAGGACAAGCCGAAGAACCTTATATGGTTCTACTTAGCACTTTTATTTACACACCAGGACAGATGACCTCACAGAGACTATAGGTTTAAGGACATTTTGGTTCAGAACAATGATGAAACTGTTGTCCTCTCAGGGGAATTTTATGAAAAAGGACTTCTCACACACTTACATGCCCACAAAAAACGATTATTATCGGGTTTTTGTAGTTATCTGGTTATTCAAGTGCTCATGTAAATGGAATAAACCGATATTTATTATCGGTTTTTGAAAAACACGTTTAACACACCTATTTTTCTTTCAATAATCTGATTTCTTCAAGACATGTAGACCTTAAACGGTTTATTCCAGTTACCCGATCATTGCCAGTAATCGTTTTTTTAGTGTGCATGTAAACGCACTCACTGTCAGCTTTTGTACATTCCTCACCTGTCACCTCTCTCATCTCTGACAGAGAGAACCCCAGCTGGAGTCTCTATACGTCCTTGAGTCCAGGTAATCTGCCTGTCACATTATCTTGTAGTGCCGTCCCACAGCAGCAGCATGTCCGACCGTTAGCGTCAGCCTGTTGTCTCACGTTTCCTTCCTGTTTACCACTTGCTGCTACTGACCCATAAGGGTCACAGGGCTCCATTGTGAGCTCCGTGGCTTGTGTTACCTGATGGCTTCCCCAACCCTGTTCCGCTTTCAGTTGCACGGCCCACCACCACCACCACCACCACCGTCATCACCACTGCCATTTCGTTCCTCCACATCATGTCTGTGGGTGACGTCATGATCAGATCCAATGACATCACGATCAAATTTGTGCTCGTTCTCTGCTGTGTCTTGATTTGATTTGAAGCTACATTCTTATTTTAAAAGCAGGTATTGTGATTTTTATTTGTGATTTATCTTTGTCAAAATGTGTGGTTACCTGGACTTTGCTTACACCTTAAAACATATGAGTTCATCAATAAGTTAACACGCAAACTACCAGAAATGATGTACCTATAGTAGAAAGACCATAGATCTATCTATACATCTGGCAGGATTTGAAGATAAAAATAACTGTTGATTTTTGTGCAGCGTACAAAACACACGATTTTAAGAACTGCTGTTTTTCAAGCAGTCTCGTAAAAGTACCTTAAAGGGATACTTGAGTAAAAGTACAAGTATCTTGCCAGAAAATAACTTGAGTATAAGTTAAAGTCACTTTTTAAAATATCACTAAAGTAAAAGTCTTAAAGTATGTGACATTTACTGTACTTAAGTATCAAAAGTAATTGTACACACTTTTCAGATAATGTTGTGATATTCAGGGCTGGAGTGGGTCTACTTTTCAGCCCTGGATTGTCACGGCTCAGACCAGCCCACTTAAGTTTTTTTATTGGAAATAGTTAACTTGCCTTACTAGTCAGCAAATAGGAAATAGCACTTGATTCTCTACAATATTGTGATTTATGCTGTATTTTATCAAAAAATAAATTCGAAAACATAAGTACACATATAAGTTAACCAACATATAGCTGTCATTCCCTGTGTAAACAGTGTCTGAGTTGACACTGCTCCCTCTTTAACTCTTTATTTATGTATTTAACCTTTTTAACCAGGAAAAAGGAACATTGAGATTAAAAATCTCTTTTTCAAGTGTGTCCTGGCCAAGACAGTATATATTATTTTATAATACAAAGACATTTCAAAAATCAAACACTCATGTGCACCTGAATTAAATCACAATATAAAACGCAATGTGTATTTGAAACAATTGAGATATATAAATAAAATACAGTGTCCCTTTTAATTATGGCATACTAAGCATAATACAAGACGTTTCCCTGCTCCAACACACCTGATTCAAATAAATAGGTCGTCATCAGTTATTCAGCAGAGCTTAGTGATGAGCTTACTATTTGAATCAGGTGTCTTTGACACATAAAACATGCAGGACAGTGGCTCCCCAAGATCAGGAGTGAGAAATCCTGATCCAAATCAACGTAATCGTGTTTTAATTAATTAATTCATCCATCTTCTGCCGCTTTCTCCTCCATAAAAGGGTCATGGGGGTCACTCAATACAGTGTCATTGCTTTATTGTTGTTTGTTCTAAATTATGTTACATACTGCATTAATAATTGGGAAAGCGTTATCACTTCACAGTGAAATCCACTGATTGGTAGAATTCACAGACACAAACAGTGGCCACTAACACGCTGTCCAGTCCCTGCTGAAGAAACAGCATCGTGAATTAAACTAAGCGATAAAGGCTTAATTACACCACAGCCTTGTGCTAATGCCAGGGTTTGCTCTTTACAGCTCTGAGATGCATGTGTGTGTGTGCTGTAATAATCAGGTTCTCCCTATAATATACAGATAATTGAAATGATGCTAAGGTGGTGGGGGAAAAAAATTGTTACTCTGGGAGAAGAGTGAGGTGATTGTTAATTTGAATCCTGTGGATCCTTTAAGTGCAGAGAATTCAACACTCGGGTGTTATTTAGATGTTGTTAAACTGACAGTTTGGGGGATTCCTCTCACCTTATACTGAGCAAAACATGCATAGCAAGGCAAGGAATATTTTTGTTTACTCTGTATGTGGTCAGCTGGCTTTACAATGCTGAGGTCAGGCGTCACCGGATCCAAACACAATGACTCTCAGGCAGTCATCAAGGTCACCTCCGCTTCTTTCTCCCTGTGTTAGCTCTACTGGCATTTGCAAAAATACTTCCTCTGTGCATGTAAATCAGTTCAATACCCCTTTATGTAATAACCATCGCTTCCGTGTAATATTTTACATTTCTCGTCATGCTCCTCTCCATCAACACAAAAACCATGTCTAACTAGAGGACACACACATGTACACATACAAATAATGCAAGGACTCGCAAGATCTGGATTTTATGCTTTTATTTTCTCAGTAAATTTGGTAGATTGTACAATTTGTGTTGGGCAACGGACTTGATCTGTCTCAAGCCTGAAAAAGAAAAACATGACGACAAGGTGAATGTGCGTGTGTGTGTGTGTTTGGACCAGAGCGAGTTTTGTCAAATGAAAATAAATCAATAAAGGTTCTACTTAAATACTGATTGCCTAAAGCTAAGAGAAGCAGTGAACTGAGGGGCAGCACTGTGGTCAGGTGACTTTTGAAGAGATGGAGATCTAGCTGTTCAGGGGAGAACCATGGCCTGGAACTCTGTGGAGAAAACAAAAAAGTAAGATTAGTAAGAATGTTAAGAAATACACATAAAGAAAGAGAGCTTGCATCATGATTCCAAGTTGTAATTGCACTTATGTGTCTTGTGTGCTGTTAAGATGATAGAATTGGAGATGCCCTTTGAAAACAGCACACATTTAATATTAACCAAACTAAGCAATGGCTTAATTTCTAATATATAACCAACTCAGAAGACACACTATTCAAAGAATACAACTGTGTACATTTACATCTTGTGGAAATGGATATATCAAATAATTGCGCATCCGCTCACCATCTACTCCAATTCGGCCATCGCTGTCGTCATCAGCAGCGCACAGGAAGGCCTTGGTCTCGTTGTCTGTCAGAACACGAGCTCCGGGGGTAAACCTCTGCAGGAAAAACCTGTCAGACAAAAACAACAGCACACAGTTAGAGAACCGTGAAGACCGAGGTGGCTCCATCTTTTGCAGTATCTTAAAAGAACTGGATTTTCAGTAGGACGTCTGGTCATCTTGGGTCTAATCGAACAGTCTCTGAGCGACCGGATCCTGTAAACACTGGGAACTGGCTGCTCACTCACTTGAGCTCTTCCTCTTCGATGAAGCCACTGGCATCATTGTCCAGGATCCCGAAAACCTTCTTCACATCCTGGGGGGACTTCTTGCTGAGGCCACACATCGCGAAAAACTTCTTAGCGCAGAAAGAGTCTGGTGCTATAGGGAAACATAGAAAGCCGAGTCAGACACAGCATGAGACTATTTATTCTTATTCCGATTTTTATTTTAATTTAGAGCGACAAAATGTTGGCCTCAAACTGCAGATGCTGCAAAGTCATACTACAGTTTAAATTGTGAAGACAATCATTGCACAGTGGTACAGAACCTTACATTTCTGGCTCGTTCCCAATTTCTATGAATATAATAAAGTGTCAATGAAGAACCTTATACGCACTAAAGCTATACATTTATGGTCTGTATATTTTTAACAGCATAGAGGGAGAATGCAATAATTAAATTGGAGGAAGATGATACCTTGGCAGTCCTTGATTGCGCTGTCGATGTCAGCAGCAGAAAGGATAGATGAGAGTGACATTTTAATCCTGTATAGGAAAAACAAACAAGGTGAATTATTAACACACATTGACTCAAGTGCCGCTGCAAACATTTAAACCTGTATCCACTCATGAGGACTAAAATGTGTCCAGGTAACTGTGATGATGAGTAGTAGGAAGGAAAGCCCTTAAACCCTGATGAGCTTTTGTCAGTCAGGAAAAATATCATTTACGATATTTAAGCGAGGTCCCGTGTGACGGATGAAGCATGATAGAAGTTGCACAAGACAAACAGACAGCACTTTTAGTTTACTTCACCTGTCACTCAGCAAGCAAGACAGAGGCAGATCCCCCTTTTTGAAACTAAAAGAAACAAACAAATAGCAACCTCCTCGGATCAGCTTGGACACTTACCGTGTTGAGGGGAACTCGCCTGGTTGTTGATTCAGCGGAGAGGTAAAGGCTATGTGGTGACTGCTGTCCGTCAAGGTGGATTTATATAGGTCTGATTGCAGTGACAATGGGGATTACTTGAGTTACCTGTCTGTGGATCGAATTCTAGCTGCCCGCCCCGATCCAGTTTCTCAGCTAACTAATTAACCTTTACTATTTATAACGCCCAGGGCTAGAGGGACTGGACCGTGGACATCTGTAACGCCCTCGTAAATAACAAATTAAGTTAAAAAGGGGGGATTCCTCTACCTCCTTCCTGTCACTGTCATCCCAACACCACTCCTCCCCTCACCTCCAGGATTATACAGTAGAGTGAATGCAGGGAGTCTGTAATGTAACTGTAACCTCCCTCTCTCCCTCCCTCCCTCCTTTTCTCCCTCTTCATGCTCTTTCCTTTGCAGGCAGCAATCTGAAATAAAGAGCTTATTTGTTTGATCCTCATCTTAAGTGACTATATGCTCTTATTGATACATTCAAAGTGGGTTGTGTTAAGTTGAACCATATAATTTTCTTCGGATTGTCCTCATAGGAGAACCCTTTTTGGCTCCAAGTAGAACCTTTTTATAAAGGTTCCACCTGGAACCCTTTTGGAGTGTTCCACCAAGAACCCTTTTAAAACCCTTTATTCCGGAAAGGGGTTTTAAAGGGTTCTCTGGATCAAAATGGTTCTTAGTGGAACCATTAGTGTTACCAAGAACCCTTGAAAAACCCTTTCTTCGGGAAAGGGTTTTTCAGAAGCAAATGTTTTCCAGGTAGAACCTCAACCCTTTTGGAACCCGTATTTCTAAGAGTGTGCAATTAGATTAGATTCAACTTTATTGTCATCACACAAGCACAGAAGGCATCGAACCAGAAGCGCATACAGTAGCAGGTTTAGGTATATGTATATATGGTTATCATTAAAAGTATAAATATGGTCATATAGATATGAGATTATATACAATAATTAGTAGGTGGAATACCAGGTTAATATAAAGTTGAGTTATGGAGTGGTATGAGTATAAACAAATACAGTATATACATACACATATATATAATTACTAATCTAATTAATCCATGTGATAGAGTAAACTGTGCATTTATTGTTTATTTATTTATTTCATAGCATGTGTTTTTCCTGCTTTTTTTTAATACACATTGACCTGGGTTGCACAACTTTATTCTATTCTATTCTATTCTGGGTTAAAGGGAGAAAACATGATGTCCGTTGTGTCTTGGATAATCCTCATGTTAGTCATCTGATCTGATGACTGACCAAATGAAAAGTGATAAAGTTAAAGAAGTTTCTCACACTGTCTCACACTGACAGGGTTTCACAAAGCCTTACTCGACAGCTTTGTCATGTGTGCTGACCGAGGGACCCAGGGTCACCCCTTTCTCCATGATGCTGATGGTGACGATGATGATGCATAATGTATATTGCCCTGGGTATTATTAACATGGACAATGTAAACACCGCTCTAGAAGACAAAGGTGACACTGGAGGACCGTTTGTTCCTCATTGTCACAATCTTGTTTCTGTTCAGAGCCCAGAACCTCTCATACCTCTCCCTAAGATGGCAGGTGAGTTGATGGTGTTTAAATGTTACAGTATATGTGACACGAGACGTGTTAAATGCAAGAATGTGAGCTGCTATTTCACATTAACACAAGTATTTACATTTACATTCACATGAACTCTCATTGAACAAGCGCAAAAACTCGGCAGAAAATTCAGGTTCCACCGAGATTTGAACTCGGATCGCTGGATTCAGAGTCCAGAGTGCTAACCATTACACCATGGAACCGCCATGCGCTGCTAAGGGCACAAGACAAAGTTTATTCATGCCTCATGGAACGTTTTCATTTGTGTTTGCATCTAAACGTTGATTATTTCCTGAAGGTTAAAAAAAAAATAATATATATAATCAACTATAAACCATGACTGTCCGCGCACGCGGCAGGAGCAACTCTTTCTTGTCGCCGCTTCGCTCTCGCACGCGTCGCCCTGACGTCAGTGAATGACAGGAAACGGAAGTCTTGTTCACCATCGTACCACGACTTGTGCGTAAAAGACAATCTTAAACGTTATTTAAACAGCGTGAAGACAAGCAGTCGAAATGCAGGATAAAGGAACTAACATAATATCTATCCCTTTTGTTTTAATTGTCGGTTCTAGCTTGCCTATTTTACTGTTGTCTCTTGTTTTCTCCATTTCCTCCTATTTTAAAGCGGACCTAGACCGGAAGTTCCAATTAACGCTGTCTTTTAGTGTGTATCTGCGTCCTTACCTTGTTTAAGAAGCCCTGAAGGTTCTAAACAAACAGTTCAGCCACTGCTGAGAACGCTGTGTTTTATTGTAATCTCGGGCTCAGCGAGATCTCTGAAAAAACCCGGTCCGGTTACGTAAACAGCGGTTCTCCGGAACAGCAGATCATCCTGCTCCGGGCACATCCGGTTGTGTACATTGAACCACAGAAGAAGAATAAGTGGAGGTGTTTCACGAGCGACAGTGTCTTCTGACTCTGGGTCTGACTCCGGGTCAAAGTCATAAAAGGAACTGCGGCTGGGAGTCGTGAAGAAGAATTTTTAAACATTGTTAAAACAATGTTCTGATAATTAGTATCAGTGCATCCACTGTTCCAGAGGGGGGAGCTGTGCTTCTTCAGCGGGTTTGCTGAATATGTCACTTCCGGGTACTGGCCAATCACAAGACTCTGTCTTCTGGGTGTGAGAGTTGAGTCTCAAATCTCGCGGCTGGGAAACACCGTCAGAAAAGAGGATTTCTATCGGCTCGTTTACAGCAACTAGGAGGTTTTTGACCATAAAAACAAGTTAATGTATGTAAGTAGACCTCCATAACTAACATATATGTGCAACAGGACCACTCTATGTGAGCTTTAACATATTTGCTGTATTGTTTGATTGTTGACACGTTGAATTGTCTTGCTGTCCCCTATTTTCCTTTCACCCCAACCTGCCGAGGCAGATGCTGCACATGTTTGATTCTGATTCTGAGTGATGTGTCTGGCTTCTCATTTGAAATATTTGATCAGGCTTGCTTGGACTGTTAAAATAAATAAATACAAATAAAGCTCATTATTATTATTATTGCATGGCCTTGAGTGTGGAGGTTACAAATCCTGTAACGAAGAACACTTTGGATGATACAGGATATGCACAACAGCGATTTGTTTACCTCTTTGCCAGCTTCCTGGCCTCCTCCATTTTTTAAAGAAATGCTTGTACCGTCCGGTGGTTTGTCAGTGACAACGTTTCCTGAACCTAATCCCTGGTGCCGACTTGTTAATGGGGCGTCTCAACATGTGTGCTATTGTTGAGTAGAGAGTTATGGTACATGTGGACTCCTGAGCAGGTGAAGAGAAACTCTAGCTCTGGATTGTGTGTGAAAAAGAAACAGCAGGGGACATCAGATCGAGAGCTGTGGTGTGAGTCTTACCCACAGGTTCATGATGTCATGTGCCATGTTGATACCTTGTAGACTATACAGTTACGGGCCAATCATTTATTCATTTACATTTGCTAATGCCCTGCGCAGGCCTGCAGCCGTGGTCACTCGTATGGATGTGTCGAGAGGAAGACCTGAGCCTTTCTTCTAGCTTATCACTGCTCTTTATGGAATCAACAGGGGATTTGAGTTATCGTGCATATTTAGACAAATGTGTTTGTGTGATGTCTCGGCCTAGAAGACGTCACCTACTGTTTTAAGTAATGGGAATTACATATCCAGAACATTTAGTGTCCACTGAGTGTGTGTCATGCCCATTTGGTCCCAACATCTCATGCATTTACCTCCATCTACTGGCTGCAGGGTGCAGCTGCATGACCGAACACACACACACACACACTGTGACTGAGACGCAGCTGTCCAGCATGGACGTGCATAGATAAATACCAGGTGGCTCTCCAACAACTGCCCTTTCTGACCAGATAAAGGTCCATTATAGTAATTATAATATAATTACTATATTATAGTAATTATTAACTCTTTGCACCAGTGTATTATTACTGAAATACTGATATGTATGTAATTTTTGTGCAAGTCTAAAAGCAGAAAAGCTCAGAGAGAGATTTTTATTTGTAAAACTTAGATTTGTAAAATTACAATTCTTTATCCGTCCATCTTCTACCGCTTTGCTGTGCCAGTACAATTCTTTATTAATTTCGAGGTTATATCTTCTTTAAGTTTTAGCTTAACCCTTACATGCTTATTGAATTGAAATCTGGGAGGCAGAAGTAGATTAAACTGGTCTTTTTATGGTCATGTGTGTGCAAGTTTGAAAAAGAGACACAGAACGAAGGAATAAAAGCCCAGTTAGACCGTAGCAAAAGAATATTTATTCTTTTTTTACTGTTTGTTCCTGGAAAGTGCATCATAAATTTTACAGTAAGCAAAATTCATATTTAAGACATGAACACAACCGAGCGACATTCATCATTTTTTGGACAGTGTGTTGCATAGGAGGAAAGGTCTCTCCAGCAAATGTATAAAAATTATTCATATTTGGATGAAAAGGGGGAGGTCGACGTGGGCTTCGTTGTTCCATCAGAGCAGACGTTCAATTGCCAGTTCATTTGATCAAGTCAGCAAACTCTGCAGGGGTGACAGAAGAAAGCAAACAGTCGATATCAGTCGTCCTAACACAAATAATATCCCAATTAAGTCTATACAGGATTAGAACACAGTTGATGAGGCGATGCGTACCACTCTCGCCGATCTTGCCGTCATTGTCGGTGTCGCCGGCCTTCAGGAAAGCCTTGGTCTCCTTGTCGGTGAGTGCGCGTGCATCTTTCTTGAAGTTCTGCAGGAACAGCCTGCGGACACACGGGGGCGCTGGTTATTTCACGGATTTTGAGAGAAGACGTTAAAAAAAAAAAAAAAAAAATTAAAAGCTACATTTTCATAACAAACTCTGTTTAACGGATGTCCCAAAGAGACACATACAAGCTCGTCGGCCTGCTGACCATAGAGGGGGAAAATAGAAAGTCACTGTAAAACATAACACTGGTTAAAGATAGTTTGACCCCGTTGTCTCAAATGATACTTCCAGTCAGTCCATGCGCTCTGCTACTGTTTATGTTATTCATTGTCCCTGCAGACAGAAACATGAAAAACTGAACATTTTGGGAAGAATTTGGGACCTTTAATGGCATAAACCCTGATCCCTTTTCAAAGTCTTGTCCTAATGAGGCATTTAAAAGGAACTGGTTAAAGGCATAAAGTGGTAGTTCAGTGAGGGAACTTTTTCTCTGTGTATGTGTGTGTGTCCTACTTCAGCTCGTCCTCCTCAACGAAACCACTCTGGTCCTGGTCAATGATGTGGAAGACCTTCGTCACTTCAGCAGGAGTCTTGCCGGCCAGACCGCAGGTGGCGAAGAACTTCTTGTGGCTGAATGAGTCAGCACCTGAAAGCAAAGCAAACAAAAAAACAACAACAGCAGTGTGTTAAGAAAACATCCTGAAACCTGCTGGCTGCTGCCGATGTTTGTATCGTCACACTAGAGGACTCACCTTTGCACTCTTCCAGGGCTGCATGGATCTTACCATGATCCAGTATATCAGTGATAGTGAGTGGCATTTTGACCTGCAGAAATAAAATACAAGTGGTAATTAAACTTGTTAAGTAGAATATTTGACTAAATAATTGCTTTGGGGGCCATGGGACCATCATGGAACTTTAGTGGTCTATTGACAAAAAAACTCCATTGCCAGGATATTTATAATAAAAGTAAAAGTAGAGACATTTCACATTTCAAATCATTAAATCCTCTTCTTTCTGAAGTATAAATGTTTCCAATTCCAGTTCTCCAACGCGAGAGGCTGAGATTGACAAGCCTATAGATGCCAGGAGATAGAACCAGTAATCCGTGTCTTCATGAAAGAAAAAAAATCTCAATGCGAAGTCCTTTAAGGAAATTCTTTTTTTTTAATGATTACTGATCTCTCATGCAGCGTGGGTGCTGCAGCTCTGACTGCATGGATGCCCGGATATCTGTCTCTGCTCTCTTTCATTCAAACTCACCTCTGGTGTGGTTGCTTGTTAGGCTACAGATGATACAGACAAGGGTCGAGTCGACTGCAGTGATCTTCCCGGTGCTCCCGGTGACCTTTTATAGTTTCACTCCAATCGAAATCTGAGGCATAAGATAACTGACACCAGGCAGCAGCAGCGGCAGCAGCAGGAGGAGGAGGCTGGTGGTGAGATTTTCTATTTTAGGTTTCACAAATGAAGACGCTTAAAAGGTGCGTTTGAAGAAGTCTTCAATATGCCCCAATGCTAAGAATAGGCCTGTGCACTGCTGAGGGGGACGATTTGGAGGTTCTGCTGGCAGCACACAGAACCTTAGCGTAAGTGGCATTATTGACTGTTTTCCAACTTTTCTGTGTCACATTGTTTAATTTGGAGGCCCTGTCTGTTTTCATTTATGCATTTAGTTTCCCTCTTCTCTTCGTGCTTTTGGGGGAAAAAGTCAATTGATATCATTAATTATCCATTTATTTGTTTTTATGATTTCAAGGTTGAGAAATGTGAATGTTTTTTGCTTTTTAGCCATGCTCAAGTTAGTTACCTGTGTAATAATGTAATTGGTTAAATTTAGACTGCGGCTGTGAGAGTTTTTATGTGATGCATTTGAAAACTGCCAAATTTGACTGATTATGGGTCATATTCTGAGAGTTTATTTATCATATCTATTAAGTTTCTATTCAAAGGGTTCTGAAACTCGTTTTTGTTTGTTTTTTAGCTCTGTGTACCATTTGTTGTTTTTTCGTCCATGCTGACTGGTTGATATTGTATCATGTCCCAGTTTTGTCAGCTCCATTTGTAATGCTGAGAGAGCAGCTCTGTCCAGTAGGTGGCAGCACTTGGTTTACATGTTTCTGGCCCTCATGACTTTGTCACTGCAGGCATTCGACTTAGGAGAGTGAAATTTAGATTGAGATTGGGATAATAGTATATTTTGTTTGTGAAAATGTCACTTTCTAAAAAAGCCATTTTGTCTATAGTGAAGGAAAAGTAGAGGAATCTGTCACAAGCGATGCTGAATTGAGCTGTTCTATGTTCTTTGTCAATTGAAATGTGGCACATCTTAAACACTGCAAAGCGTGTTTCAATAATGTTTTTAGAACAAGTAAAGATTTGCATTTTAGCAGCAGGTGTAAGAGATCCTGCTGATTCAATGGTAGCTGTTAATAGCCCTCCTGTTGCCACAGCACATCAACTAATTGACTACGCGGCAGTTGGTGGAGAAAAAGACCTTGGAGCAGCTAATTATACTATGTGTGACAGCTATCCATTGCAAGTCTCCCTGAATCCAGGAAGTACCCCATCCAAGCCCCGAAGGCCATTCCCACTGTGTTCCTGGACTGAGTCCAGTCCCACTCTCCTTCTCATTAGCTAATTGTCAAAACAAGTGTTGGCCAGGTCAGTTCAGCTGCCTCTCAGCACCTCCCAAGTATTCAGAACCCATTAGCACCACCTCATCCTCAGCCCGTGTGTTGACATGCAGTAGTAGAAGTTAAAGCAGTGGATTAAGATACAAGACAAGTTGACCGAATCAAAGACAACTGACCTGAAGGGGATGACTTTACACCAAAAGAGTATTTATTCCTGGTTTTTCACTCTTCCTCAGAAGTGCAGATGGTACTGTACAATTTGCACAAGTCATTTTTCAAAACATATCACACATAACATAAACAGTAAAATATGTGTTCCATGTTGAGAAACAGTCTGCAGGCAACTCATAAATAAGGTATAAAAAAATATTCTTTCAGCTGATGATTAACTGAATCTTGCAAGGAGTTCCATGAAAAGAGGTCGATCTTGGTCAATGGAAAACTTATGCCTTTACAAGGGCAGCGAACTCTGTGAAAGAAGAACAAAAAAAAACTGCTATTAGTGGCGAACAAAATGTGCTGGTGCTATGTTCTGATTGGACCCACTCTGTGAAGAAAAGTGTGGGTCGATATAGAAAGTACTGTATGTGAATGGATGTTAATGATTTAAAATTAAATACATTTTAAACTTCATCATGTTTGTGTGTTAAATGAGGCAGGACTCTTACCATCCACTCCGATCTTGCCATCACCATCACTGTCACCAGCGGCAAGGAAGGCCGCGGTCTCCTTGTCGGTGAGGGCTCTGGCACTGGAGCAGAAGTTCTGCAGGAACAGCCTGACAAGTGGAGAAGCACAATTCATTAAATCATCAAGTAGAGTGATTTTCCTTAAGAACAATCTCTGTGTTGTTGTTGATGTTGATGATGTCCACCCACCCAGGCTGTCCATTAGATATCAAATGTGCAGCTTCTGTTTGACCATGTCACCCATATGGGGTCATATGCCAGGCTAAGCTAATGCTTTCACACATGTGGGGACCCCCACCCTGTTTTTGAGATTGACTAAGGCCTGACTCAAACATGCCACAGTAATACTATATCTGGTGAATATTTTGGGCCACTGAAGCCTGAGCTTCGGTGTCAGCTGTAAGTGTGAAGTCTTACTTCAGCTCCTCCTCCTCAATGAAGCCACTGTTGTCCTGGTCAATGATGGCAAAGGCCTTCTTGACATCATCTGAGGACTTGCTGGCCAGGCCGCATGCGGCGAAGAAGGTTTTGTAGTTGAAGGAGTCAGCAGCTGGAAACGCACATTTGGACAATATTGGCACGATATTCAGACTCGAGTGAATCAGCCAGTCGTCATGATGTACAAAGACAGTGAAGCTCACCTGAACATGCGTCCAGAGCCTTCTTCACTTCTCCTTCGTTGAGGTTGCCGAACACCATTTTTATATCTGAGAGGAGATAGATGATGGTTAGCATGTGAACATCAGGAATTCCATACAGTGATTTTTTTTGGTTTGTTTACACATTGCAAATAACTTTCCAACTCAAATAATGTAAAAAAATACTGATAACATGAAGATTCACAAAGGCCCAGGGCCAAGAAAACATGACTTCAGTGTCAATAAGTGAAAATGCCTAAAATCTGAAATCATAATGCATGAGCTGTCAGACATTAACATACTTCTGCAAGGAAATAAAACTATAGTCATGATGTATGTAAACTGTATTGTAAAGCCACAGCACAAGTCTGAACTTAAAGAGATGATTCCCCCACTGACCAAACCAATATCTGCCACAAATAATAAAGAGCGCAGCTGCGGAGACGCGGTGATATATTTATCCGGTCAAGAGGTCAAATTAAATAACGCGTTTATCATCCAGAGACGTTGCTCCTTTGAAATGGCCACACTGGGCCTCCTCTTTGCACTCTTTGAATCGTCCTGAGGTCCGAGTGCAGAGCTTTGCCTATGATGGGTTATAGTCCAGCGCATCTCCTCGTCTGAATCCCTATCCTCCCGGTGCAATCAGCCGGAAGACTGAGTGTAGTCTGTGCGGGACGCCTCTTCCCACTCACCTTTGGGTTGCTGTTGAGGCGAGAGTGAAAACCAAGGAAGACTCGAGTGACTGTCTAAAGCCCCGGACCCTCTCCCTTATATATGCAGGAGCAACACCATTTACAGAGCTTTGCGTCTCAGTGTCAGATGCCAGGATGCAAGGGTTTCGAAAAAATTTGCCCAGTCGTCTCGACCTATTTTTAGGGGAACAAATGAGGATGCTACCATGTGTGAGGCCTATAGCAAGACGTGTGGAAACCTGAGCGCGCTCTCCCAACTCACCAACTTCACGGGACACGTTGCACTCAAGTATTGCGTCGCCCTCCCCTCATCCGTTTACCAATGACGATTATTTTAATGTCGCCAAATTAATCCGAGATTATCATTGTGTATTGACCCGGCCACGTGCATCATCTGTTCTGCTTTGATGCATGGCCACTTTCCTCATTAAGGAGAAATGTTTAATAAATGGCTTTATGTCATTACAACTCAAAATATATACACGTTTTCATAAGGAATACTTAAAAAACACCAACTTTTTTTAAATTCAAATGTGTATTGTGTAATTATTGTGTCCCTCTGTGCTCAGAATGCAGATAGTTAATGTGTTAATTTATATATATTTGATAACCTTGTCTATGGTTCAAATGCTCAGAGATGAACATTCATTATTCTTCTGCCCTGTCATTTCTAATTCAGTCCATAATTTCAGTTATATCACAAGTTCATGATAAAAAATATAGTAGTCAGGATTTCTATTCTTAAACTGGGGGATTGGGGTTGCAACTGAGATGGCCTCAGATGATTGAAACCCTTTTGCTATAGGCCACACCATACAGTATCTCCACATGGTTCATCTGAACTCCATATGTGGGGTTCCAGTGGGGTTTGAGGGGGGAAAGGGGAAGGTGTAACAAACACTTGGGGGGAACCTCTCTCCATCACGACCCCGTCTTATCATGAACCGACCATTCAAGACATTTCTTCTGTGCCGTGTTCTTGTGCGTGTGAACATGTGAACAAGTTAGCACAGTGTGGGAGGTGTATATTGACAACTCATTTATACCCTGGTGCTAACCATTGCTCAGTTTCTCCTACATTTATAACTAATCCATGGATGACATTTTGGCACATGCAACTAATGAATGAATGTGTGTGTTTGCGGCCCATAATGTGACCTAATTATGAATTAATTTACTGTGTGAAGACCCTGTCTTTTAATGATTTGGTCCATTTAGTCTTAATCATCAGTCACCTCATCTCAGTGTCTCTTGACTATTTCTGCTCGGTCCACGGGAATTTGAAATGAGAGAACCGAGGAATTTTTTTGGTGGAAGCCACAGGTGTGGACTCACAAGGAGGTAATTTAAAAAAATATAATGTCATCAGTTTAGGCAACCACTTACATGTCAAAAAAAAAATTATTTGGTAACACTTTACAACAGGGGTCTCAAACTGGCGGCCCGGGGGCCACATGCGGCCCCCCAATCGATTACATGCGGCCCCCCACTTAATATCATGTTATAATGAAAACATGGCCCACGACCTCACTGTCTTTTAAACACAGTGTGTAGCTGAGGCATATGTTTGCTACCAATGTTTTTTATAACAGTAAAAATAAGACATTCGGTCATAATTATCCCATTATTAAATGTATCATGTTCAACATTCAACATATAAATACACTTGTTAGTGTAAACATGTATCCCTTAGGAAATGCATAACAGTGGTAAATAAGCATTACTTCATCACTATTAGCTGAAATGTAGTTTCACATAAAGGAGTCAACACTTTTTATTTAGACACATTAAAACATATATTTACAGATAACATCTCAACATGCACAGAGGAGAACTTTGAGTAAACATGAACATCCAATCCCTTATTTAGTTAAGAACACAGAACAAAAACAACTAATGGTAGTTAAGTAATGCTTATTTACATGTTTACACTTTACAATAAAGGTCCAAAAAACATTCAGTAATGGTTAACTATGGTTAATTAATGCTTATGAGGCACTTCTTAAGCGTTAGGTCAGGCTACTAATGTTAATTGAAACAGTATGTGGCGAGGAGGTGGTTCCAAGTTAAAATACACTTTACTTCAATAATTAATTGGTTCTAAAACCTCAATGAAATGCATTCATACAAACAATAAAGGGGAAAAAAAACCTAATCAAGGTTGAGGCCAAAGTGGATGGACAAAGGCTAGTGCAGGGAGGATCCACCAAAGGAAAACAACAAAATCTCTGGGTATACATATCAGACACTCTCAGTGAAGAAAACCCACACCCAGAAACACAGCCAGACAAGACGGAAGGATACCCCCACCAGGTCACCAGCACCACCACCATCGGCCTACAGCAACTGAAAAGGGAGGAGAATAGCACATTAGTGGGGTTGTACACACTCAAAAAGAAAAACTCAGAACCTAGCAAAACTATAAGAATGGACAGGTCACATGCTTACACAACCAATATAACTGTACAATATAAGAGGAAGTTAAAGAAAACAAAACTCAATTACCTCATATACAAAACAAATCCCTGAATTAACAAAATAGAAACACAAATGCAAATGCCTCGAGCGTAATGACCAGCGAGGTGAAGTAGTGCGTGGATATACCTGTCGAGAGCGCGGCCTCTGATCCGGAAGTGACGCAGGTGACGCAGTAACTGATGCAATGATAAGAATTTAGGTGAAATTGAATCTGTGAACATCTACAGTACACTGTCATTATTGTGATGAAAATCTATGGGCAATATTATTATGTTTTTTATATTACAGTGGGACAAAAATAAACACACAGAAATTTCACATTTCAATCAATACATTTATTAATAATTAGTACCACATACTTGAAATACACACCAAATTAACCACCATCTTTAGGTCTGCCAAACACATTGTGCACCATTGTATCACATCAACAGGGGAAACAGCAGACAGTACATTATATCTGAAGTTCTGCAATGTCAGGATTTCCATTAAAAACGTCGTTCTTCAACATAAGGAAAGCCAGCTGTCGCCATGTGTGTTCATTCTCTGAATTTCAGGAGATCGCAGAATTCTGTGAGGAGGATAAAAAAAAGTGGATTTTTTTTTAATTTATTTTTTAATGTTGGATTATGGTTGGTGCAAAATGATAAAAGAACCCAAAACAATGTACTTCTGTGTTTGAAGGCATAGTTATATCATTTTATTTTTTGTTGTTTTGTTATCCAGTGCACTTTCAGCACCAGGTGGTGGACAGTTCCTATTCCAGTTCCACTTTTCCTCAGCTGACATCAGCTTTTTCAGATGCTTAACATCCACTCACCTTCCATCCCAATCTTGCCATCACCGTCCTTATCGCCTGCAGCCAAAAGAGTCTTGGTCTCAGCCACAGTCAGCTCCCTTGTCCCGGGAGAGAAATTCTGAAGGAACAGCCTGATGGGTAGACAAAAAGTAGATACATTCATTTTAGAAAATCAGCAATAAGTGAAAATATAATAAAATAAACATTATAGTTTCATGTTAATGTCGCTTCTAGTCCTTTTTGAGATGTTTTAACCATAGTTCACATGCCATTCATTGACAACACGCTCTATTCGTTGGCTTTATTCACCAAATTTTGCTTGATAAGCACAAGGGAGTTACAAAATAGACACACATACACAAACAAAACCACACGTGAAAGCATACACAGCCATCCCTACTTTAGCTCCTCTTCCTCAATGTATCCACTCTTGTCTTGGTCCAGGACATTAAAGACTTTCTTTCTATCTGCCTCAGATGAGCCGGTGAGTCCCACTTGTGCAAAGAAGGACCTGAATTTGAATGTGCCTGGAGCTACAAAGGAAGAAAAAGAGAGATAGAGACAGAGAGACGAAACACAGAATGACAAGAATGGCGTGACGCTGAATAGAGGCGTCACATTTATTTTTCTCGCTCTTATGACTTTGATTTTCACTCTCGTTCCAGTGGCATTTATCAATATGGACCCTGTAGCGCATCATTGCCCTACACCATTTAGGGCTAGTTCATTGTGCCAGTGAAACGTTCCCATGGCTCTAATATGAATGGAAATTTCAAGAGCTCTTCATTTATCCAGCTGTTTGGAATGGAACTTCAAATCCCGGATGAGGTGACTTTCAGTAAACAAATGTCTTGCACCCACTCACAGGCAGATTAAAATAAATATCCGAAATCAAGGGAAGGGAATCAAACGTTGTGATTTGTCTTCTATTCTAAGTTTCATTCAGTTTAAAGAACAAGACATTTGAATGCTACAGTGTTTTGCCTAAAAGATTGGCATATAAGCATTGACATTTGATTTTCATCATGGTTGAGCGGTTTGTGCCTTGTCATGCAGATATAATTGCTCAAGATAAATAATTAAGTGCTCAGGGAAGTAAAGGCTGTATTCCTTGTGTGATTAGTTCTTCTCTGTGTGAATACTCTACATAAACACGTTGGTATCTGGGTGGTGACTACCCTCTTGCCACATGGCTGCCAGGTTACCTGCAGGCTCCCTGTCCCCACTGAGAACTATACAACATAGCTGCTCCCTGTGGGAGTGGGTTTAACACTACGTGTGTCACTCTCTGTCTGTCTATTATGTGGGAGGATATGTAGTGAATTCACTTAATGCAAAGGATGTGTTCTTATGGGTAATGATTACATTCTTGTAGCGAGTGTGTCCCGAGTGTCCTCGAGTGTGTGCTGTCTTTACTCACCTTGACAAGCCTGGACCGCAGCCTTGATGTCCTCCTCGCTCAGCATCCCTGCAAATGCCATGCTCCTCTGTGGCTGCCCGAGGGACACACACACACACACACACACACACACACACACACACACACACACACACACACACACACACACACACACACACACACACACACACACACACACACACACACACCCACACACACACAAATGCATGCAAAGTTACAATAAATGAAACCGGTGTGTTTTCTGCAGTCTGATATCAGCATGAAAACTGTCATAAATGGTGATTAAGCTCCATCATTCATCATCATATCAGCACAGTATGACACTTGGGGGATGAGTTGTACCTTTTTTATCAATAAGGCTATATATCGATTTCACATAAGATACAACCACACGACCAAAAGATATAACTACAATTTTTCCTCACCATATGGGGATAGACTGGTGGTCCAAGATTTGACAAAATAAAAGCTATTCATTTCGAAAGTTGTTGCATCTTATTGGTTATCTCTCTTACATTTTGCATTTCCTTCAAAAAGTGGGATGCTCAAAGGCACAAATACATACAAGATTACTATAGCTACCATCACATAAACACTGCAGTGCAGAGGCATTTGCAAAAACAAAACTTTGTACTCACTGTGCTTCAGGTTTCGGTGCAAATCTTTGCCTCTCTGTGCCTATGAGCCACTAACACTCTCTCACAGCTTTGTGATTCAGAGCGCAAGAATCAACCTGACTGTCGTCAAACCCAGGGAGATTTACCCCAAGCTAAAGAATCCCTCCTCCTCCTTCTTCATCAGCGGTTCGGAGCAGATCATTTCATTGTTCAGCAAGAAAGAGAGAAAAAGGAAGACAATGGCCACAGATCATTTCTGAAATTGATAATATAAATGTATTTTATTTTTGGAAATTGTAAGAAGAAGTACTCTTTTGTTGCTACTGGTACAACAATAGCCACCACTATTCAACCACTAATACCACAAGATTATCATTAAAATCAATTTAATCATTCAAATAAACTTTGATTACTATAATGTAATACAAAAGCCTTCAGGTAATGTAAAATCTTTTGGCAGATTGGATGACTGTTATTAAACATATGTACTATTATTAAGTGGATTCACTATGACAATTTAAAAGATGCAATGCACAGTTAACTAAACTATTATAAACATTTCCAACCTGTGATTGTGCAACTGTCATTGGATATTTGGTGCAGTGTCTTTCCAAATATTCACAAAACACTTGAATGAGCAAATCAGTTTTAAATAATAGTTTATCAGATAGAATTAGTTATTTTTGCATATACCCCAATTCGTGATAGAGAATTTAACCTCTGCATTTAACCCATCCTTATTACACAGCAGTGGTGAACACACACACAGTGAGCAATGGGGGAGTGAGTGCCATGCTCATAGGCACTCCAGCCCTTGGCCCTTTCCGGTATTTGAATCGTGAAATATGATCAACATTACGTTGTACAGGTATTATTATATGAGTATATCTTTGTATTGTGTTTTTTTTACTATTGTATTTATGTGTGTAGTATTTGTTAAAATGTGCTGGATTTACACGACTGATAATGAAGCTGGAAACCGATTGGCTGCGTGTATTTAGGGAGAAAATCCTCTTTGGTGATTGGCTGAACGACCTGTCAGTCATGTTATTTTTACGCCTCATCCTGTGACGTGACGTTGGACAGGATCATGGCGCTATGGATGAGCGGTGTTTGGTGATATGTCAGAGGAACTGATTAATTTAATTTGCCCGTAGTTTGGGTAGCTTTTAAAAACATGACTGTACATATAACAAAGATGATAAGTCGCGATAGGTAATTACACGTTCTCGTCTCTATGGACAACGGAACACTGCATTCGGTAGCAGTGTTTGCTGTCGTCAGCTGAAAGTGTTAGCATCAACATGCTAGCCGAGGCTAGTTAGCTGGTTAGCAGCGGGTCGCCAAAACAGACAGAAACTATGCGTCTTGCTGAAGTCTACATTGACGTTAAGCTCACTGTAACCAATGACCATACACTAAATATAGAATTAAACCGGCCGTTTTTTGTTTAGGACGAACGATTCCGGTTAGCCAACATTTCGTTAGCTAAGCTAGGAGGATGAAGAGCCGCCGCCATGGATGTGTTTTGGTGCTGGTCACTGGGATTTTCATGTTGGCGTTTTGTTTGTCTGAAGGTGCCCCTCTTCGGCATCATCACAAAGCAGGTGAGACAACTGACTGCAAACTGACACACACGGTTAGACTATTGTTTGACTGTCTAAATGCATAGCTAGTAGAAGTTAGTGCTAGCTAATAACCACTAGCTTGGGTAGCTGAGGCTAATCTGCAGCAAAAAAGATAGAGACCTACACAACACACTGGCTGTCTTTCCTGCTAACCAATGGTGACACTTTCCACTATGTAGCTTATTATAATGTTGTTCGTTGTGTTTTTGTCCAAATGAGCAGGTAGCACGTTAAAAAAAAGAACGGTAATAATAGCTCCATGCAAGCGTATACTGTGAAGTCCAACCGGTAAACATTAATTTACTAGTGCTCAGAAAGCACTTATTAACCAATTATGACTTAACAGTGATTGGTGTTTCACGCAGCTAAGCTAGTTTCCGGGTAACAGTTATGTATCTGAGTTAATGTATTACATCTTATTGTAACTGCAGGTTGAGAGGTGTGTCAACCTGTATGGTTGGTCTCCTCTGACATATAACCAAGTTTATAGGACAATAGAATGGATGTTGGCACACCTGCATGGAAACACTCTTTCTCCATGTTTTGAAGTGAACCATGAGTCATATCTTGATATTGGTAGTTGTGTTTTCACTCTTTGCCTGAATCACTGGTCCTGTTAGGAGTGTTATCCTCCAAGTTAAAGTTTGAAATCTATTGTCTCCTGCTTTATTCTCCACCTGAGGGTCACGGGTCACTGGGGCCAATCCCAGCTGACAGGTCACATCCTGGGCAGGTTGAAGTTTGAAAGGTCCATCTATTGTCTTCTGCTTTATTCTCCACGAGGGTCACGGGTTACTGGGGCCAATCCCAACTGACAGGTCACATCCTGGGCAGGTTGAAGATTGAAAGGTGTAAACAATAGTTTTACTTAGGATACTAATGTGATGCCCGTTTGACAATCAGGACCATAATCTACTGATATTGGAGACAATTCTGTCTCCAATATCAGTAGATTATGGTCCTGATTGTCAATGGTCCATCAGGACCATTGACAATCCTGATGGTTTAATTCATTACATTATTCATCAAGTCAAACATTTTTCGTAATAATTTGGCCTTAAAATGCATGTGATTATTTCACTTTATTTCACAAGTGTCAATCTAATACAAGTGAAATATTGAGATGAATATTTTGTGGTGAATTCAAAAATCTAAAAGAACAGTGGTTGCAATGAAATTTGCAGATTAATCTACTCAGAAATATTAGAATTATTTCAAGCAGAATGTCTTAATGATATTAATGAATGTGCTTGGATGTGAGGGAATGGTTTCTGTCCCATCACTGTGACCTCCCTTGTTTTAACCTGCGTCTCTGAGAGAAATAAAAAGATGTAGACGCATTTGAGGGTTGGTAATTTGTAACTGTAACACATTCCGCTCTTATCCGAACCAGTAAATCATTAACAGTGGTGTTGTTTGCTATAATAACTCAACATACAGGCAGGTGATGTTGCAATATGAGCATAGTTTTTTTAAATGCTTTTATTACATAGCAAATCATCCTTTGCACTCCTATCCCACTCTGTGTCACATGGCTGCCTGGTTACTGTGTACAGTTGTGGTAGAGTAATAGTAATGGTGTAAACTTTAATTGAGGTCATGGATTGTGTGAGAGATACAATAATAAACTCAACTAGTCACATGTTCTCTGGGATAAAGGTAGACAGGTCTGCTTTAATGGAAGTGTTCATCTGTAGTATTAGCCAGGTGAGAGTAGTATGTCTACTTTGTGAGTCAGGGTGGGCCTTTGTCAATGGATATTAGCCTTAACTCTGCCCTACTGCTTGGTGCGCAGTGACTGTATAACATCTAGACTGTAGGGATGCTGCTGTTAACAAACCAGCCTGTGCTTTATGTCTCCAGCCATAGGCCCTTCCTTGCAGTTGAATTCTTCCATAATACATCCTTACCAAACAGAGGAGTTTTTATACGACAAACAACAATGCATTCAGGTGTTGACGACAAAATATGGAATCCATCAGTCAACTGGTTAATTTGATCGAGGCGTATTTTTCTTTTCTTTGAAATCTCATCTTCTTGCACCCAGGCATGTCAAGCCATAGTGGTATCTTCCTTCTTATACAAATGTACTACATCCATGGTTATCCACACTGGTGGGCAGAACCTGTAGGAAATGGGTCAACTCAACTCCTCTGTGTGAATACCACTGTAATATGCAATGGAAGTTAAAGAAGACCTGGCAGCTCCCTGTCGAATTGGTCTCAAAAACCAATTGACTCATTTGGTGGGGCCTGCCAAGTCATTACATGAACCAATGAGTCAGGTCAGACCTAACCAAGGAGTAGAGATCCCATGTAGAGCTGCCTTAACCAAGGTTTTTTATTTCTTTTTTTAAGTCTGTCTGACTGGTGCTGAAACCTCTCTTGAAATTGCATTGCTTTGTCGAATCAAACCGGACTGTTTTTCCACAACATTACTATGAAGTTAAGATCCTTATTGAAGTCACTTGTAATACTCAGTATATCAGTAGGGCTCAATACCAAGATTGAGCTCCATTGTATAAGCTTGATAATGGCTTGTTCTAAAGATAAATTTAACTTTGGAAAGCTGTCTTCTTGTTGTTCTCATCTAATGTATGACCCAAGCCAGGGTTTTTATCTTCATTTATTTTGGGATTCACGCAGTAATAGATGCAATATAAGTTGAGTTTTTTTAATTTAAGGTAAATTTAATATTTATATATTACAAATTACACAAAAGGTACCTCCAACTGTTTATGCTGATACACTGGCAGAAAGTCGCTAACTAGTTTCCAAGTATGTTTGGACTAGCTTGAAACTTTGTTTTACAATCACAGTTATTTTTCAGCACATATTCCATTTCTTAGATTTTTCTACAATTAAGAAAACCGCTATATGGGTAGTGTTTGTGTAGTTTAGTGTAGTTTTCCTCTCTAATGGGCTGTGCTGTCTGCATACACCACATCTTCATATGACATAACCATATCTGTCTAATGATTGGTCATTACTCAGCATTTTGGTTGTTGGACTAATTTTCAGCCTTAGAGCACTTATCACTGTGGGTAGGGACGGTCAGAATTAGGTGCAGCGTCATTTCAGTTCCACACAAGACCTCAATACTTAAGAGAGGGTTTGGCTGACGTTGTCATGGTGTTAGCCACCATGCTGTGTTTTCTGCTCCTGAAGCTCTCCCATAAAGTGCTAATGCACAGGGGAACAAAACAAGACTACAAAACAGCAATTCCCATGATCCCATCTTGCTTCCTGATCTTATCAAACTAGGTATTATGTATTTGTTTTGAGTGAGAGCCAGATTGGGAGGAATTAAATACTGTATGTGTAAATGCACCTTTGTTGTGGGGTAGATTTAGACACATTTATGTAGGGCCCTATGAAATCCGTTTTATTTTTTTCCAAATTCCGTTTTATTTTTTTCCAAATTCCGTTTTTTCCGTTTTAATTTTTTAGAATTCCGTTTTTTCCGTTTTATTTTTTTTTTATTCTGTTTTTTTACCTTTTATACTTACTTTACCACCATAGAATGTGTCCTATTTGTGTCAGTGAATAAAATGTCCACTGAAATGCAACTTTCTTCTTGAATCCACTGACTTCTCAATTGTTCAATTGTTTTGACTTAAGTTAAATCCTAATTAAGTAAATGCCAGTGAATCTTAAAACAAGCCATGCAATGCTGGTCACATTTAAAAGTAAAATAATTAACATAAATAAGTGGTAGTGCCCCCTCATCTGGTGCAGACGGATTTCTGATTTCGGAGTACTGTTCTCCTGCTCCGTCCGCTTCTCCGTATCCGACTGGATCATTTCTCTACACGCAATATTACCCCTACAACTCTGCAATTAAGGGAATAACAGATGCATCAGATGAGCCGATGTCTTTAGTTAACTGTTCAAAGAGAGAGAATGTTCTCTGCTGTGAAGTGAAAGTCGCGGGGAGTTCATAAGTTTCACTTTTAACAGGTGATGTTCCACAGTCTACTCGCCGTGTTTCGGCCGCCGAATTATCGGTGCATTCCTAAATATAACATCTTTATTGACAATAACAATATAACCGTAATAATGGCGTATGTGACTGAGTTTCAATCGGCACCTGGACAAGGGGACGCTCGCCGGTTACATGCGGGCGCAGTGCACTTGTTCCGCGGTGTAGAAAAAAAAGTGTATATTAAGTAAATAAACAAGCAACACGCAATGGGGGAAACCCTGACCGGGTGAGTGTTTGTGACGAGATGCACGGGTGGTGCCACGAATGAGCGTTCCCCGGAAGATTTCTCCAGACAAACGTTCCTTCTCCTCACGATGACAGCATTTCAGTCACATTATGTCAATTTCCGCGAAATTCTGCGTTTAACATTAGATTCCGTTTTTATTGGCCAATTCCGCGATTCCGTCCGCGATTCCGTTAACACGGAAATCATAGGGCCCTATTTATGTTTATGCTTTAAACTTCACGAAGCTGCCAGATACCTTTTTAATGTATTCTCTTCTAAATTGAAACACAACTTTAAATATGTATTTTCTGTCTGTTTTTCACATTTCAGATCGAAGTGCAGGCGACAATGCGTCTGCCTCTCTCTACCTGTCCTTAGTGGTGTCTCTGACGGCACTTGTGGTCTTGGTGGTGTTGATGGTGAACTGTGTGACCTGCTGCAAGGAAAGGGAAATCAACTTTAAGGTGAGACCCAGACAGATCTCTTAAACCTCAGTGATGTTACTAGGTGTGTATCGTGCGTCCCTGCCACATAAATATCTAAAAGGATGCATTAAACTCATAATCCATGTGTCCCAGGCACACAGTATTTTTTAAATTGTGCAGATTTCCACAGAAAAACACAGAATTGTAGAAATGTTTGCAAATTGATTAAAGAACAACAACTGAAATATCACATGGCCATAAGTATTCAGACCCTTTTCTGTGACACTCTTATATTTAAATCAGGTGCTGTCCGTTTCTTCTGATCATCCTTGAGATGGTTCTACACCTTTATTGGAGTCCAGCTGTGTTTAATTAAATTGATTGGACTTGATTAGGAAAGACACCCGTCTATATAAGACCTTACAGCTCACTGCAGTAAGGTGCTGCTTAGGATACATTTATCTCCTTTTAAGTTTTGTACAAAGCCCCTAAAGCCCTGAATTAGTATTATTATTATTTATTTTTTAAACCTGTGCACACAAGATTAAAAAAATATCTTTGTTGATGTAGGAATTTGAGGACCACTTTGACGATGAGATCGACTTTACCCCACCAGCGGAGGACACACCTTCTATGCAGTCTCCAGCTGAGGTGTACACCCTCGCTGTGTCCCCTGTGGCACTACCTGGACCTCCGCATCTCCAACCTCCTGCCCGCGTCACAGGTGAGACACATGCATAGTCTGAGACCAGCTGATTTGTCCTTGATGGTCAAAGGAGCTGATGCAACCAGTTCCTTCTGAACAGCAGGGTACATCCTGGACAGGTTGCCAGTCCATCACAGGGGCCAACATATAATAATTTTCAGTCTAATGACTTAATTAAATCAGGCATTGTATGGACTTTTCACCGTTTTGTGCAACTATTTAACTTTTACAAGACTCTAGGTGAAACTTGTTTCTTAATTACTACTGTTTTGTGGTTGGTCTCACAGAGGGATCCACAAGCTTCCAAGTTGCACGTCACAATCTGAGTTACATCCAGGAGATTGGCAATGGCTGGTTTGGCCAGGTAAGGCTTTTTTAATTTAGTATTCATGTTTTGCAATGTTTCAGAATTAAGTAATAGAATAAATGTATTCTTTAAGACCTTTTAACTAGATAGAGCAAATATGGCCTCTCACCTCATCTACATAGACCAGGGTTTCTCACTCCTGGTCCTGGGGAGCCACACACACCTGATTCAAATGGTCAGCTCTGCTGAAGCCTGATAACGACCCATTTATTTGAATCAGCTGTGTTGGACACAGACTAATACAATTGTTTAGAACACATATTCTCATATTTTGTGACTCATTGTAATTGTGGATAAGTAAATGTTAGGGATTGGTTCAAATACTTCACCTGTTGACATGGTAATCAATAAATTATTCATATTTAAATTATGATTGCAACATATCACTAAAAATAAAATGGTTAATTAAGTTACCCATTGTTATTCATTAGGTATCAACATCAGTTATTCTCTTAAATTAACAATCAATGATAGTTTTGTGAAGCTGTCATGTTACCAGGTACCAGTAGGACAAAGGTGTGCGACGGGCTTAAAAAGATGTGGACTAAATTCCAATGTTGTTATAATGATCCCTAAATAGTAATTTTCCACATGCCAAAGGAGACTGGCACACATACAATGCATTTGGCAAATCACCTGCTGTCTTGAGATGGCAGGCTTTATTTTTGTTGTTGTTTTATGACTTGTATAAAGCTACCTACCCACTTAAAAGGTATTGATAACACCCCTGGTTTTAATGCATCTAGATCTCAAGATAATCCTTTCAACCTGTGTAGTTTTAAAAAAAAAAAAAAAAGATGTATGCTCACCTGGAAGGAGTTAATTACAAATTGTTATAATTATCTTTGTGTATGAACAGGTCCTTCTGAGTGAAATCTACACAGATCCGGGTGGAGCCAGGGTTGTTGTTAAAGAGTTGAAAGCAAATGCAAGTGCCAAGGAGCAGAATGACTTCCTGCAGCAAGGGGACCCATACAGGTATGTAATTTTTTTTTTTTACCTCTAAAATCACTGTAATCTTTCTGGCTGAGAAGTGAGAACTGGACATATTTGATAAACTACTGATGATATTTATTTATATATTTATTTATTTATTACTTACCTCTTGTACTTTATAAATATCCATGTGTTGGGCATGTCTATCTGGTGTGATGTGCACGCTGTAAATACAGACAAAAATAGCTTTTATTGCATCACCTGCAATATAAAAGTTCTTATTCAGTGCCTCAGACTTAAAAATCCAAAAGCTATTGTTCAATACTGTATTACTTAAAAGCTTATCTTAATGTGATTTTTGAATTCATAGAGTGCTGCAGCATCCAAACATCCTACAGTGCCTCGGACAGTGTGTTGAGGCCATTCCCTTCCTGCTCGTATTTGAGTACTGTGAAATGGTGAGTGACCACATGCTCGGCTAAATGTTTTCCGTGACCATAAAATGCTTAATTTAACCAGCTATGAAGGTACAGCAATGTCCAAAGGTTGTCAATTGTGTGTGAGTTTATTGTGTTCTGTTCATGAGCATGAAATGGATATACCTTGTTAAATGTCTGTATTTGAAACACATGTTCTCCTGCTTAACATGCTTGATGATTGAGAGGTGGAAGATTTCCTTTATTGAGAAATCTGAGAATTATCTCTTGCCATTCTGTCAAGCTTCTGAATTCATCAGGCATGACCCCAACACACATGCATAGCTGACCTGCTCTGTTAATTGCCTGTGCTGAAAGCTCACTGTCTCGGTGACAAATTAGTCACTTCCTTTCATCTTAACATATTAAACTCTGACTCAGACTCCTCGATGGCAGCTGATTTATTCACTGTTTCTCTATTTGTTCTGGGTGGCCCCTGATAGCAGGGAGCTCCCTTCTCTGCTCCCCTCCCCTCTGCCTGTCCTCCCCCTGCATAGCTAGTCCAAGCCTGGGACTTCTCACATTCCCACCTTGCCAAGTAAAGCAACAGGCTCCATTTACACTCCTGGTGTCATGTCCACCAGTTGCTGTGTTTGTGCATTTTTATTGCTAGCATGTTGTCTATGCAGGAGACTGTCGAGTTCTGTCTAAAGTAAACTGAGCTGGAAACCTATTGGTGCCCTTCGGGCAACAGTGTTACCTTAACATGTACAACATTTATCTTAATATGAAGAACCTTTACTCACTCAATCACTTTTGTTTTATTAGGTGACAAGGAAAATGGATAGCAAACTGCACATTTAAATGCTAACCAACCTGTAATCAACACAAATTGTGATTTTATTTTATTTGAGGATGTGGTTAAAGTCCAGCCTTAAAATGTACAAAAACAATTGACTCTACATTCAATAATCTGTACCAAATTAAATGGAAGAATAAAAAAAAAAACAAGCTTAATACTGACATGTATTTTGCATTGCCTCGAAACAGTGATCGCTGATAGATTATTGAGCACCACTGTAAACATTTATTGCGTAATAAGTCATTCCTCTCAATGTACCTCTAAAGATTATCACTCGTATCATGTGTAATGTCTTGTGCTCTCACGCTTTCTCTCTACCTCACACACACACAGACTAATTGCTGATTTGTCTGCCCCTGTAGCCTATATCAAACGATACCTCAAAGACTGATGTTTGTGGTATTTTTTCTTTCAAGAGTGTCTCAGTTTGCAAGTTCGGTAGCATTACCTTCCATCACCCCTCTCTATTGGTAAACCCAGACATGGCACAGTATCAACATTATCTCCCTCCCTGTTTATTATCTAACCAGCGAAAGCACTACCACCATCAGAGTAAGTGCACAGTTGTGCCCGTGTGGGTGGTGTTGACTGACAAAATACTCACTACAGTAGACCACACTAGACCATAGTATAGTAGTTTCATTTTTTAGCGGTAGTTGGTAATAATTTAATATTGGGATACTGGGTGCCCTTTTTTCTGGTCTTCTTTTAAGCCATGGCTTTAAATTGTATGTAATGTTTTAGTTGCACATGTGAAAATTGTGTAGCAGGTTTTCAATTGTGCTCATTGAATGCTATAATATTTAACTTGCTAATAGTTTTTGGGTGTCCAAACTGATAACATGTCCAGCAGGATCCAGTCCACTTCTCCTTACAAGACAGTGCATATTTGTTGGGGTGAAGTTTTGGCTGGTGTCCTGTCATTGTGGTATTTCCCTGCAAGCTTTGCTGAACTTTCTGACAGGTCATGGAAATGAGTCAAGGTGAATGACTTAACACAAATGTGTGCAAACCATTAGGGAAGATGGTGTGACGGGGAGCAGGCCCATGTTTGTCAGAGGTGATAATGTGTGAGGGTAAAACAACTGAGTGAAGTCTATGCTTGTTATCTCTCACCGAATAAAGATTTTTGCAGGACTTCAACCAAGTGAAGCATTTTCTTATACAATATGTAAATCTTTCAAGATAAGTCATGTTTGCACTTCAAATTGAAAAAAATAAATGTAGTTTGTATACAGTAGAAGCAAGTAATAACCGATTTCTGTTCACCTTTCAGTCATCAGAGGCCACTTGTCTGTGGACTTTTAACTGCCTCAGGCCCTGTCAATAATCCTCTCAATGCCGAAACATGAAATGTGACACTGCAGCTGTGCAGTGGACAAGGTGAATCCCAAAAAACCAATAGACGGTGACGTTCCCCCAGACAGCCTGGTGATTGATGATGGTTTGCCTTCCAGTATCACCCGTGCTTGGTAACCCTGACTCAAAGCATTTTAGACATCAAAATATAGTGTATCAAGCAACTGGTGCAGAGTCCACAGAATGCCACATACCATAGTGTGAGTGACCGCTTCTAGTACATGGCTCTCTTGCCTGGTGCCTCAACATTAATGAGATACTTCACTGATTCAGGGTGCTTGACAGACTTTTGGCTTTTGGAAGTTGTTGAGCAACCTCATTTATTAGTGCTGTTAAAGTATCAATTTAGATAGACATTACTGACCATGGCATGCCCTTAAGCATTGTAATTTACCTTGAGGTTAAAGTTATGTGTTTAAGCGCTTGCTCTTGTGTCTATAATTCATGTAAAAGTAGATTTAATAAGACATCTAGTTGATTTTTCTCATTGCTCTGGATTTCACAATTCTTTTAATTACTGTTTTTCACCTAATTGCGAATAAGCTAAATTTCTACTAACAGCATGAGGGGAGAAGCACTTAAAATAGCTTGACAAATACATCCTTTTTATATATGACAATCATGTGATGACTGAGCCAGTCATTAATCTTGTTGTTTATTCAAAAGTCAAACTCAAGACCTAATTGTTTTGGCCTTTCACTTTTGATGTTGTTTTATTAACAGCACTGGAGCACTCCCACTTGAACCCAGACCAAATCACCTGCTGCGTAGCCTTCACAGATAAAGACAGGCAGAGGGTGTCACTTACCATACATTGAATATAGCTCTTCTGTGAAAACCCCTTCTCAGAGCTCCTCCCTGCTATAATCCACTGCAGCATCTTCGAATGTCACTGACTGAGAGTGATAAGGGTTTAATTAGCGATCAAGTTACACTACTGGTTTATAGGGTGTTGCATGACTTACTGAAGTTGCATCACCGCATCACCAGTCAGCCTTGGTTTTGTCTGCCCACTTAACATTGCTCTTTTTGAAATTGTCTGGCGCAAACTGTTTGTTAGAAGGCCAGTCTGACAAACCCTTTACCGAAGTGTAACCCTAAACAACAAATCTAGTGCCTTTTTGAAAAACATTTGCTGCTTAATGTCATCAACTGTGCTGCCCAACAAACGTAAAGCACACCTCCGTTTTTACTCTTTTTAGTCTTTACTTGACTAGCAAATCAGTAGTGTATTACTCAGATGAAGGCTGTGTGTGTGCGCGCGGCTGACAAAAGGTTTCATACGATTATACATGCACTACAACCCTGAATCTTTGCAGACGTCACCTGCTTGGGCTTTATGTGTTTAGCAATTCTGGTGACACTGATTGATGACCTATATTGATTAGTGTGATGTGGTTCCACAAGAGAACTCTGTCCTTATTTGTGCACATTAATGATGCATGGCATATACTATGGTTTGATTTAGTCCAGGGTTTCTCATTCCTCGTCCTAGGGAGCCACTGTCCTGCATGTTTTAGGTGTTTCACCTGCTCCAACACACCTGATTCAAATGGCCAAGCTCTGCTGAAGCCTGATAACGACCCATTTATTTGAATCGGGTAGGGAAATGCCTAAAACATGCAGCACAGTGGCTCCCCAAGACCAGGAGTGAGAAACCCTGATTTAGTCTGATGTATATTGTATGTGTTTTGGTGTGTGCTGGCATGACTGTGTGTGTGCGCATGGTCCAGTGTGGTTTAAGCGGTACATATTGCTACATAAGCCCGCTTTGCGGTGAGGTAGCTCATGGAGAAGTAAAGTTTATTTGACTTGACATTTTTCGTCACATGGGCTTCCCAGTGAGTACAACAGGTGGTTCTCAGTGGCTGTGAATGTGAGTGTAAATCCCTCTTTGTATCAGCCCCATGATATGCTGGGTTCTGGAGATCTGTCCAGTGTGTACCCCGCCTCTTGCCTTGTGCCAGCTGGGATTGGGTCCAGCTCTCACAACTCCTCCAGCTCCCCATGTGACCCTCAATGAACTGGCTGTTACAGCTAATGGATCAACTTTGTTTTCACACATTGTAGTGGAATATCGAAAGTGCACTGTTTGTCCCATACAAATTAATTCTCACTTCTGGTCCTGGGAAGCCACTGTCCTGCATGTTTTAGGTGCTCAAACACGCCTGATTCAAATGGTCAGCTTGTCTGTTATCTCTGCTGATTCCTGGTAATTATTTAAATCGGGTGTGTTGGAGCAGGGAAACACCTAAAACATGCATGACAGTGGCTCCCCAGAACCAGGAATGAGAAACCCTGGCTTAGACCCTTGTTGCATTTTAAATTTACAGTCACTGTGGAGTTGGGTCTAGCCTTAAACACCACTGTGATCTCAATAGTGATAAACCTCTAGATTGACTTTCTTTTATCACCTTCTCACAGTACTGCGATCCATCACGTTGGTGAACTGACATGCAACATTGTAACACAACACTTAATATCACTCTCTAGCTGTGTGTGCCTGTGTATAAGCTTGTGCTTGTTTATTGTGTTGGGATGTAATTAATGGTCCTGTGTGCCTGGTCCCGTTTCCCTTGATCTTTTGTCCCATCCACTCATGAGAAACCCAGCCAGATACAGGCACATTATATCACTGACGTGAGTGTGGACTCCTTTATTTATAAACCCTGTGACACAGCAGAGAGGACAGTTAAACAGCCCTACCCTTATTTGGTCCTCTCGCAATGAGAAGTGCTGAGGAAACAGGAAAAGTGGAGCCTACTGCCCCTGTGTGGCAGTCTCACCACAGTGCATTCAAATATGATAACTTGTGATCCTCTTCCTCCTCCTGTGTAACTATTATAGAAATAAAATGTAATATTTATCTTTGACTCTGGTGAGCTAATGAAGTGATGTGTGTTTCTGTGTGTTTGCAGGGGGATTTGCGGGGCTATCTGTCTCAGCAGGATTGGATGTTCAGAAATGCGGAGTTGCTGCAGCTACAGAGGATGGCCTGTGAAATTGCTGCTGGTGTCACCCACCTTCACAAACACAACTTCCTGCACAGGTATTACATCAGAATGTCAACACTGAAGTTAGGCTGAACAATTAATCGAAATTTGATCAATTGGCTATATGGCCTGCTGCACCTTTCAAATCGCAAGAGGCGCAATGTTGCAGCCAAAATGTGTGTCATGTTACCATTTTAGTTCAAGTATTGTCCTGACCTACATCATATTCTACTGAAGAAAACACCTTTGTTTCTCACAGATGTGCACAAATATCACGCAGTAATCATTTTAAATGTCATTCAAATGAAAATAATGTAAAAGTGACTGATGTCGCGAATCATATTGCAATCGCAATTTGTTTTTCATTCAAAAACTGTTCAGTGTCATGTTTTAGACCCACTTAGCTAAGCAATTACTTTTTATAGCTGACGGTCAGGGCACTACTTATAGATATACACTAAGACGTGGTGCTTAAATGTTTGAATTGCAATCATTGCACATTTGTCACATAGTCATCGCCTCAAATAAGACGTTTTATCTATTTTGGCAAATTGTTAAGGTTTGACTTTTATTGAATATATCTTAAGGATATTTATTTTATATTAAACTTCCCTTAAAACAAAAAAATGTTGAATGTTACCTTTACATATCTATGTTCATATATACATACATACATACATACATATACAGATATTGTTGCCCTAAACTTTTGGCTCAAGGCATGTTTTTTCCTTGTATGTCAAAGATGTAGTGAGTTGTAGGTGACAAGAGTCATAAACCTCTCAAGATATGATTGTAAACACTTAGGTCAACTATTAGTTTAACTTTAGTGCTTACTGTCCAGCCCATCACAGGAGTACTGGTGTTCTCCAAAAAAGGTGTGTGTAGCAGAGAGGTTCCGTTTCATTTTAATTTTTATCCCCAGCAAGTGCTGGAAGTCTGTCCACTAGCAACCAGCAGGGTACAGGGGGGTGTTAGAAATGTGTGGCTTACGGGTAACACACGATGTGCTGCTCATCAGCTCTATTTTGCATGCTCAGAATAAGCTCAGAGGGTTCCAATTACACAGCTCCCATGCATTGCCACAGTGTCAGCTGTCCGCTGCCAGAAGGATATGATGATTCTGCACTTAGCAAGTAAAAGGATAGCCTCATTTTGGACGCTGTGTTTTAATCCTTGTTACAACTCAACAAGCTAACCTCCGTATGAACTGGTTTCATTTAAAATATTAGATTTATTAAAAAATTAAACGATAACCATTACACTGACACATTTTACCTTAAGATAAAGAAAGGGGAAAAAACAACTTGAGTTCAGCCACATGTTGGAAGGAGTGAATGAGAGATTGGTGCAGGCAGTGTGGGAAGATATCCAAAGCTGAAACTTAAGCATTACAATGCAAGAGTAAGAATAGTGGCGCAGATGAGCAAATTAACTTTTGATGATTTGAATACTTTAGAGCAGGGTTTCTGTCCTGTTCTGTATGTTTTAGGTGTTTCCCTGTTCCAACACACCTGATTCAAATAAATGGGTTGTTATCAGGATTCAGCAGGTCTTACTGACGAGCTGAAATATAATAATCCTATATATATATATATATATATATATATATATATATATATATATATATATATATATATATATATATATATATATATATATATATATATATATATATATATATATATATATATATATTCCAATTTGCTTCCTAATTGGAATAGGAAAGCTTGTGAAAAAAAAAAAAATACAAGTTTGGAAAATGTTATTGTTGAAAATGTGTGTTCACTTTTTGTTTGCTCTGCCTTTTCATCACAGAGTCAGAAATCAATAAACCCATAGTTTAACACCAGACATATCAGATACAGTATCTTCTGGTATGGGAGTGTCTACTGCTACACAACCCTTGTAGGGATAAGATGTTGGACCCGCTTCCTTGCTCTTGCTGCTGTGTTACTGTATGTTGGGCCTTCAGCCAACAGCAGATGACAGGAGGACAGGAGAGTTTAAAATAAATCTCCATCTATCTTACAGCGGTTTCAGTAGCTCTGACAGTGCCTGGGTCATGTGTATGCAAGAGCACTGGTGTCAGCAGTGTTTGTCGGTTGGTGGGTAAAGGGAACTTGGAACGTGTGCGCAGGGAATGCCGCTGGGCTAATGGGAAACCAAAGCCTGCCTCTTCTTTCAGTGTGACTCAACTACCATATGTCTGCTTAATGTGCAGTGAACCCCAGAGTTTCTCACAGCATTTCCTGGGTGACACACAAAAGGTTTAGATACCTTGTTTCCTTGAGGGAAAATAAAAACCTTAAGGTGTCCTGTAGCATAATGGAGAACAGATGAGATGAAAGCGTGTGTGATAATTTCCTGTAGTTGCCAAAGTCAGTCATGTTACTTGACAATTTACCGTCTTTGATTCTGACACTGTAATATCATCTTTTATTTTAACTCAGTTTTTCAGACACAAATGATCTTGCGCAGGGTAAAAACTATACTATAACATCTGCTGGATAGATTTCAGCCATGATTCCATACATGTCTCCCATCTTCTTAATAAACAGATTGACTTGATTAATTTAAAATATTTTGTGTTTTTTGTCTGTTATATTTTTCTCCCTGCTCTCATAGTGATTTAGCGCTGAGGAACTGCTTCCTGACTGCAGACCTGACTGTCAAAGTGGGAGACTATGGAATAGGACCTTACAGATACAAAGTGAGCTCTAACCTTTTGCTCATTTACTGTTTTATGATCTGTATAATGTTATGTCATCACCATAGACTCCTGTCCTGGGCCAGATTTAGTGTTGCTACTCCCAGATGTAGTGTTGCTACTCCCTATAATTCTCTTTTGCCTTTTCTGGTCTGCTACATGTTAGCGGCTAAATGAGCTAAGTCCTTGCAATGAGGTTAACGGCACCATCTCGAATAATTCAGGAGCAAGATAAATACTGCTCATGTCAGTTTAGTCTGTGAAAGTGATTTGCTTTTTCCTAATTTGTAATATTTTTTGATGGGGAAATTTAAGACCACTTATCATTTCTATTATCATGTTTATTTCCAGATGGAGCAGCTCCACTTATTAGTTTCAAAGCTCAAAAAGTGATATAAGCTGAAGATGCTAACATGCTTTACACAGAAATTGGAGAAGAGCTCAAACTTATTTTTTATTATTATATAAGTAGCACTGCAAAGTCAAAATCAGCCTATGTTAAAACATTTAATTACCAAATTTACCAAATAAGAATTTTTTCTACCTATGTAGCTCATGAATTGAATTTGTTGAGCTTAAAATAATAATTTTACATTGTGTAGATATTTGCCATTGATCACTGTATTTCAGTCAAGAAACATTGTCTCTTGTAACTTGACATGCTGCATGTGTCAAAAGGCAATTCTGACAGATGCATTCCTGAAATACTGCTGATCTGACACTTTGGCTGCCTGAATTTAATACCCATAAGGTCACCCAGTGAATCTATCTTTGGAAAGAAAGGGAGAGGCAAAGGGAGAGTGCAGTGCATCAGTGAAAACTACTACATAATTTTGGCATGAATCTTTTTTCATTCAAGTATTTGCAGAATCTCCGAAAAGTAACTTGGTTTGTAAAACGACTAATATATATACATGTTTACATTGTTGCTGTAGGAGGATTACATCATCACTGAGGATGATGAATTTGCTCCCCTTCGCTGGTTGGCTCCTGAGCTGGTGGGCGAACGCCATGGGGGTGTGATCACTTTGGAGCAGACCAAGCACAGCAATGTGTGGTAGGTTCTTCATCTACACACTGAGAGGAGATGGCATTTCTATAAAAGCATAATTTCCCACAGAAGTGAAAGGAGGGTTTAGACTTTGAGGTTAGCTCCTGTGTTTCTGCTCATGCGAGAGCTTAAATACAGTAAATCACAAGTAGTCATGTTAATGTCCAAAAGATGGTCGGTGGACACTGAAAAAGGCCACATGTGCCACTTCCAAGTCCTTCTCTGACTTCAGGATTCACCTCAAGGTCATAAATTAACATGAGGTAGTTCTGGTTACAGAGGCTAAATTAAAAGTTTAAATTGTTGTGTTATGAGTAGCTCATTGCTGCTGTTGTAGCTGTTTTAAAAATCATATGGTGTAATTAATAAACTCTTTGCTTTGAGAAAAAGACTCCTCTGCATCTGAAGTAAATTCTAACCGCTATATTGTCCTCGCTTGTCTGTAGGGCCTTGGGGGTGACATTGTGGGAGCTCTTTGACAATGCTGCTCAGCCATACCCACATCTGTCTGACCGTGAAGTCCTCAACCATGTGATCAAGGAACACCAAGTCAAACTCTTTAAGCCACAGCTGGACCTGCCTTATTCTGAGAGATGGTGAGTTTATTTGTATTAGGAGGTATTGTAGAAAATGTAGAAAATGTAGAAACAGTAAAATGAGAAATCTGAAAACGAGATGTCTAATTTGCCTCTAATTGTAGGTATGAGGTCCTCCAATTCTGCTGGCTCTCTCCAGACAAGCGGGCTACAGCAGAAGAAGTGCACCGCTTGCTAATCTACTTGCGCATGCAAGGTCAAAAGGATATAGAAGAAGATTTTGAGCAACGCTGGGATGCTCTCAAACCAAACCCCTCCACCCGGCAGACCACTGTTAGCCATTCCTCTTTTCCTATCTTGGAACAGTTCGCTGATGATGCTTTGCGGCAAGAGATCGACGAAGTTCTCACTGTCACTGAAACTAGCAAAGGTCTCAGCTTCGAGTATGTTTGGGAGGCAGCTAAACATGACCACTATGAAGGCAACCATGCCCGTTCAAGCATAGACACAATGTTGAACTATCAAAGCATGTTCTTTCCTGTTTCCAGTGAAGACATTCAGGCCCATTTCCCTGATCCTGCAGCCAGAGCAGTGGCTACAGGGGGTGGTAGCATTGAGTCAGGAATATCTGGGATTGTACCAGTGTTTGATGCACAAAACTCATGCAATGGAAATGAATATTACATACAACTCGAAGAACAAGGAGAAAGTACTGTAGGGGAGCATGGGAATGTAGGGCAAGACATGGACTTTAGTTCAGGGCAGCAAGATTTTGTTGTTCTTCAAGATGTCCGCCTGGATGAGTCTAGCACTGATGCTGACTTTTTCCACCAAAGCATTGACTCCAAGGATTCCTATTTACCAGACAGTCACATCTGGTCATCTCTTGAAAATGACAGTCCATACCACACCAACATTTTTACGGAGGGAGGGTCAAGGCTTGAGGACTCCCCTTCCTGGAGACAGAATTTTACGGAGCTTGCAGAACGTAACGGGAACCCTTTTCATGAACACGTACCATTGGAAGTTCAGGAGGCAGGTCAAGACAAACACTATGGGAATTCTTTTTTAGTGGATTGTTCAGAAGCCTCTCACCAGGCAGATCCTGTGAAAGTGGAGGAGGAGAACACCGATGTAATGAGGCTTCTGAGCACTGAACAAATGGTGGAAAACTTTATGTTTTTCAGAGACCAGAATCTAATGAAAGATGGATCAATTTTTTCACAGCCACAGCAGAATTTTCTTTCACCAGGTTTAGCCCATGAACCAGAACAAACATTCAAAATGAGCTCTTGGGACAACCTCCAGAATTTAGGCAGCTTAAACACAGTAGACACTTATTCAAACCCTTCAGTAAGTAGCACATTCCCAATACAAGAACCTTTAGACTTCCCAAGTACCAGCTTGGGGGAGTTCAGTCAGTCTCTGGTAGAAAATGAAACACTGGTGCCTTCCGTTACAGTGGTCACGGAAGATAACATAAGCAACCAAATGCTAGTTCAAAATAGTTCTTCCACTGAAGACCTCGATCTGCTGCAACCCTCAAACAGAGGTATAGACTCTGGCTTTGATTCTACCTCAGAGAGGTTTAATCTCAATATTAGTCCATCTGATGGCTACACCCCTGCATTTTCTGAAAGTGCCACCATAGACTCATTGTGCACAGATGCCAAAATTCCCAGCCTTGAAGAAGATGACCTTGGAACCTTAAACGATAGTTCACAGCTCATAGAAAGTGTAACACCTGAAAACCTACAAGACCATGCCTTGTTCTCACACAGTGAAGACCTAACAAGCCACGATCTGTTGAGTGAACTACTTGAGGATGCAGATGTTGAAATGGAAACCACTCTATCTGACCATGAAGAATCCTTAATAGATACTCATGGGGAACATATTGTGAGGTCTTCTCTGTTGGTCTCTGGGCCATCTTTGGACCAGATCAGCCAAGACAGTTTGTTGGAAGACAGCATGTCCACAACTCTACCAACTGTAGATAATTCAGCTGAAACCCCAGACTCTCTAGACTCCCTTGACATCCACCGGCTTGGGGAACAGGGGGTAGAGCTGAACAGTCATGTAGCACAACACAAACTCCAGCCTCCATACAAAATAGCAGACAGTGGATATGAGACGGAGAACCTAGAGTCTCCTGAATGGAATTTTCGGCCTAATGTTTCTGTCCCCTCCCCAGTAAAAAATGGCATGGAAATTGCCGAAGAAGAAGAAGAAACGGAAGACGGCACATCTGCAACAAGTCTAATTCCACCTGAAATCATCATTTCTGAAGTGCAAGGTGTGCTGGATACTCACAGAGAGAATCACTGTGAGGACCAGCAGCCAGATCTTGCAGCTCCTGCTGAGGAACCGCTCACTGGGAGTAATTACAGGGACTCTGCCTACTTCTCAGACAATGAGTCAGAACCTGAAAAGAAGTCTGAAGAAATTGCTGGAGCAATTGCTGGAGCATCTGCTGAAGCAACATGGCTGAGAGAGCCAACAGATGAGGTTAGCGCGATCTCTGAAAGCCTGGCACCAGAGGTTAATAAGGAAGAAGAGGTAAAGTCTTTATTTTCTCAGCAAAGTTTTTCTGTAGCTGAAACTCAAGTTGGGGGCTTGTCATCAGAGGCAGATTCAGACATCACAGAGAAATGTGAGAGGACAGCAACCAACAGCCAAAGTGAAGAGAACAAGTTGGACTCCTTCAGGGCCAAAACATCTGCCGATCAGCCTGCACCATCAGAGGATCCAGATGCCTCAAGTTCACTTTCTTCTGATACACCATTAAAGCTGGAGAATGCAGTTCACGCTAAACTGACCAGGACATATGCCAGCGATGGTCATAAAATAAAAGAGCCGGACATGGAGGGGCGATACTTAGGGAAAAGGGATGGATCGGGATTAGATGTACAGGAGGATGGTGTGGATGCGGATGAGGAGGACGAGAACAGCGACGACTCCGATGATGACATTCGTGCATATCAGCTTCACAGCTCCAGCTCAGATAGTGAGGATGATGTTGTGCATACAGTGCCGATTATTGTCTCGGATGACAGCAGTGCAAAGAACCTGAAGAGCTTGCTGAAACCTACCACGCTGAACATTGACATGTCGTCCTCCCCATTTCCTGAGAGGTTCAATGCAGATAACTCCAGAAGAGCTGTGTCCTTCTTTGACGACGTCACCGTCTACCTGTTTGACCAGGTAAAATCTAATTTAGTGCAATTAATGATTGCCAACTCTTTAGTTGATCAGAACAGAACAAAACAAGACATTTGAGAACATTATCATTTCATTAGTTGGCCCTTGTCTAATTAGGTTTAGGGGTGGAGTTTTGTGTTGAACATATTGGAATGACTATTGGAATTCTAACGTAATGTTTCTCTCATGTAGGAGACTCCCACGAAGGAACTTGCTGACCACTCTTCAGGCTTAAACAGTCAGGTGCCAGAGATGAGCAGCCCCGTGTCCAATGCCAGCTACCTGAACCGCTTCACCAACTCTGAAAGCTCCACAGACGAAGAAGGTAAAGCTAAAATCCTCCATACACAGTGGGTAAGGGAAGTATTCAGACCCCCTTAAATTTTTCACTCTTTGTTAATTTGCTCAAATCATTTAAGTAGATTTTTTTCCTCATTAATGGACACACAGCACACCATTTTGACATAAAAATGGGGTGCACAAAACACAGTGCAGCAGAAATTATTTTGTAACCGTGGTCTGTGCCTTGCCACATTTCTGTCTCTGAGCTCTTCGGGCAGTTCCTTCGACCTCATGAATTTCCTTTGCTCTGACAAGTCTTAAATTTATGTATCTAAAATGAAGGCCTTAAAATGTCTTAAATTCATTAGAAATGTTATATGCTGGTCTTAAATACATTACTCAAAGGTCTTAAATTTATTGGGGCAGGACTATTTAATGTTATATTTATATATATATATATTTTTTTTTTTCCTTTTCTCGTGGGACTTCTATATTTTTTGTATATTTTTTTGTATACTTTGTTGGAAACATGCAGTTAAACTGCACTTGTACATGCAGCTATTGAACCAGAGAGCACCGAGTATCACTATGTTCAATAAACAGACAAAATACAGCTGGATCCCCCTATCGCCTATATTTATAGTGTTTTTCGGTCTTTCATTCATGACATTAAAAAGGTCTTAAAGTCTTAAATTTGACTTTTTTCTATATGAAACCTGCAGATACCCTGTATATTATTTGCAAACATGTCTGCAATTCTGTGTTTTTCTGTCAAAATGGGGTGCTGTATGTACATTAATGAGGAAAACAATCAACTTAAATTATTTTAGCAATTGGCTGCAAATTAACCAAGAGTGGAACATTTAAGGGGGCCTGAATACTTTCCGTACCCAATGTACGTGCTGGTGCTCACATATAATCTTTGCCATTACGTATTATAACTCAATGCGTTGATTCCCCACAGGTGGTGGTTTTGAGTGGGACGATGACTTTTCCACCCCTTCGCCTGCCTTCTTGCCTAAGATGGATAAAAACCCAGTATCTAAGGCCGTGTCCTCATCTGCAGCAGCTCACTTTTCCTCTCCACCCACTGTAGCAGGGCGTGTGCTGGAGCCCAGCTGGACCAGCTCCTCCAACTACTCCCGTTTTTCCATCTCGCCTGCAAGCATCGCTAGTTTCTCCCTAACGCATCTTACAGACTCTGACATCGAACAAGGAGGTAAGTTGCGCACATCCTCACGTAGAGTTGAGTTAAATGCATAGTTATTATAGAATAGACACATTTATAGAATAGACACATTTGACAAACCATTGGATAAGAACATCCATACCACCATGTGAGATAGAGAGACACTTTGGCAGCAGCCTTGTGGCATAGCATAAACTGAAGTCTCTACTCTCTGCCTGGATTTTTCACAGTAACATGAGCTTTATGGTGTGTTTCTACCAAGTGGAATGGTTCACTTTGGTATGGTACCTACTTTTTTTTTTTTTTTGCATTTCCATGAGGAATAATACCAAAATAACCAGCCTCAACAGTACCATTACTCTGGAGTAAAGGTGGAGATAGACCATGGTTTCTCACTCCTGGTCCTGGGGAGCCACTGTCCTGCATGTTTTAGATGTTTCCCTGCTCAAACTCGCCTAATTCAAATGGACAGTTAGCTCTGCTGAAGCCTGATAATGACCCATTTATTTGAATCAGGTGTGTTGGAGCAGGGAAAAACCTTAATTCTCACATATGGCTTCTTGTTGCGACAAACAACCACAAACTGAGCAGGAATAAAGTTAGCTGCTGGTTGTCCTCCATTGTTGTCTGTCGTGTCCCTGCCCACCAAGTAAAGAAAGGTACTGTTCTCATTTGACATGCAAGCCTAAGCGAGGGCTTTACCATTCCAGACTGTACCATACTGTATTAAACCGAACTGTACCATGATGGTAGGTTAAATTACGTTAGCTTTGAACAAGATTCTACATGTTCCGTAATCTCTGAAATAGTAAGAGCTAGTGAGTGATGCTCATCAGTCAGTTACAAACATTTCAACTTGTTCTTCTCCTCTTTACCTCACAACAGGAAGTAGTGAAGATGGTGAAAAAGACTAGCATGGTAAATGGATATTTACTGCCACACCACTGAGAAATGAAGCTTCACTCGCATGTTTGAGAAATGGATAATGGCTGAATTAAGGACAGAGGACAAGCCTTATGAACTTTCAGCGAACAAGACAAGTCAAGGAAGGCCCGACCTCAGCCTGAGTCACATCACCTCTTCAGCTACATCCCTGTGTGCGATTTCAGTTTAGTGCGAAGAAAAAAAAAATGTCCAGAAAACGACTAAAAACTAACCTAGTTCCTAAATGTTTGCTTTAAAGACTCATCGCGCTCATTCCAAGTGTTTGGCTGCTGCTTTTTTGTTGTATGTCAAAATGCACTCCCTTGACATTTTGCATCAATTTAAAAAAAAAAGAAAAGAAAATTTATGTTCTTAATGGACACCCTTAGTTGGCTAACTTATCAGTACAGCCAAGTAGGAATAAGACCCAAAAGTGAAGATGCAAGCCTTTTCTGCACCATTGTTAATTTTGCTCTTGTCATGTTGTGCAATTATTTCAGTGGTTGCCTTTTTATAAGTAGAGTAATTTCTTTGGTGTAACATTTTGTTGGGTGTAGTCACGATCTCCTAAATGGAGAGAAATCATGTTGGTATACCTTCTGTAGCATCGCTTTGAAAAAGAAGAAGAATCCCTGAATAGGATGTTTGTAAAAACGAATAATCTCAGAGGTGATGCACTGTTTGATAATTTATCTATGTTTCATAGGAGAATTGTGGTTTCATATTTTTGAAACATCTTGGGTGTTATTTGATAAAGGATTATCATATTAATCCTTAAAGGGGGGGAGGGGGGTTAAAATCGGTGGCAGTTTTGAGGAAAAGCCTGAACAAGTAATTTATGTTATGTAATGTTTAATTTTATGCTCTGAAATGAGCAGCAAGCTGCTCGGATGGTTTTGTCTCATCTTGTCACTGGGTCATATCAAAATACTTGTCGATGTTGTAAAGACGAATTAACTATCACTACAGATATTTCAAATCACACGTTAAGTGAGATTGTGTACATACAAAAAAAAGAAGTGTGAGATTTTATTTTTAAATGTCAGAAATCAAGAAATGTATTGAAATGTTTGTAAAAAAAAAAAATAATAATGAAAAAAGAAATGAAAGAAAAATGTGCAATGAATGTTCTTTTTTTGGTGAAGATTTATGAGAGACTGAGGCAACATTTCTTAAGTAATGTGCAGGGACTTAAAGCTTTGTTAAAAATACTACTAGAACAAAACACTGCTGCTTTTGTCAGTGACATGAACGGAGTTAAAGGTCTTTGTTTCTTTTTTTTTACTTTTGTGTTTGTTCACAGGACTTTCACCTAAAAGAAATGTGTCCACTTGAAAGCGAGCGTTTAATCATCGTATCTTATCTTTTGAGGGCCATCCATTGTCTCTGAGGCTACAGCTCCACAGAGTTTGTGTACATTGTTGTACTGTTTCACGTACAGCTCTAAAATCAGTTAACTGTCAAGTTAAACAATTGACGCTCATGGTTCTTTCCTTTCAAATCTCAAAGCACCCCAAATGTCACTGACGACTTGGTGAACAGCGCCACCTGTAGTAGAATAACGTCCACGTCCCCGGCCCTGTACAGCATATCACTGTATCTTACATGACGTTAACCTCGGTTTAAAAACCAGCAGCCTGTGCTTCAGTTAAACTTGAACATTTATTTAAGGACATTTTACTTTTATTTGACGACAGTATACAATTGCTTTATCTTGCACATTTGAGAAATGTAACTTAATGTTGAACTGTACTGATGTATATAAATGTTAATTTTTTTTTTGTTTCATTTTTTTGTCTGTAAATGGGGAAAATAATGTAACTGAGTAACAGGTATGAGGTTTCACTTTGTAATTTAAACGCTGAGTTGATCAGAGGAACATATCACACTCTTTGGCTATAAAACAGTTAAATTAAGACACAGGAGTGGATGTGAGTTCATTCTGTCCTTTAAACTTGTAGATTTAAAAAAATAAAAATAATAATATTTTTACTTCATATTGATCATGCTAAGTGTAATTGAATGAAATGTTTATAATTACACAGTTTAATATGAAAATAAATGCAAACAAACTTCTAATTGTATTGGTAGTTTTGTGATGTGTGTGTGTGTATATATGTATATATATATATATGTGTGTACATATATACACGTATATGTATATGTATATGTATATGTATATATATATATATATATGTATATGTATATGTATATGTATATATATATATATATATATATACACACATGTATATGTGTGTATAGGTCTGTATTCCAGAACAAAGTTTTCCAAAACAAAGACGAAGCTGAATTTATTAGTTTTTTGTTCATTGTAGTTTTCTTTCTTCTTTTTTTTTAATTATCGTTTTTATTTTTACTTCAGTTAACTAAATTATTTTGTTCACTGCTAGTTTTACTTTGTCTTAGTTTTCATTAACTATAATAACCCTGATGTAGGATCATTTTTCCATTTCTCTCAGATCACTTTGCTTTGCATAAGGAAACATTCTGGATGAATTATCCCCTGCTGTTTCGACCACAGACTCCTCTGATCCGTTTCCAAAATCAACTGTGAAACGATCCCAAACCGTGTTGCAACATTTTTTAGACTTTTTATTATTTTATTTCACATTTCAATGCCCTTTTTACAATGAATGTCCTGTCCCGGTGACATTCACACCTGCTGTGCAGGTTCAACAGTCACCGTCGTCAAAAGCATGGATGGCATAATATTTACTGGGAAGAACTTTTTCCTTATTGCAGGAGCATAGAGAGGTATCATTATCTTTTCACAGCAGTCGCTTTGTAATTGAAGAGCAGTATATTTTCATATCGAGTATGAGGATCTGAAATGTCGCCAGTCCTTTCGGGGGAAAAAAAACCCCCAAGATAAAGGAAGCTCATTGAAGCAACATGGGTGAACAACACTGCATTTCAGGCCAAAGATAGAAATAAACAAAACCCAACAAATAACTGATAAATACTGTAAATCAATCAATAAATAAATATAATAATAAATAATAATAAATACATAAAATCACATGCAATTGGACACAAACAAAACCAAGACAGTTTAAGCTACAGTGGGGGAGTTAATGCACGATGACAAGACAGTTCTGTACCCAAGCCTTAGCCCTTTATCCAAGTCCCGGCCTATGTTCTCACAGATATTGTATATAAGAATAAAAGCTATTGCTAAGTCCCAAAAACACCCATTAGCCTAAGTAAGAGCAAACACATGCACTCACTCATATCATCCTATTAAATGACCTTGTGCTTCCCTTTTTTCTCAGAGAGTAACATTCCTCCATCAGTCCAGAGTGAAATCCAGCCAAAATCTACAAAACTAACTTATTGTGATTGTGCATTTCTCTCTCTCTCTCTCTCTCTCTCACTGCAAGAAGAGATCAGAGCATGTGGGGGATGCTCCGAGGAGACAAACGTAGATCCAGGCACAAACAGGGCTGAGGCAGGAGGAGGAGGAGATGGAAGGGGCTACACACCCACTGCGTTCCCGTTCACTTGGGTCGGAGGTCTTGGGAGGAGCGGGCTGTGTGGAGGCGCGGCAGGTGGAAGGGGAGGGTGAGGCGCGCGAGGAGCCTCTGCTGAGTTTCCCCTCACGCTGATGTGCTCCCATCCTCCCTGGAAGTTTAAAGCACATACAGGAAGTGATTTATACTGATTTGCTTATTATTATTGTTATTCTGACTCTGTTTGGTCTTTGTGAACAGACACAATGTACCATTATGTATGCGTTTGTCCTTCATCTATAAAAACTGTCTCTGTCAAGCAATACTATCAGACCTGTCTGAGGGAGTGTTGGTGTGTATACAGCGGAAGAACATGGGAGTTTTCTGAGCAGTAGAAGTCAAATTCTGAAACTTTTTCTGGGCACTTCTTTGTGTCAACAGTCATACTCCAACCAGTCTGTCTCGACATAAAAGGAATCACTTCCTGTGCGCAGCACGCAGATGTTACTAGGTGACACACTACTGTTTAATAAAAGGACCTAATAAACAAGAAGTGCGATGTGGACGCTGGTTAAGTAACGATGCACTCACCCCTATGCCATAGTCCCACGACTGGCCCTTGGGCTGCACAGGTCCTACACCCAGCCTGTGGCACACAGCTCCCACAGTCTCAGCAGGGAAACATGGAACCCCATCTGCTATGATCCACACCTGGAGACAACCATTCACAGTTTATTATCAGAAAGAAAGAAAAAATCACAATTCTTTCTTTATGAAGTGACGTCAGAGTGATGTCACTGACCTGGTCTAGCGGCCCTACAGAAACCTTGGTGACGTTGTTAGAGATGAGCTCCCATGCGGAGCCTTGTGGGTAGCTGGGAGTGACGCCTTGTCTGTACCATAGGTTACCTACAGGACACTGAATTTAGTAGGATCATTGCCACTTCTCATGTTACTCAAAAACAAAACACTCACCGTTTTCATCCACAGAAAAAACAGACGTCCGACCTACAGACAGTTGTCTGAGGTTCTGCCGTGAAGGAGACGGGATGTGGTACCAACATTCCCCTGTAGAGGGACAACAGCACTAGGTATACTGTATTTCCAGTACTCTGGTGATTTTTGCTGCACACATTTAGTGAAATACTAAAGCTGACCTTTCATATCCTAAACTCACCTGCAGGGTTTTGTGGGGACACTGACCCTCTGTAGAACACTGCTCCATCTTTGGCGATGGCCCACACCTGGTTTGCTCCACCGATAGAGATGGACTTAAAGGGCTGATCGGTGCCTACGTGTAGCCAGGAGCTGCCCTGTTAGATCAGACACGCTAGAGTTAGGAAATAGTGATGTTTACAAGAACAGAAACAGCAAAAAAAAAGAGATTATCACAAACTGAAAATCAGAGATAACTGTAAAATCTACTGTTTTTGTGACATTTCCTGGAGGTGTTGATGTTCCTCACCGCTGGGTTTTGGGGGCTGACTCCTAGCCGACACAGGACATCTCCCTTGTCGCTGAGGGCCCAGACAGGAACCTGGTCCATCCTGCTCTGGGCCAAACACGGCATCAGGGAGATGTCACTCAGTCGGATGGGCGGGACCTGCTCCCAAGGACCTCTCAGTGTTATCTTACACTTCCTGTAAAGAACATGTGATGATTTTGAACAGTGTCATTTTACAAACCATAGAAAATGTTTGTGTATGTGTGCGATTACCTTTCCCATCTTCTACGCCTGACAAAGTCTTTCATGGTTTTGTGGCCATGGAATGTGCTGTGGGAGATGAGGAAAAGATGAATGTAAAGACATAGCTTTATTTAAAATTCATTAAGGAAACACCCTTAAAAAAAAGTTACGACTCACGTGGGGAAGTCAGCAGCGTACTGCCATCCTTCTTTGTCTGTTCCTCCAGGAACATTGTAGTCCACAGCCCACTCTGACACCTGAAACACAGCAGGATCGTGGACAATTAATTAAATGGCGATGACACACTTTCACAGGGATATATATAAACACGAAAGAAAACGCATACCCAGGACCACAGAGGGGAGGGCGGCTGCGTGTTGCCTTTGGTGCACTCTTTCAGTCCACTTTCATCGCTCCACATTGGGCGGTCTGTTGGAAGTCCTCTGGAGAAATAAGCCAAAGTAAAAAAACAAAACAAAAAAACAATCGAGCCAACAGAGCCTTAAATCATAGACCAACACCAAATGCAAAGACGTTATTCTTACTTGTCTGTGTATCCCGTCATAGGGTTCCATCGCTGGTTCTCGTACATGTGCACGCTCCTGACGTCGGTCTGCTGCAGCATCTCAGCGGCTTCTCCTGCAGTAAACGCAATCCCCCCCGGACTTACATTTATTAATAAATATATGAAAGCATGTGATTAGTTGCTACTTTAGTTGTGAGCAGACAAAAACACAGAAGATTTTCTAACCATGCTGAAGCAGGGGCACACCAAACTACAAGCTTTGAACAATAAAATTGTACATTGATGCTTCTTTGTGTGCTGGTAATGTAGTAATAAATGTTAGTTAAGACACACGTTAATGGAAATTTCCATGATAAACTATTATACTAATATACACTACCGTTCAAAAGTTTGGGGTTACCTAGAACTGTCCCTATTTTTGAAGGAAAAGCACTTTTTTCAATGAATATAACATTAAAGACACCATATGTAAGAATGTGTCCAAAAATTGTTACTACACTCAAATTCAAAATACCGACATCTTTTAGGTTTCGTTTTCTCCGCCATTGTAGCTCAGACAGGTTGCCTGGCAACTGAGACTCTGCTGACTGCAATGATTGGTAGATGGCGGTAGGTGGCGCTACATGCCAAAACATGATTTCAAAACATAAACATGATTTGCAGTCTGTAAAAGATTTTTTTTTAATGCGAATATTTTGGCTGTACTGTTGTTGTTGGTGAGTTCAGTTTGTTATATGAACATTATTCGGCCAGTTGTTTTAGATTTATTACATAATGCACCTTTAAATGATTCAGAAATACACTCTATACATTGTTAATGTGGTAAACGACTATTCTAGCTGCAAACGTCTGGTTTTTAATGGAATATGTACATAGGTGAATAGAGGCCCATTTTCAGCAACCATCTCTCCAGTGTTCTAATGGTACATTGTGTTTGCTAATCGCGTTAGAAGGCTATTGGATGATTAGAAAACCCTTGAAAACCCTTGTGCAATGATGTTAGCACAGCTGAAAACAGTTTTGTTGGTTCTTTGAAGAAAAGGCAAAATTATGATTTTATTATTTCTAATCTTGTCAATGTCTTGACTATATTTTCTATTCATTTTGAAACTCTTTTGATGAATAAAAATGTGAGTTTTAATGGAAAACACCAAAACATTGTATAGGTGACCCCAAACTTTTCAACGGTAGTGTAAATAAAAACAAACTACTCTATATACTATGATGAGAGGAGCCAACATTTATGGGAATTCATGGGGTAGAATAACCACATATGGCTATAGACGTCCACAGGGGCCAAGTTTACCAGGAGTGGGCTGCTGCCCATCGTGCCCACTGTAGACCCAGGCAGTGCCGTCCCACCCGATGCCCCACACCAGCCCCAGACTGTTAGTCTCTACACAGCGCAGGTGTCCCGGGACCTGCCGCCAAAACCTGCAGCACCATACAGTGGAAGCAGCCCGTGTTATTCACACACACAAAAGGCAGAGTAGAAGATTAGCATGTTAGAAGCAGAATTAAGAATACGACAAACGGCAGACAGTACGAGTCTCACATGAGGTCACAGGCCAGTGTGTTCGCAGCAGCCTCCAGGGAGAAGGACGGCTCGTGGACCATGACGTCTCCCTTTGAAGTGGTGGACCACAGGGCCTGTCTGGACGGGGGGCCTGTGATCCCTCGACACATGCAGCAACAGTCGGACAACAGGTGCAGCTGGGTCATATGGGGGGGGGGGGGGACGAGAACGTGATCATCGATGGACTTCATCCAGAAAAACGATGATTTCAGGTGTTTGAAGCTGCATTGTATTTTCCACACTAACATTTGTTGCATCTGCTTTACCCAGTCATTCATGTCCTTCTCAGTCTGCGCCGCCAGGACGAGAGGCCACCTGTGTTTGGTCCTCTGAGCTGTGTACACAGCGAAGGCATAGTGGCAGTCCCTGGGCACTGGAACCAGCGCCGTCACTTCATTTATGAACACGTGAAGGTACTGAAGCGGAGAGAAAAAAAAGAGAGAGAATTGAAGACGATCTCGAGAAGGCGAGAAGAAGTAAAATACTCTTTGAACTCTTTCAACACCAACCTTCTTCTCACCATACTGCGTGTAATAGACAAAGAAAATGCTGTCCTTCCTGCCGTCGCACCTGGTGGACTGCTCCAGAGCGACGCCCACATCCACCCAGCGCTGAGGTTTCCAGTCTCTCCACCAGCGCAACACACCTTTACGCACCCACACCGACTGGAAGAAGGATGGGGAGATGTGGTGAATGTGAGGAGATCGTTTTCAAATGAAGACAGAAACGGTAGAGGTAAAGAAAAGTCTTACATTGCTTCTCTCTAGCGGCTTCTTGCTCATTTCCTCCCTGTGCTCCTGCTGCTGCTGCTCGCTCCAAGCTGCCGACTGAACCGGAGTCAGTGACAGAGAGCTGGTGAGAGGACCTGACACAGAGACACACACACGTACGAATCAAGACATTTAGTCAAAGAGATGTTTACACAGACACAAAGATGGATCGAATGGCAGCAAACCAATGCAGTTCAGCATCTCGGCATGGTCATAATGACCTACTGAAATTCAAATAGAGCAGAATGTAGGGAAAAAAAACATTATAATGACATTTTTACACACAGCCATCTCTTGGGTTTAAAGAGAATGGTCCCCAAACAATAAATATCCACCAGTTCTCTGGGTAAAATGCCTTGTTGATGCCAGAGGTCAGAGGTGAATGATCTGATTGATATGAGATGATACAGAGGCAACAGTATCTCAAATTGAAGCACATCTTTATTCCCTGTGTTCCTAATTAAGTGGCCAGTGAGTGTATCAATTAATTTTAATATTGTCCTTAATTGTGATTTGAAACGGCATACTTGTTGTCAATATACCTGTGGAACTGAGCCAGCTGATGTGTGAAATTGCATCCACATCGCAGCCTCCACCAGAGATCCAGGTCCAAGCCGGGACGTCCTCCTCCCCGACATGCTCCAGGGTCCCCAAGGTGTAGGTAGCGGCATCGCTGCCCTCGGCCGACGAAGCCCCCCCCGCCTGTGCACTTCGAGCCGCTTCCGCCCCCTCCAGATCCACATTCATCCACGGGACATCATGTCCCACAATCTCAAGGGTCGGGAGTATCGGGGCAGGAGGTTTCTCCTCGACCTCCTCCTCCTGCTGCAGTGTCTGTGTAACGCTCGCTTGCAAAGTGGAAGTTCTGTCTCTGTCTGAGACCAAGCTGTTGATGAAGCTGTCACTGGCGGGGATGAAAGGTTTGGGAAGATCCCGTCCAGATGCTGAAGGAGCGTCGTCTTTCTCCAGCAGGAGCGTGGGAGCGTCGCCTCCACCTAAAGGAACGACAGACGGGGCCGCTGCTTCCACGACCGGGGCGTCGTTTGTGCCGTTTTGCGGTTCAGAAAGACCCAAATCTGAGTCTGACTCAGTGCAGCTCAGAACTGAGCCCTGCGAGGCCTCGGTCAGCTGGCCACTGAACTCACAGTCATCTCTAGGAAAACAACAAAAGCATACGAGTAAAGAAATAACAAGGGTCTTGGTTTTGCAGATGTGATTCAACTAAATTATCTACACAGACCTGGGTGGAACAACTTCTTTTTTATTGCCCCACTGGGCAGAAACAGGAATCCAGCCATTCCCACTTGGTTCAGACGGGGTTACACCGATTCTGAAATACAGGCCGTGGTCCTCACCGACAGCCCACACCTGACAGACACAGGCAGAGGAGAGCAAAAAAGGTGAGAACAATACATCAAAAGTGTCAGGTTGAGTGAATTCAAACTTTTATTTCAGTCTTTAAATGTACGATGCACGCGTAGGACACAAGCGACTGTTACTTTATAAGGTCATATACTGTAACAGTGGTGCCACCTCACACATGCCATATCCATAACTGCGGCCCTGAGATATGTAATACGGGATATGATGACGACAGCTTGGCCAGCTTCTAATTAGGGAGTCTCCCATCATGTCAGGCCAGTAGTAATATAGTCTGCGGATATATAAGGCAGGGCCTGAGGTGCTACTGCTGGGACATTGGCTGGACACGGCTGGCTGTGCTCATGTTACAGCGCAGCCACGGGGGGAAAAAGTCGAGGCTAGAGGTAGACGGTTCTGGGGTGGGGGGGGGGGGGTGAGACAGAAGGGGAGGAGGTGTGAGGCGCAGGTTTGCAGTGCTAGCAAAGTCCTCAGCAGTGAAGCTGTTCTCTCCCCCAAACCCGACCCCGACCCCGACCCTGGGCCATGATCTGATTTTGTCCTGAAACCAGATCCAAAGAGTGAAACTGCCAGAGAGGAGAAGCAACAGAGGCTGGTCAGGGGGAAGCTGGCTGCAAGGAGGGTAGGACAGGGTAGGGTCGTCACGTATCTTTTTTCAATTGTGATATGTTGCAGTCTTGTTATTTTAAAACGGCAAACATGTCTGATGCATTTCTGCGTGTGTTCCGATTGAGTAATTGAGAAATAAATATACTGTACAGTTACTGAGGCACTGCTAAAACAACAAAGTACATGATCTACACTACATATCTTGGGTTTATCTACCCACTGCAAGTGCATTCTATGAAAGAATATGATGCGTTTCATACAGAGGTGGAAAGTAACGAAATACATTTACTTAAGTTACTGTATTGAATACTTTTTTTGTGTATTTTGTATTTTTTAAGTACAATTTAAAATCAGGATTTTGTATTTTACTTGAGTACGTATTGACTCAAGTATTGTACTTATATACACCAGAACCAGATGAATGATTAGGATTTCTGACCCCTTGTCATATTCTCTTCTACCCTCACACCCCATGCAAAGTAACCAAGTAACTTTTACTTAAAGTATATTTCAAAGGAACTACTTTTTTACTTCTACTCGAGTACATTTTCAGATGACTACTTTTACTTCTACTTGAGTAATATCTCATCAAAGTATTGGTACTTTTACTTGAGTACAATATTTGAGTACTTTTTCCACCACTGGTTTTATACACGTCATTTATCTTATATAGATCATATCAAGGCTTCAGACACAGGCAAATCAAGCCTTTCCTGCTACACTATTCCAGTATACGAGACTTTTCCAATACCTGGTCCTGAAAATGTCCAAACTGAAAAATCTTTGTCCTTTTAAATCATTTCAAATGTGGGACAAAGGAAGTAGTTAGTGTTAGCTGAAGTTTTTTTTAAATGACACCATTTGTGACTAATATTGTCTGATGTTTGTGTTATTAAAGAGATTTCAATCTTAATGTGACTCCCTAGTAAAAATAAAGGTTAAATAAACATTCAAAATTGTGATTTTTTTTGTTTGTTTTGTTTTTGTTTGTAACCTGGTCATTGAGTCCTACGTCCACCATTATCATCTCTCCTCCGATGCTGATCCAGCCAGAGCCACAGGGATTGTGAGAGTTCACGCCACGCCGGAACCACAACTGCACACAAACACACACACACACACAAATAAAAATACCGACGTGTTAGCGCCACACATGCAGCTGTACAGTACGAGGCGTGTGTGACGAGTATTCATTCACCTTGTAGTCTTTGGTGACCACCCAGACCACACTGACCCCGACTGCCACATGAAGAGCTTCAATGTCCTTCACAGGTGAGTCTACCTCTTCCCACGATGTGCCTGAACGAACACAAAATATGTTTATTTAAACTACAGAAAAAAACAGAGAGCCAAAAGTATCACATGACAAAAGCAGAAAAAAAAACTAATTTAGACTTTTTAATGATTCATCAGTTAGGTGTTTTTTCTATCTTACATTAAGGAGCATATCACATTTATGGTCAATTATCGAAACTGTATAAAGTCACAAGAAAGTGGTCGTTTTTCCTATAACGAGGTAAACGTCAAAGATGGTGAACGCTGACCGGTTGGACTGTCCAGGCTGAGGCCAGTCCGAACCATCAGGTTTCCATCCCAGAGTAAAGCCCACAGCAGATCTCCAGGACCAGCTGATAACTGAGCCACCTCCTTAGGCACCTCCACCTCCTCCCAACTGGAGCCCTCCGGGACCCGAGGGTGGATGCCCTCCCTGAACCACACCTGCAGGAGACAAGACAGTCAACATAAATATTGTGTTCTTTAAATTAAACCTGACTTCATGAGCTCAGGAAGAGCAAATTACATGAGGTCATGCTGCCCCCTTGTGGTCAAACATCAGAAGTAAGTGATGCAGCTTGCGAAAATGGAAGAAATTTGTCCTTCCATACCATGACAAGGACTATAATAATAACAATAAATATTTGTATAAAACATTTGTAATTAAAGCTGTTGTGATGCATTAACATTTAACACAACAACTCTCTCCCAGAACTACTTTTCTCCACTGGGAACAGGGTAGAGATCTCTGAACCGGAGACTTCCTTTAAGTTCTCAGTAGTGCTGTGAGATAGTGTTGTCCAAAGAGAATAAACCTTGTAATCTTTCCTAAAGTAGACAGAAGTGCTGGTCCAGTGGACTGACCTGTCCTTGTTGGGACACACCCCAGAGGTAGGGATACCTTCCAGACTGGTCACTCATCTCCCAGCCACCGCAGCTCATGTCACAGAGAGGCAGCGGAGGCTTTCTCGGATTATCCAAAGGGATCTGTGGGAGAACATCAAACCATGGGCGTGAGACTCTTCGACTCTCAACTGTAACATTTCAAAAGGGCAAAGCAGTGAATAAACAGTGTCCAAACCTTTGTCCAGGTGCCTTGTGCGACGTATCTCCTGTAACGGATCCAACGCCTACGCCGAACGCAGGAATTCCACTTCTTGTCGGGGGAGAAATTAGCTGGAAAATCCACCGCATATTCCCAGCCCTGAAGAGAGGTACACGTTACAGTACTGATCAGACTAGGAAGGAATAAAGTGAGAATGTGTGTATATATACACACACACTCACTGGCCACTTCTAGTAAACATGGTCAAGACAACCTGCTGAAGTGAGCAGCACTTAGTGATTTTGAACCTAACATGCATGTTGGTGCCAGATAGACTGGTCTGGTCATTTCAGAAACTGCTTATCTGCTAGAAATTTCACCCACAACCATCTCTCGTGTTTACAGAGAGAAAATAATCTGTGGTTTGAGGCCTGACCTCTGGCATCAACTAGGCGTCAACTTAGACGTCAGGAGGAGACTGGTCAGACTGGTTTGAGACGATCAAAAGGCAACAGCAAACTCAAATGACTACTACTAGCTACAAACAAGACATGCAAATCACCAATTTGGAAGCAGATGGACACTTGTGTGTATTAAGGAGCGGCTGGTGAGTGTACACTACCGTTCAAAAGTTTGGAGTCACTTAGGAATGTTCTTACTTTTGAAGGAAAAGCACACTTTTTCAATGAATATAACGTTAAATGAATCAGAAATACACTCTATACATTAATATTAATGTGGTAAACGACTATTCTAGCTGCAAACGTCTGGTTTTTAATGCAATATGTACATTGGTGTATAGAGGCCCATTTCCAGCAACCATCTCTTCAGTGTTCTAATGGTACATTGTGTTTGCTATTAAGGCTATTGGATGATAAGAAAACCCTTGTGCAATAATGTTAGAACAGCTGAAAACAGTTTTGCTGGTTCTTTGATGAAAGGGCAAAACTGATTTCTAATCTTGTCAAGGTCTTGACTATATTTTCTATTCATTTTGATGAATAAAAGTGTGACTTTTAATGGAAAAACACAAAAAAAAATGTATAGGTGACCCCAAACATTTGGACGGTAGTGTATATGTGTTCATACGAGTGCTGTGTGCGTTGCGTGTCTCACCCCAGTCTGGCTGGGTTCTCCTCCACAGCTCTGGTCCACGTACCAGTCTCCCTCCCAATCCCAGCTGCGAGACGGCAACTGGAAGCTGTGGAGCGGCTGAGGATTCAGTCCGGTCACGTCGCTCCACGGCCAGCGGTCGGTGGGCAGCAGCGTGTCAGTGAAGCCGTCCACTGGGTTCCACCTCTGAAAAAACAAGCACGTTTGAGCACGTGACAAACTTGACAGCCGTGTCTACTGTGTCTGCGAGGGACAGCCTGAGCTCACCTGGTTTTCATAGGTCTCTTCCTTGTAGCGGATGGGGGTTTCACTGGGCATCATGTTGAGGTAAACATGGTGGTCACAGCCTATGCCCCAGCAGCGGTCCTTCCCGGCCGTGACGCGCTTCAGCTCCAGCAGCAGGTCGTCCGCACGCTGCCAGCGTTGGCCTGCTGTGGAGAGGCTGTACACTCTGCCATACACGTCCACGGCCCACACCAGCGTGATGGGCATGATGGACCCTGAAGAGAGACAACGGGCCACTGCATATTTAATGACTCTGAAGAAGCACAGACTCACTGTAAGTAAGCAGGTAAGCAAGACTCTTGTTTGTTCCATGTTGGTCGTTTGCATCACGATAACTACTCAGTCATTTGAGCCGTTACACAATACATGTACATGAAGTGATGTGATGAAACTCAGACTGAGATCAGTTTACTATGACTTTAACTTTAACAGAAAGGACAAGTCTCAGGTCACTGCCACAGGGAGCAATCGATCAAATCAATATTTACATCAGTTTTTTTAACATAGACCATATGACATAAAATGGTTTGTGCAAACACAAAATGTGGAGATAGTGTGATTCATCAAGTGCCAGGTAAATTATAATGCTAATTAAATGTTTTCTTTTGTTTTTACATGTTGCATATGATGTGTCTGGGACAGAACATTTCTATAGATGTGTAATCGGTAAAAGTACTTAAACATACTGTCTGCAATATAAAGATTTACGAGTGTAAAATGTGGCTCAAAATCCATTTAATTCTAATTTAAGTCAATTACTACTACTACTACTACTACTACTAATAATAATACTAATAATATGTTTATTTACATGAACAAAAACATAATAATGTTGTAATAGACCACAAGGATTTTAAATCAATATCCAATTGTGATTATTTTTGGCTGAAATTGCGATATGATTCGCGACATGAGAGGGAATGATAACTTGGGAACGCACAATTTGATATTTTGAATACAATTTTAGCCGCTTTATATACCACACAACAATAACAACAACAAAACAAACTTGGACAAATGGGTTATAAGGTGCTATTTAAACACCGATTAAATCCAATGTGCGAGCTCCAGGCTCAAAAGCCATGTCAGTGGAGTTTAAATTTGAAATCTCTGACCGGAAGTCTTACCTCTACTCCTACTGGCTGACTTGACACTTTGACTACAGATAGCTTCTAATCCGCTACAGTATTATTGAGTTGTCCCTGAGGCCTTATTAATATGAATGTGCAGAGACTGTAGCGACTCTGAGAAATTAACGTGATGTTACTGTATGACATAGTTATGTCAGACTGCGGATATCACACACACATACACACACGTAATCCACTGCATTGACTACTCATTTAGACAATATAAATAAGCCTAATCCAGACCTTTAACCTATCCACAGTCCACACCTTAACTACGGCACCAAGAATGAGGTTCATCCTCATCAGAACCTCATCAGGACCGGGATTATGTGGTCCTGTAGAGGGCTTCAGGTTCAGAAAAGGTCTCCAGAGGTGACCAAAACAAGCACACACACACACACATGCGCACACAGAGCTCAGTCAGCAGCAGCAGCAGCAGCAGCAGCGTACACACACCTGTATATATTTGGTATCCGATCCGCGGTTGTCAAGGGAATATCAACATGACATCAGGTGCAACAGCTGCCATCTTCTCCTCTGAGGCCCATGCTGCAGGGACACACACACACACACACACACACACACACACACACACACACACACACACACACACACAGATATGCAGACACAGACATCACGCATGGGAAAAAAAGACAGCAGCACGTGACATCCAACGCAAACAGCTGATATGGACTCTAATATGCCGCAAAGTCGCCTTTAAGCTGTTTACATGAGCAGGATCAGGACAAAATAAAACCTCACACAGTTCGTGTCTCGAGACACAGACGCTTTACTTACTCACGAGACGAGTGACGCTCTGTCATCACGTGCAGCCCCTGTGCGGGGACACGGCGCAGTCATTCATACTGTGCTTTTTAATTATCATACAAGTGGACCAGAGGAATTCTCTCTCTGTCTCTATCTGCACTGCCTGAGCTCAACCAACTCCACCACAACAGGAAATGGAGGAAGTGTCTCTGTGATTGGCTGAGAGCAGACAGGGGCGTGAGGATCCTCCTCCTCCTATTGGTCCACCATCAGAGGTCATGATATGTTTTTTTTTTTTTCTTTTTCCGACTGCCGCGCTGCTGATATTTCAATAATTTATTCAGCGCCAGATGAATTATTGAGGCGCAAGGTTGGTTTCACGTGTTTGGCTACAGTTCTTTTATTACTGATATCTATGCCTACTAAGCGTGATAATAAATTAAAAAAAACATTGAAGGGACCACTCTTGGAATAATTTGATGATAAATTGCTGGATTAGAGCAGTGCTTTTCCAAAGTGTGGGTCATAGTATACCTAGTGGTGGACTGGAGGTATTGCAGGTGGGCCTTAACCCTTTATTGGGCATTGGAAATTCTAAATTTCTACCCTAGGGTGTCTAGGGTTGAAATTTTAGGGTATAGGGTATAACATTTTCTAATCTAATCTATATATTGTATATATATATATATATATATATATATATATAGTGTTGGTATTACAGTTAGGCAACCATAACCCTGTAATCCTAACCCCTAACCTGTTGTTGTTTGGTCTGACACCGTGGCGTCATCCCTATCTGTGACACAGCCTAACCTTCGGTGAGGCTCTCTGGGCCGCAGGATGCCATTTCAGATATCCGCAGAAGTTACTATTTATAGCCACTTGCTTGATAAGAGTTAAAGTTGCAGTATGTAACTGGTTTGTTGTTAATTATATATTTTTATTCTTTGGCATAGGCAGTATAGACAAATGCTAAAGGCGTCACAAATTTCACTATCATACTAAAACTAGCGAGTAGTATTATTTCTCACTCGTCTTTTACCGCTTTATCCTCCACATGAGGGTCGCAGGTGCCAATCCCATCGCACAGTCCACCGTGGAAAGGTCGCCAGTCCATCACAGGGACACATAGAGACAAACAACCATTCATGCTCACACCTACAGTCAATTCAGATTGTCCACTCTGTCAAATTTGTCCAAATCTGCATGTTTTTGGATTGTAGGAGGACACTGGAGAAAACCCACAAGGAGAGAACATGCTAACTCCATGCAGAAAGACCCTTGTTTTCATGAAGCCAGGACTTCTCTATGTAAAGGCAAGAATGCTAACCACTACCACCATACTATTATTTCCCAAAATGACAAAAATAAACCTGCAGCCTATTTAATAATAATAAACTACTATGTCTCTCCACCATTTCTTGATGTTATTGACAATAATAATGGACTCTCTGGTGTCCAGGGAAGGAGAGGAAAAAAGGAAAGAAGACGAGGAAAAACATGACAAAGACAGAGTACAGTGAAGATAATGTAATGCAATGATTTTTCTGTTGCATTTGAGTGCAATTATACTCATACAAATGTGAGGTTGAATTCCTACTTGTGTCAATACTGGGTTCTTTAATGTCTTATATTGTAGGCTATTGTATTTCAATGTTTGTATTTATTTATTTCTAATTGCAATCTTACTTATTGTCAGCTGCTTTGATTGGGGGCAACTTCAGTTTCTATTCAAAGCTATTCAGTTTGTTGTGTGAGTGTATGAAAATTGGCAGTGGCAGCGTCCTTATTTATATGCTGCGTCCTTCACTGTCCTCAAAATGGGCTCTGCCACGCACTGGGCTACAATCAGACCTGACTGTTTGTGTGTGTACAGTGAGTAGAGCAGAGGTGGTGGGAGCAAGAAGAATTTATCCCATCAAACTGCTGAATAACAAGCCTTCTATAACCACCTTCCAATTCAATTCTGATTCAATTCACATTATAGATGTTATCATTTATTTTTCTGGCCTTTACCTGATCGTGAGCAGCATTATTGAAACAGTTTAGGAGGGAATTTTCATGGGGGGGAAATTGTCTGGGGATGTAGGTTATGGCCCAAAGAAGAAGTTAGTAGATTTTGGCAGAGAACAGCAAAAAAAAAAAACAACAACAACAAAACCCTGTGAGATACAGTATGTGTGTGTATTGACAGTTAAGAAACAGTGGTTATTTATTATTATATTTACTCACTTTTCACAACCTGCAGCCTCATCCTTTGGTGACCACACTATTACTGATACAACTAATGATGTAAGCCACAGTGTTAACAGCTATTTACCCTCCACTTCACTAATGGAGATGTTCACACAATCTGTGGCAGAGCACATACATATTCACCTCTGACTGTACTGTAGTACTCTGAGTTAGTGTGTTTTTGCCATAAAGCTCCACACACTAAGAAATCAAAGCACGAGACTGTACCTAAAAGGTACAAATGCTTTGTCGCTCCAGTTGTACCCTATCAGGGGTACAAGCACTGTACCTTCAAAATGTGTACCTGCTTGTTTGTACCTCTAAAGCACATTATGTCAAACTCAAGGCCCGGGGGCCAGATGTGGTCCGCCACATCATTTTATGTGGCCCGCGAGTGATTCATCGGTCTTTAAAATCTGTGTTAAAATATGTCTATGCTGCTTTAAGGCATGCGTTGACCATAAACTACATTTCCCACAATGCATGGCGATTGCCTTACCACGCAGTGAGGGTAAGTGAAAATACAGAAAGTTATTTAGCAATATCTTACAGAGTAGTTATTTTTATTTTACATTATATTTGGTTACATTTAGTTACATTTACTCTGTATGACAGTTGGCCTACTGCAATTTTCAAATCGCAGGAGGCGCAATATTTGTTAAAGCCAAAATGTGTGTCAATATATCATTTTAGATGAATCATTTTCTTCATATACATCATATCATATTCTTCAGACTGCAGGAAACATCTTTGTTTCTCACAGATCTGCACAAATATCACACAGTAAATCATTCTACATAATGTTTTCCGATTGAAAATGAGAATCATGATTTACATTCCCTCTGATATTGCGAATCGTATCGCAATCCCTGTTTAAATAATCGCAATTAGATATGTTTTATAATTAGATAATTAGATAATGAGTTTGACACCCCTGCTCTAAAGAAAACTTTCTGCACCCCATAGTGCAGGGGTCTGCAACCTGCGGCTCCAGAGCCTCATGTGGCTCTTCAGCACCTCTGTAGTGGCTCCTTCTCGCTTTGAAGGAAAAAACTTTTCATGTTTTTCCACACTTTATTGTCAAGTTAAACGCGTAAAAAGTGTTTTGAATATTTTGTCCGTCACACCCAATTGTAAAAATCTCCCCTGAAAGCCATTAAAGTAATGCGTACATGAAGAAGTTCACATTTGGAGTCCTGTCCATCCTTAGATCCATATATTTAGGCCAGGCAGATTTTCACAGACATAAACTACATATAATTGTACATAAAATTTCATCTCAAAGTCATTTTTCTACACTTTAGAGGTTTGGTATCAACGTGGGACAAACTGTAGTTCTTTAAATATAGCATGTGTAAAAACGACAACTTTACATGTGATTTTATCTTCATTTTAAGGATCAAATAGGTTTTCTGCGGCTCCAGAATAATTTTATTTGGGTGGAGAGGGGACAAAAATGGCTCTTTTCATTCTAAAGGTTGCAGACCTCTGCCATAGTGACATAAATGTACCTGTACACAATGAGAAAGGTACAGTGCTTGTACCCTGATAGGTTACAACTGGAGCGACAGCAAAAGGTACAGTCTCGTACTTTGATTTCTTAGTGCAGGCTCTGCAGTGAGTGCTCACACTGCTGCTGCTGCTGCTGCTGCACCACAGCCGTTTATTTTGGTGAACTGTCGCTTTAAGAAGCCCTTCATTGCGCACAGGCGCTTACAGCAGCTCATCACATGATTCTTCTCTTGTGACAATCCAGACAGAAAGGAAAAGCCTTTCTGACTTCCACCGGAGTTATAAGGCACTGCGATGTCAGACACCAAGTGTTGTTTTCGTGCCACAGGACCAACAGCGAGGAGGGACATGGAGTTAAGTTAACCATTACCACACTGACTTGGATCATTCCCGCCCTTTGAAGTAAACATTTGGTAAATATTTGGGGCTGTTGCGCCGTCGGGGACTCAAAGTTGGCGCATGGAGAGGGACGAAGTTTCATTTTTGCGCAGCGTCTTTTCTTTGTTTTGCGTGCGTGTTGTCAGCCAGCGTCGCGCGGCGTCTGAACACTGCGAATCAAAGTAACCGGAGTTGACTTTTTTTTTTTTGGAGCCTCTCCGCTGCTGTCGAAGGAGACACGAGTGAGCGAGCGAGCGAGCGAGCAGGGGGGAAACAGCGAGGACACGAGACGAGTCTGACTTGAGGACGCATTATTACGTCGGGGGTGCGATGGTGGACAGCAAACCTCTTCTCCAGGACAAACCTCCCGCCTACAACACCGTCCCGGGAGCGTATGAGTACGGCCCGCAGCAGCAGCAGCAGCAGCAGCAGCCGCAGCCGCAGCAGGGATATGGAGCCATTCCTGCTCCTTCCGCCCCGCCGCCCTATCCGTACCCCGATGTCCAAGGCAAGTGACTGCGCTCATGTCGCGCACGTACACGTCGAAACACACATTTACAACATTAGAAGTGAAGTCTGTGTACGGAAGAAAGCGAGGGAGAGAGAGAGGGAGAGTTCAGACTCCTCTACACTTCCGCCCTCGTTCACACGAACGCTTGTTCGGTCTCAGTGCGTCATCAAGTGTTTCTGCCTCATAATGTCAAATATCAATCCGAGATTAAAAGTTTCCCCGTGTGTCCTCTACAATAGAGCGCATGCGCAATGTAGCTTCATAGACATGTTTACATACATACATTATGAACCCCCTGCACTATAACACTATAAACAATCACATAAGTAAATAAATACTTACTTATGTACTTTGTTACTGAACTTTAGTACAACATTCACGTATCTGTATTTTACTTTGTTATTTATATTTCCAGCAACTTTTACTTCTATAACACTATAAACAATCACATAAGTAAATAAATACTTGTGTACTTTGTTACTGAACTTTAGTACAACATTCACGTATCTGTACTTTACTTGTACTAGCAACTTTTACTTTTACTCCACTACATTTCCTCTAACTATCTTTGTTACTCGTTACTACCAAATAAAATCAGAAGAAGAATAGTTTGTAATGGTCTGTGTTTATATAGAGCTTTTATAGTCTTGAGCTACTTTACACTACAGTTTTGATAGAGTTTATCCACTCACACATGTCACACACTTCAGCATGGGGTAAAGTGCCTTGCTCAAGGACACACAGACTAGCAGAGCCAGGAATTGAACCCACAACCTTCCAGTTGAAAGACAACTCTCACTACCACTGAGCTGCCATGGCTCAATCCTTACTCTTCATCTAAAACTTAAGTACAAAGAAAATTACTTTTGATACTTAAGTACAGCAAATGTCATATACTTTTAAACTTAAGTATTATCTACCAAAGTTATTTTCTGGTAAGAAACAATACTGTTTCATGTATTTAATACTTTTACGCACTGTAGTTCAGACACAAAGTGCAGATTGGAGATGCACACCATGACTGATTGTATTTCATTTTTAAACTACATTTAATAAAACAAAACAAAACAAAACAAAAAACTTAATCAACCAGTCAATAGCTACACTATTTATTTATGTATTTATCTATCTATCCATTTATTTATGTAATTAAAAGATTGACATTAATAATTCCTTTTATTTGGATTATTATTATTAGTTTCCGATAAACACCTGTAGCATCAGAATCAGAACGTGTGGCCCAGCACACAGAGTAATCTCAGACCTATTTTAAAAACAAGTTAATAAGAATATGGATATGTATTAAGTGCATTGGTGCATGTGTGACTAGTCTTAAAGGTTTATTGTTTTTTTTTGTTTTGGTTTGTTTTTTTAAAGATGTTTATGACAGTGGAAATGAAGGGTTTTCTGTAAATGTTTTTCTTAACCAGGGGAAGTTTACAGCCCAATATACATAACTATAGCAATAAAGTCACTGACATACAGGCCGAGTCATTTTTGTTTGAATATCTTATCTTCTATCCACTCACTTTCCACTCCATATTGATCTTTGGTATAACCAGCAGTTCTCGTAGTGTATAAGTGTGCTGTATACGAGAGAGGCAGTCATAACATGATTGTGATTTTTTATTTTATTTTAAGAGTATTAGTGAGTGCTTTCCTGAAAGGAAGTTAGATTTCCCGCACTTACACTATAACTTCCTGGTTCGCTGTAGGCTGAGGAATAGTTTTGGTTTCCTCACAGAGAAAGGCGTCTCCCTATCACAGGAACAGTAAAAAAAATAAATAAAAATCAGGTGAATGCAATGCATGCGTGTCACTATCAAAGTTCTCTGTGTCGTACATGTGTCACTACAAATGTCCACAAATGATCAGAAAAGTCAGCAAAAGCCTAAACGTGTCAGTGAATCTGTGCAAATTTATTTATTTCGATTTCATGTAAAAACACTTTTCAACACATTTCTGATTTATTTTGGACCAAACCACTTATCGATTTACCAAGAAAGTAATGTATTTATTTCTTTTTTATTTTAATGTTCATTTAACAGGGACAATACATACAACATTGCCACAGAAAATGTGATGCATGTAAGACGTCTATCTTCAGCTAATTTGCAGTCTTTGTCCCTGGTCAGGCTTTAGAGTAGAATAAAATATTCTGAATACAATAAATGCAATTATACAAAGGCGGTGGATAATACAGTGAATAGGTACAAATAAACACAGCTGCAGTTATACATTTCAGATTAAAACACAAGTTAAATTGAGCATAAACATAGACTAAAGTACTGTATGGACAATGACTTGAGAGAATATTCACATTTCTGCTGCTGCTTTAGCCACAATGGAAAGATGAATCAATTATGTCTTTATAGCTGTTAGTTTCAGCCCTATAAGTAACCAACCAAATAAAACACAGACTGAATAAAGGTTTAACGACATCAATAACAACACAAAACAGCACATGGATATTTAACATCTGTAAAAAAAAGTGAGTTTTCAGTTAAAAACATCATTCTCTGTCACCCACAGGATACCCATCAGCCCAAATGGGCCCTGCTGTATCCCATCAGCCTTATCCTGGGACTTATGCCATCATCCAACCCTCAGTAGTGGTGGTCGGAGGCTGCCCTGCCTGCAGGTGAGAACACGCACATACACATAAAATTTAACTAATTTTCAGACACAAACTTCAGAAAACGTCAGGGGTTTTCAGACAGCTGCTGCTCACGTACTATAAAAGCAGCAGGAGATGGTCTGAGTGAGATGGATTCACAGCAACAGCAGGGGGTTCCAGCGTCTGGAACCTCAATGATGAGTTTGTCACACGCTTATTATTCTTACCTTTTGACTAAGGCTCGAGCTGTATTTGACTGTTCGAGTTTCAGAAGAAAGTTTCACATCGATTTCATTGCGCCTGAGTCATCACCAGTCAACATCACATCCTGTCAGTCAGATGACTTCAGCATGAGACATGTGACCGCGTTGGTCAGGCCACACCGGGCCAAAGGTGACTGCAGGACAACCATGCACAAGCATGCCCTTTTTAAAAAAGAGGTTGTGCTGCCAGCATGACCTTTTTACTGATTCAAAGTGAATCAATAAGAGGAGTTTAGAGTTAGAACTTGGTAAGCAGTTAGTAACTTTGATGGCTGTCAGTCTGGGAATTTCTTTCTCCTTCTTTTATCCCCCTACTGTATATTCTTTCCAGTTAGTATTCGTCTTTCCTCTATAGCAGGGCTGGCAATATGAGCTTAAATGTGTAACACGGTTAAGACATTCATGATATTTCACATAATTTCAAAGTAAAAGGTCTTGTTTTGATATGGAGTGATGCATACTTCACAATAAAAGCATAATCAGGAAGCAAAAATAATTCTAACAATGTCAAAAACTGCAACAATAATCTAAAATTAAGTAAATTAAGTAACACTGACAACTGCAATTTAAACACCAAAGAAGATTTTGCGTGCGTGCGTGCGTGCGTGTGTGTGTGTGTGTGTAAGCAGGTCCAGAGTTCTAATCTGTGTTTTCACCATAGCCAACACTTGGCCCGGGTTAATGATTGCTACACTTCCTGGCAAAAAAGTGGAGGACCACACACACCATAACCAGTTAATACCTATCTCTAACCATAATTTAAACTTGGCTCAACACTTAACTAGCTCCTCAGAAATCAGCTCAAGAGAATTTTAAAAGAAAACCTGATTTTAGGAGCTAGAATAATATATTTTTGATGGGATTAAGTCAGTTTTATCATGACCGCAGAATAACTGAGGCCTATAAAAGATTGTTTCTATTTGTTTCCCAACCCCAGTGAAAGTCCATATCTAAGGCATGAGCTCACATGACATCAACAGGAACTTCGGCAGCTTCTCGTTTCCTATCTTTTTTTTCCGAGTTATCGCTTGGTCGCGGCAGATTTACAGTGTCGGTCAATGTGGTGAAGTCATGAGACCGTGTTTAGCTCGGTGTTTACAGTGAACCTGGATTAAAGCCTTCAACACTCCCTCACTCGCTCACTCCCTTCAGAACAAGTTCCTCCACGTTTCACGGTGTTCGTGAGGCGAGGCAAAACAAATCGTCCAGATTGAACTCACTTTGATTTCTTTATTCATAACAACATTATACTTGTCCAGAACTCGTCAAAGACTTTATTGCTCTGTAAATGAAGCATTTCCTTTTTTTTTTTTTTTTTTTTTTATAATGAGGTCAGACTCAAACAGAGCTGTTTATTCTTTATGGCTTGTTGTTGAAAGCCATGGTTCAGATTAGGACACTCTCACAATGCTGTAATTAACATTTGTTTTGTCAGTGGCAGACCTACCTTCCTGCACTGATCACCGTGATGTTGTCACTATCAGACAAAACTGTCCTCGGCGTGTGTTTGCTCTCCATTTTGAGGGCAGAGCTCTGACAAGAGAGCTGCACACGTTCTCCTGAAACGAAACATCTGGTGTTGACTCTCGCGCCAGATGTTTCATTTTTTTCAGACACATTTATTTAATTCATTTATTGATGGCCATCTGGACGTAAAGAGGATTTTTTTTTTTTAGCAAATGACATAAAGTGTTTCATAAACTAATTATGGACTCAAGTAGGGCAAATAATAATAATAATAATAATAATTAAGTAGTAACAGAAAAGTAAAGTAATACTTTTTTTTGTTCCATTCAATAAACAAATCATGATTAAAAATCAACATTTTGAGTTTTGGGAAACACCAATCCATATCTTACAAGATTTTCTGACATTTTATAGACAAACTAATTGTTTAATCATGAAGGTAATTAACAATTTTTTTTGAAGAAAGTCATACAATATGCAGCCCTAGACGAAAGCTTTAAAGGTGCAGTGTGTAAGTTCATCTAATGGTGACAATACAGATTGTAACAGGAGAGGTGTATCAGAAAAATAGGATGGTCTTCATTTACCGAATGTGCTATCATGTGTAATATCGGCAATATTTTAATTGCAGATAAAATATCAGCAGAACTTCATATAGCTGCTGCTCTTATCTATTATTTTTATTTGTCTATATTTTATATTTTTTACCTATTTTTATATATAATTTATTGCCCTTTTATACAGCTTGCGTCCATGTCTTTGTATTTTATGTTTTTAAAAATTTCATTGCGGAATCACAATGACAATAACACTTCCTTTATGTCCTTACAAGTACACACACGTACAAAACGTGCTCTTTACATTTGAACTCCTGTTAAACCTTGGCAGCACAAGATGGTGCACTTTGTAAAGGAAAAATCCCAATAAATATCTAATGTAATGCATTTTTATGTTTACGTGATAATATAAACTTGTCATTAGTACCTTACATTTTTGCCAGTTACTGTTAAAGTGGTGTTTTTTTTTCTCTAATGTGTGTGTGTTGTAGAGTTGGTGTCCTGGAGGATGACTTCACCTGTCTGGGGATCATGTGTGCCATCTTCTTCTTCCCCCTCGGTCTTCTCTTCTGCTTCGCACTGCGTCAGAGAAGGTGCCCCAACTGTGGCGCCACCTTCGGCTAGAGGGACCAAACCACAGCTCACACTCTCACACACACACACACACACACACACACACACACACACACACACACACACACACACACACACACACACACATACATACACACATGCTTGTGCTCCCATGCATACACAAACACACACATGCACACGTATAATCCAGCAATTTTTGTGTCTTTTTTTTTTGGTTATCTTTCTTAATAATGTACATTATCGCTGTTGCCAATATGTTATGTAAAAGAAATGATCAAGATATTACCATGAATTAGGCTGAGGGATTTCTTTTTATTATTATTATTATTATTATTATTATTATTATCAGAGGCTTATGTAGAAATCTATTTTCATCAGCTGGCTGAGGATGTATTCTAGTATAATATGTAAGTGTCCAGCTGTTGTCAGTGCCTTCACTACATGCAGAGTGAGCTTCGGAGATTCTATCAGTTATGATTTATTCTGTGGATCTGAGCAGAACTCCTTCATGTTTTGAAAAGCCAGAATAATCAGTGTTTTTCCTTCTTTTTTTTTTTTTTTTTTAAATTTGCTGGCATTTCTATTCATTTACACTGAACTCTTTTTAGTTATTAAGTAACAGCAAGCATGTAGATCACGTTACTTCCCTTCATCCCTTCTTTGGGTTCATAACAGATATATATATATATATATGTATATGTATACAGTTTGAGCTTTGTGATGAATTCTATCTTATTTTTGTTCTTTTTCTTTTGGATGATTGTGACATGGAATAACAGACACACAAACATGTTAAAAGAAAAATATATATGTGTGTATATATATATATATATGTACACATATATATATTTATATAAAGATCCCTGAACATGAACTGTCCCACCTGAAACGATCCACTCGTGTCAGAGACGAAGCCTACAGCAATTTTGTCCGTTTTTTGTTGATCTATTTCTTGGGGCCATATTTGCACTGACCGTGTTTTTGTTTGATGATAATTCTACTGGGTTGTGCTTTTCCAGGGCCAATACAGACCTCAGGTACAAACAATCTGAAACGCCCTCGACTTTAAAAAAAAAAAAAAAAACCTCAATCACTGTTTGACTCTGGACTCCTGTGACGGCGGCGCAGACTCGTCCTTTTAACGATCCCTTTAAGGACGCGTGCGGATGGCAAACGCTGAAGAAATCTCTCAATAATATGTATAATCTTTGGGTTTCTTTTTTTTTTTTTTTTTTTAAATCTTAGTACTCTACTCTGTGACAAGTCACCCTCTGCACCTTTCTTCCCAGCCAGACAATCAAGAATGTCAATGTCCCTGTCCCTGCAGTCTCTGCAATGTCTCCATGTCCGTGTCTTCCATCAAAGCAAGAGGATATAGAACTGCTCACAGCAGACGAGAGGAGGTGTATAGCTGGGGAGAAAAAAACCACACTACGCATGCTCTTATGATTGAGGTTCTTACTTTTTATATAAGTAACTGTAATTAAAAATTAATGCTACTTAACTTTTGAGCACTTGTTTTTTTTTTTTTTTTTACATCCTCTCTGTCAATACACTGCATGGAAAGTGAAGACTTTTATAATGATAGTAAGATCATGACCAGAAGAAACAGCAAATTGAAGAAATAAATGTTTATTTTTCCGACAGCACATTCTTATCAAGGGAGTAACGTGGGCCAAAGACCTGATCTGACGTGCAGACTGGTCTTTGTGTGTAATCAAAGCAGAAATAGTTTCACTGTGAATGTAAAGATCAGTTTTTGTTTTTGTTTTGCCACAACTCATGTCCACAATCTGAAGGACGGCACCGGTACGTGTTATTTTACAGTAGGCGAGTACTGTTTACTGTGTCCTTAAGGCAAAAGTACTGTGTGTCCAGGATCAACGTCGATCGGTTTGAATATTTATATACAAAGGGGATAAAGATCACTTGTGTGCTGATGCGTCTCTTTAAATGATTGCAATTTCCACTTGCTTTGCAACATTTTTCATAAGGGACCTGAGGGTGAAACACAGGCGCCGTCTACATTCATCTACTGTCCTATGGCAACAGAAATGAGTTCCAACAGTTTGTCATTTTTTTCGACGACACGCGTACAGCATAAATATCTTTTATATTTTATTCATCTGGCTCTCAAGTGCAGTTAAGACTGTGGTCGTTTGAACATCACCACCGCACACAGAAGCACAAAAAAGACATAGAAAAAAATTCAGACATTTAATAATATATATAAGCATCTGTTCTGTCGATAACATGGTCCGAAAAAAATACTTCCATGTGAGAGTTTGCAGCAGGAAGGGAATCTTAGATTCAAAATGGCATTTTTCTCAGTGCTGGCCAACTTGTGTCTTGGTCTCATTCAGACCGGGGAAGGGACAGCTGCTGGTCAGTAAAGGCAGGACAGTGCTGTATGTCCCGGGCAGAGGACACTGGAAGATTGTTGTGGGACTTGAGGGGAACCGAAGCTGGGGCGGAAATGTGGACAGATCAGACGACCGGCGCGGATCGGTCGTTAGTGACGGTTGGACGTAGCCTAACTGTGGCGAATGGGTTCCCTCCTCTGTGAAAAGGCATCAGAGATCAATCAATGAGTGAAGCTTGTCTTGAGCGAGAGAGAGAAAAGCATGCTGTCAACACTCGCCTGTGACTTACGCGAGGAAAGCAGGTGGAGGTCTCGAGACACCATTTGCCTGTGGAGAAAAACACACACACACGGTATCACTTACGGGTCACAAGACTACCACGCATATCATCTCATTGAATAACCATGACACATTAGCATTGTGAATGTCACAATACCCCCTCCCTCCCTCCCCCTCCTTCAAAATGTCTTAAACACACAGTACATGATCACACAAGGCTGCAGAAAGTGGACACGCTGGATTAAAAGTTGGGGGAGAGTGTGTGGGGGTGGCGTCACATCACAAGACGCCTTGTGGAATCTGGACCTTCTGGAATTTCAAGTCTGTTCCACATTTCGAAAACACATTATGTTTTCCTGTGACGCAAAACACACTTTCACAGGAAGCTCTGTTAAACATAAATGGTACGTGTTTTTTTTTTCCTCATCTTTGCAGAAAGAAGGTTAATATATAGGAGGACGTGATGTTTACACCCAGTTTTTATCTTCTAATCAAGGCAGTAAAAGTGGGGACAAGGAAGTTGGAAATGCATGTAGCTGCACCTGCACAAACAAAGACACACACAGGGACATTACACAAACAAGCACGACACACCAGGCTGCATATTTCACATCATTTGAATATGTCTTTACCTCTGCGGCCGATCAAAATAGCACCACAGAAACATTTACACATGGGTGTAAACATTACACAGTGTTAGTGTGTTTACTGTCCACATTTATTTGTGGTTCAAAGTGTGCCCAGAATGCACACAATTGGACAAAAAAGTGAACAATGACAAATTTAAGTCTACAATCTGGAAAAATGTATGATCACTGTCGTAAACAACAACGACAAACACAAAACACAAAGGGTTTAATGTCAGTTATACAAGCAGCTAGTTATGCTATTGGAGTCTCACTCATTTCAACGTGCACTACCACACAGATTCCACAAGAGGTCAGGAGCGGATAGGGTGGCAGATGTTGAACAGGTCTTTTTCAGCATTGCCATGATCCCAGTCACTTAGCTGTAGTGCTGTTTTCCACAGAACTCTCATTTGTCCTCCCTTTTTAAACAGATGTTTGGCTCACGAATCACAGAGCTGAATAACCAACGTGGACACACCAGTACGGAGTTGTGTGTTCTCTGTGTGTTTTCTTAAACGATTGAATCTGTTTGCGAAGTGAGTGTCCAGTGTAATGTCCTGGTCTCTGTGATTTGTGCAGGGCAGAGTTCTGTGAATCAGCGTCTCTGGGCTCTTGTCTTTGCCTCGCTGTCCTCACTTCCTGCGTTGGTGCCTTTGGCGTCGTCTTAGCCCGGACGCCCACTTCAAGAGAGAGAAGCCACAGCATAAACTGTTTCCACTTAGTTTGTCCAACTCTGGACTGATGATTATCTAAACTCTCAACTAGATGACATGGTGGCCTCCCCCCCAAAGAGTTAAAACATAACTCATTAATGCTTGATAAACATCTCTATGTGATGTTTTCACACCAGTATTGTTGTCTTTATGAGTTTAAGCCTCCAGTCTCCTCAGCTTTTGTTGGATTCCCACACTTTTCCCATCCTACACTCTTGAAAGTAAGCATGAACAAGAATAACACAATGATAAATGCAACAGCTCAGGAATTAGACTGATACTGAACACTTAGGTCAAAATGGTGTCCACTCCTTTAACTTTCTCTGTTGATCTCTTTCTCTCTCTCTATCTCTCTTTCCATCCTCTAAATATATTCATTCCTGTGAGTCATTATCTTTTTCTTCCACACAATGCACCAAACCAGTGAGGGTGCATTTTTCTCTCATGGTGACAGTGCATTCCAGGGTAACCCCACCTCCCCCGGCCCTTCTGTCTTCTCTTCTGCCCCCACTCTCCTCCTCTCAGCTTTCCTTCTCTGGACCAAGAGAGAGTTCCTGTTTGCTTCGATGACACCAAAAATATGTGGCAAAAGCACTGGTAACATTGTTTTTTTACGCGCGTAATTTGTTATAAAGCTCGATCTGATCTTCGTCCAAATCAAAAGCACAGGCAAACACGTTGTGCTTAAGTACATTTACACACACACACACACACACACACACACACACACACACACACGCACACATGCAAATTTTTTCAGAGTGCACAACCTGAGAAAATACATAAACTAATGCAGCACACACACGCATCTACATGCCAGGTGGTGGTCCACACAAGTATAGCAAGACAAGAGCGTATATACACACACACACACACACACACACACACACACACACACACACACACACACACACACACACACACACACACACACACACACACACACACACACACACACACCGGGCATAATGTCCCCACAAGGAAAATTGTCCCCACAAAAAAGGTGTTTTGCCAGGGGGTGGTCTACACAAGCATAGTAAGACAAGAGCACACACAAGCACGCATGCACGCACACACACTGTGACAATAAAGTTCATCAAAGTCACAGCTAGTCTTTAACTATCCAAACACAAAACCATGCGCATACTAACAACTTCATCCTCCCACTCTTACTCTGAGCTGATCATAAACCAGCTGTATAGCTGCAGAGAACTTTTTCCCACACACAAGTCTATTCTGGGATGTAAGTGTGTGTGTGTGTGTGTGTGTGTTTGTGCTTTGAATAGAACTAAAGTAGGGGTTCTGTAAGTTTTAAGAAAAGGAGGGAAAACTACATTTTAAGTTCCCCTTATTTGTCTATTTAACTCTGGAAAAAAAGGTGGGAGGGAAGTAGAGAGGGAGAGGAAAGGCATGAAATGAAGACAGGCAGGTAAGAGTTGAGATGTGGAGATAAACAAACAACGTCAAGAGAAACTGAAAGACTCAGAGCAGCAAGGAGGGAAGGATGGTATCAGGTTCACTCAGAGAGGAATTCCACAATAATGCTGAGCCAGTGATGGAGAGATGTGACACTCGCACACACACACACACACACACACACACACACACACACACACACACACACACACACACACACACACACACACACACACACACACACACACACACACACACACACATGCGGTGTATCTGCATGTGGCTGCAGACCAAATGAGTGGTGTATAATAAATACTGCAGGGGCAAGAAAGACAAAAGTATCTCTTTGTGCCATCTGACCACTGAACCTCCACCTGGATCAAACATCACGAACAGTAAAAAAATAGCCACAGTGGTCAATATATAATATATAATATATATTATTACTTGCCACTTTGTTAAGCTCCATGATTTAGACATGCAGACAAGGTCAAGACGACCTGCTGAAGTTCAAACTGATTTCAGAAACTGCTGATTTTCTGTGTTTTTGTGCACACAAGAAGAAAAAAAAAAGTATCCAGTGAGCAGTTCTCTGGGTGAAAACTGTTGACGCCAGAAGTCAGCGGAGATGATAACCTCGTACATGCTCTCTGATAAAAGTAGCTTTGGTGTGATGCAGTGCGGAGAGTGTGCGTGCATGGATGACATGAGGTGCAATGCACAGGTCAATTTGACCCTGACATACCGCAACACATTTACATTAATGCAGCGTAGGAGAGGAGAACTAAACAAGCTTTTCACAGAGGGGGAAACCGCAGGATTGATTGAGACTTTGCATGGTATGTAAATGGAGGGACGTTTAAAAAGTAAGGACTATGTTGAAATGTGAAACTGCTAAAAAATGTATTTCCCAATAACACAACAAAAAATATTTGTACAAACAAACATTATTATTGTAATCATATCTTTGGGTGTATATATATATGTATATATATATATGTATATATTAAAAAAACATGCAATGTAGAGATACAGAGAGATTTATTTATTGTAACATTAGTTGACTGTGTGGCGTGTGTGCACTGGGCGTGTCACCTAGCCTGACCTTGGCTCTGTCCTCATGTGTGTGGCAGTGTTACTGCCTCTCACTGCAGCCCAGTCTCCAGGAGACCCATTATCAGCACACCAGGGATTATTGTAACAAAGATGAGCTTCTTTACAGCTGTGTCCTACTCAGCCACTGCCTTCATCTCCTGCAACCATGTGAGGAAGAGTGTTGGGACAAGCAAGTTTGTCAGTAGAGCTACAAAATGGCCCGTGTGATATAGGGCTGGGCGATATATTGAAAATGTATCGTTATTGAAATTTACGATGATAATCTACATCATTTTGCCGATATATTTGATAATTAAAAAAAAACAACAAAAAAATACAAAATAAAAGTCGCTCTTGGCTGTGTGTGTAGGCAGGCTACGGGTATGTTCATATGTCCCTTTAAGACACTCAGACGTGTACAGCATGTGTAGTCTTGCCTGAGAGCACACACTCCACCAACACTTGCAACAATATTATGTAAAATCTCTACATTTAAACATCTAAAAACGACACAACTAATGTCTGATACTGCATTTTGTTGAATAGGGTAAATACAGTGGCTGAAACATTTTCAACACTGTGTAAATCTATGAGATTGAGATTGTCTGCCCCGCCCCTGATTGGTTTCACCTGCTTTCAATTACCTCTTGTATAAATAGTCCTTGTCTCGCCTTGTCTTGATGCCAGTTCGTCTTGTTCGGTCCATGTGTTAATGTCGTCAAGAAGTTCTAGCCGGAGCTTCATGTTTCCAGGTTTTTGTTGATTGATTTTGAGATTTTGTTTGATCCTCCTTGTGAGCGCAGAAACTTTTTGTTAAAACTTTTCCTCGTTTTTTGAGTCGTGCATTTGTGTGCACCAGTGTCGTGTCTAGTGCTGTCAGTTTAGCCCAATTTAACGGCATCAATTGTATTATCGTGAGATTTACGCTCGTTTTTTGTTTTTTTTAACAACTAGTAACGCTAGAAAAACTACATCGGAACTAGCTAGAGTGGAAACCAGAACCGAAAGCCCGCTTGGGTCTCGCCTCCCTGCCTCACTGGGTAAGTGAAATTGAATTTCTCACTTAGACATTCAGAGCACACACGCCGTAGCTGGAGAGATCCGCGAGAGGGTTAACGCAAGAGCATTAAAATGAGAAAGTATAATGGGACAAAAAGAAATCAAGGGACATTTATAATAGATAAAAATGTGCGATTAATTGCAATTAATCGCAAGTTAACTATGACATTAATGCGATTAATTGCGATTAAATATTTTAATCGTTTGACCGCACTAATTAAAACTTTTCACTGTTTTTTTTGAGTCGTGCATTGGTGTGCACCAGTGTCGTGTCTAAAGCCGCCACGTGACTTCATCCTCTTTAGTCAGTCTCTCAAAATTAGCGACTTCTTACTTGGTTCGAATAATCACGCTGAAGCTCAGACAAACAGCGTTGAAAACACATACGACTTCCTTGGCAGAGTTTACCAAAGCAAGTAAATGAGCTCAAGCTAAGAATGAAAATATCAAGAACGAGAGCTTTCACCATGTCCTTGTGCATCATATGAAGCTTTTTCTGGGATAACGACGCCGTAGTTAATAAAAACACTAGCATCTAACTGTATCAAGGCTGAATTCTATATATATATATATATATATATATTTTTATTGTGAATGTCAGCTGACACTGAGAGTGTATCAGAGTTAGGTCAGGTTTCCATTGCAAACATAAAAAGCTCATGTGACACCACACACATTCATGCACATGCAAAAACTCACACACCCACAGATACTGTCATCAGCAAGCAAGATAAAGCTGCACAGCTGAGGGTACAGTCGTCATGCTACAGCAGGTATCAGGTGAGACGTGACCTCGTGGCACAGTGGCAGAGCTGCACCAGCAGTCTGCCAGTCGACCCGATAACATTTCTTCGAAGTGGCTGAAACCCCACCCTCCCCCCTGAAAAACAGAGAAAATGTCTGACACTCACTGTGTTGTGATCGGACGAGGAGGAAGAGGCCGCAGACGGCGTCGGGGAGTGCTGGTGGTTGTTATTTGGGGTGAACGTGCTGATGGATAAGCTGCTGCTCTTGACGGCGCTGTGCTTCGACGAGTCGCTGTAGTCCGCCGCGGGGAGCACCATGGTCGCCTCGTCCGTCTCCGTGTCCTGATGGTGCAGGTTGACCACGCTTCTGCTGCGGTACGGTGTAACAGCCACGCTGCAGGGGGGGAAGAAGACGGTGGAGAAACAGCGTGGATGTGATGAAGGATGACAGAAAAGTGAGAGTGGAGGAAGAAAAGTGGGAGAACTTTACTTTTTTCACAGATCAGGATAATGAATGGCGTGTTTATATCTCATTTCGCTTGGCGACATGAGATACAAAACAACAGACGCAGGCCACGGCAGCGCTGCGAGACGCCTGTAAACAGGTTTCTAGTATGACTGAAAACACAAAGAAGTGGCCACGAGGAGTTTTCAGAACTGAATTCTACCATCTCAACCAGTCGCTTTGACGAGATGAACTCATCTCACCCCAACTTTGCCTACACTGCTGCTGTATGCACACAAACAATCCCCACTCGACTAACCCACCAGTGGGGGTTTACGGTTCCAACTTTGTGTTTTTGTGACTGGCAGCAGTTGGTTGGCAGCTTCTCTGTGGGAGGTGGAGCACATTAAGGGCTAATAAACCGACGGGGATTAGTGTCTTTGAAGAAAAGCCTTGAGTTGATTTTCTCTCCATATATCAGGAGCAAAAATCTTATCAACACACAACATCCTGTTTAAGGATGTTTTTGCTGGGCTTGTGTGGAAAAATCCACTTTTACATAATGACACTGAAAACTGAAAGAAGCAGAACAACCTTGAAAGCCTTCACTATCGTATCAAGTGACGTTCATTCTGCTTCTGATTCTGAACCCACGATACAAATGTCCACCAAGCTGTGGAGCAGGCACTACTTTACGAATGTAGCAAAACCCATTCATTTCACAATCAACACACGCACACTGAAATGATTATTATTATGCAAAATAGGGCCGGTTGTGTATTGTATTTAATAAATATTACACAGGACACTTGTTTTGTTGACTTCAAACAACACGAGGCGTGATTATTTTGGCTCCATTACTATCGAGATCACACCTGAGGTCATTCATTAACTTAGGATCAAGCAGCGTTACTTTAATTATGCCACGTGCCCCCCCCTTCACGATCCTCTGCCATAAACAGCCTCCTAGTTTGGCAGCTTATTCAAGCAGAAAGATTTTCCATCTCTCCCCCTGCTGTCACTGCGTCCTTCGCCCTACATGAGTGTTGCTGCCACCACCACTCCAGCCTCCACCTGCAGGCTCACTCCCTGTTATCACCATATAATCATAAACGATGTGGTCAGAGCCTAAATGGCAAACTATGCTCTGCTGTAACAAGCATTTAATTTTTTTTCAGTTGTATAAACAAAACCAGTCATAACACAAGTGCAATATTCATATATAATAAGCTCATACTTTATATATTCTGGTATTTGTCTATAATGTACATCCTATTTTAACTTTTTATAGTCAATATCTTTCTATATTGTACTTTCACAGTATGTGAAAATGCATGTTTACTCTTTATTATCTGTATCTTTACTGTCTTTGCTGCTGTGACAATGTAAACTATCCCACTGTGGGACTAATAATGTCATGTGATTACTGTATGTTTGATGTTTACTTTTATGGTAGACAGCACTTGGAGATTTAGATGGGTATGGGTAATACAACGTGTCTGATGTTTCTGCTGTTGCCATTGGACCTGCCTAAGTTAAAGGTGCCATATGTAAGAATATGGCCAAAAAACGGTTACTACATTCAAATTCAAAATACCGAGGTCTTTTAGGTTTCGTTTTATGATGTAACTTGCAACCCGTGGTTGCTCGGCAGCTGAGACTCTACTGACTGCAATGATTGGTAGACGGCGGTAGGTGGCGCCACATGCCAAAACATGATTTCAAAACATAAACATGATTTGCAGCCTGCAAAATATTTTTTTTAATGCAAATATTTTGGCTGAACTGTTGTTGTTGGTGAGTTCAGTTTGTTATATGAACATTATTCCTGAGTCTCTGTGACATATTAGGAGAATTTTATGGCCAGTTGCTTTAGATTTATTACATAATGCACCTTTAACACCAAATTATAGTAGCACCAAGAAAAGCATCAGCAAGTAAAGGTAAATCAATAAGCAGTACTGGTAACAATAATTATCCCTGTCTATCTGTGAAAAAAGTCAGCTAATCAGAAGAGAGGCGCAGAAACTAGAGAAAATGTGTACTAGTTAAAGCTCAAGAGATAAACTAAACTGATCAGGCTCTTAACGATAAAAGACCACTAGGATTTGAAAGGTCAACAGAGGTAACTGAGGAAATACTGTAGACAACACAGCAGCAGCAGCAGGCTGTAACATGAAATCAGCTGATGGTGTGTGTGTGTGTTGTGTTAGCTGTGCTGTGGGGTCTTCTTACCTGTTGTTATTCATGATTGGCTCAGAGAGTGCAACGCAGTAAGACGAAGGGAACCAGCCCCTCCTGCAAGACAAGGACAAGAGAGAGAGAAAGAGGGAGAGTGGCCAAGTTAGGGATGATTACATCTGCATCATTTCAATAAACATATAGCACATTACATAATTGCATTTTTTTTTGACACCCAATGTGGCCCCACGGACCCCTCAAAGAGGGGCAGGGGGAAAAATAAGAATGTAGTACAAGCAGTGGCTCAATATCAAGCAGATTCATGATCTAAATGAGCAGAAATGTGAAAAACCTCTTTAGGGAAGAGAGATGCAAAGACAGATATTCCCTGCATAAGATATTATAGAGTTGTTTTGATGGCTGTATATACCAAGCGAATGTATGCCGATGGTAACCATGGTAGCAGAAGGCAGGAATCATTGTAGAAAAAATACTTCCTGTCCAATGGATGCCTCTGCTTTGCAAACAGAGATCTCGAATACTTGGAAAAACACCGCTACCGAGTGAGTCAACGTCTCAGTGCGGCGTCAAAGAGCTACCAGGATTGCGGTGGCCTCAGTAAGACAAACCACGCAGCATGTTGCTCCTGCCCACACACAACACACACCAAAATAAACTTGACTTCTTTATGGAGTTGATAAACAGGGGCGAGAACACGAAGCGAGTTTAAAAAAACGACTAGAATTAAAGGATAAAAAAACAACAACAACAACACTGTGAAAATACGTAGGGTGGAAAGGAAGTTAAATGGGAGAATGTGAAAAATGAGGCACAGCTCAAGGACTGAGTGTCATTGTGCTGTGAAGTTGCAAGATTGTTCAGCAGGTAGCCAGTCTCTCCCTCCACGTGAATAAATATGACTATTTACACATTTGGCTTTTGAAGAACAGGCGTTTCTGATAAAGTAGCTGGAAAACACACCTCACTCAACCTCACTCGCATTAATAATAGCTTTTATTTGTTAAGGGAAGAGTTTTCCCGACATCGCTTCCAGCACCAATGCCGCTGCTGGCCGCTGAACACAACCTGACATTAATAAAATGGGACAGCTTGCTCAAGGAGAGCTCACTCATACTGGTAGTCAGGAGGCGTTCACTTTCTCCGGTGACTCTTCTTGGACCGAAACAGCAAAACTGTAACGAGCCAGCTTCTATGATATGTTGAGGGGATCAGTTTTAGATTTAAGGAAGGCATTTTCACGTCATTGAATCTGGTGTATTTGTATATTACCACCACACTAATGCAGCTCTGTCTTGCTGACATCCATTCCTTCAGTCCATCAATATTGTGTGTGTGTGTGTGTGTGTGTGTGGGTATCTGAATCAGCCCGAGCTGTTGCCAGGCAAGTTGCCGGGAAACACTATCAAAGCTGCTATAAGACAAAGGAAGAAAGCCAGCAAGAGACTCAAACCTCCAGCAGGACACACGAAAAAAGCCTTTATTATTCTCGTAAAAAAATAATAATAAACAATTTTAAAGCCTTGAGGCGCTGCGGCTCGTACCCCTGCAGACACAAGGCGGCGAGGCTAAAGTTGATCTCTGTGGCAGCCGCACTTTTTCAAAGAAACTCACAAATTATTCTTTTCTGCCCTTGATCATTTTTCTCTTATATATTCACCAGGTAATTTCCCTGGACAGAGACAGAGATCAAACCTGATGAATGATTAAAATTCAAAAACACACTTCCAAGGGCTTCAGATCAAGTCCCTGCTTAAAAAGTCATCAGAGACTGGCTGAGACCAGGCTGCCTCCACGCTGTGTGATAGAACAGGTGGTTCTCTGAACTTCCCTCTCGCGCTCTGCTATCTTACGTCCTGCCCTCGAGCCGTACTTAAGTTTGATTTCCTTATCAGTGAATATTCCAGTTTGGATATCGCTCATAGAGCCGAGAACTCACTGTGTGTGTGTGTGTGTGTGTGTGTGTGTGTGTGTGTGTGTGTGTATGGTCGGCATCAACAATGAGGTAGAAAACCATCTGGCCAGTTTTGATACTGCAGTCCAACATGCTGTACAAGTATTTCACTTTCCTTTCTTGTGTAATTACAGCCTGCATGGTTTTGACGGGACCGTATCTATGTTCCCCGGGTCCTATGTTCCCCGCTTTGTATGTGACCGGGGAACATAGGACCCTTTCTCTAAAAAAGGGTCCTATGTTCGCCTATGTAACCCTAACCCTTCCCCGCTGTTCACCCAAAAGGACCCGGGGAACATAGGACCCTACCCCTTACCCTAACCCTTACCCTAACCCTTACCCTAACCCTTACCCTTTACCCTGGAGCTCCACACCCAGGCTTCCACAAAGTGGGGAACATAGGACCCTTTTTTTAAAAAAAGGTCTGTTGCTCCCCGATCAGGGAACATAGTCCCCGGGGAACATAGGACCTGGGGAACATAGGACCCGGGGAACATAGGACCCGGGGAACATAGGACCCGGGGAACATAGCTACGACCCCGTTTTGACTCACTTTCCGTTCTTCTCCATTTCGCCGTACAACCACCCGTCTTTCTCTTCGGGGATGAGAAGGATGATGACGTCGCCCTCGTCAAAGCTGAGCAGCGTGCTGTTGTTGCCCGAAGTGTGAGGGAAGATCGTGCGCACGCGAGGCCTCTTCGTGGTTATGTGGTTGAGGCCGGTCGCCACCGACACAGACCGGGGCATAGCACTATCCACGCTGTTCCCGTGATCTAGAACTGGAAGGTGTGAGAAGGGTAAAGTGAAGCAGATTCTGTTGTTGTCGTCACATCGTCAGGAAAGAACATATGGTTCTCGCACTGCAATAACCAAAGAACCACAAGCTCAAAATGAACGCCAAGGATTGTAATTATACCGCAATTATAATACCTTTGCTTTTGTTGTTGCTGGTGGTTACAGTCGTCGTCTTGTGCTCCTGGGAGAACATGTTAGCCAGAGGGCTGGTGTGAGGCTTCAGAGGCGGAGCCACAGGAGCGCTGATATTCTGTCACAGGAATATCAAGCATAATGTTTGCATGTTGTCTGCTTCACAGTCAAATGCATCAACACTAAATGTAAATCTATAGTATAGAGCTGAACAACCCCAGGGACATTGAGTCAAGCCATTTTTCTCCCAGATACTGTAATTGTGATTGGACTTGCAATAGAGTTTTTAGGTCAAGCTTCTCTTCAGTCGTCACCGCGTTATAGATTTAAAATCCATAGATACCATCAAAAATATTAACTACTACTACTCGTAATTCTACCACACCTCATTGACACAAACACAGTAGTGTAGAGTCTGGGTCAGATATCCTGCATAGTGTATATCTCAAACTGCAGCCTTTGTGATTTGCTACCTGCATTGTCTCAAATTGTAATTTTGAGGGTAACAGGGTAACACTTTAGATTAGGGAACACATATTCACCATTAACTTGGTGCTTACTAAAATATATTAGTAGCATACTAGCCCTTTATTAGTAATCATTAAGCACGTATTTAACACCTTATTCTACATAACCTTATTCTACCTCTATTATGACATGAATTCAGATTTTTCCTACATAAGGTGTGAATACGTGCTTAATATTTACTACTAAAGGGCTAGTATGCTACTTCTTGAATATGTGTTCCCTAATCTAAAGTATTACAGAAAACACAAGATTTATAATAATGCATAAAAAGCGTAAAACATTTACAATAACAATAATGCAACAATAAGAATTTGAATGTAACATGTTATGTTACCCAGGGGACCAGGGTCTTCTTGCTGCAAAGGTGAGAGTGCTAACCACTACACCAACCGTGGGCCTGCAGAAAGGCCCTTGTTCCAACCGGGGAAAGTTGGAACAAGGGAACTTTCTGCAAGGAGTTTGCATGTTCTCCCCGTGTGTGCGTGAGGGTTTTCTCCGGGTTCTCCGGCTTCCTCCCACAGTCCAAAAACATGCAGATTTGGGGATTAGGTGAATTGGTCACTCTGGATTGACCGTAGGCGTGAGAGTGTGAGTGAATGGTTGTTTGTCTCTATATGTGGCCCTGAGATGGACTGGACTATCCAGGGTGTACCCCGCCAGTCGCCCTATGTCAGCTGAGATAGGCACAGCAACCCCTGCAACCGTCCGGTGGAGGATAAATCAGTAGATAATGGATGGATGGATGGATGTTATGTTACAATTGTGGTCCATAAGTCTCCAAATGCCCAAATACACAAACGTTTACATTAACCTGAGCAATTATTAGGTTTCTATAATCTATTCTATGATCTTATCTTCTGTAAGACAACTCTGCGCAGTGTCTCTCTACCCTCGTCCATCCCAACATACCAAGCTGCGCTGTGACGGGGACGGAGAGGGCATTGGTGTGATGGGGACTTGAGTCCGCAGGCCCTCGATCATGGACAACACGCTCTCAGGCATGTTCGTGGCGTCGTTGCACTGGTCCTGCCACGTGCTTAGCTTTTCCGTCAGTATGTCTCTGGCCTGGACACAAAAATACAGATATTAAAAGAAAAATGAGCAAAACTGTGTTCACATTTCCATCACTATGGTAACACGATGCATCGTGGGTTTTGGACAAATGTTTTTTTGAGGTCTGAAGAGTTGGATGTTCTAGCATTAAAAAAAAAGGAGCAGGAAACTCTTGTACCTTATCATGGAAGGAGGCCATCTGGTAGGTTAACATACAGTGTTTGTCCACCAGGAAACAGAAGCGTCTCTTCTCCTCCAGCAGAGCCTCCTTGCAGCCATCTGCGACGAACAACTGCATGTCCATCTGACGGCTCGTCAGTGTTTCCAGGCACTGATAACGTACACACACACACACACACACACATACATGATTCATGTGAACATCACTCAAAAGTAAATATAATTCGAGTCATTTTCGTAATGGATTACCGGTCTTGACAAAACACGGTGTTTGTCGAACAAACTACCACCAACAATAGAAGTTGTCTTATCTTCATGAGCACACGGTTAGCAGCAAATGACGTGAAAAAAAGCAGGGTTTCTTTTTGAATATCCTAATCTCTGTGTTGCAGAGAACAGGTGACATTAGACTACAGTTTACTGCATTGACATACCAGGCTGCCATTTGTGTTTGGTGAAAGGACAAAAGCATTAGCACACAAGAGGGACACAACACAGCAGTTAAAAGACGGGTCAGTCTTATCTACACTGGCAACCTGGGATTATAAAAAGACAAAGCCTGACAGGATCTTCCACTGATAGTGTGTTATAACACAAATCCATGCATAACATCTGAATTCACATTTGACTTCTTTAAAAATCTACATTTATTTATTTCAATGATCTACATGTTTGATATTTTGGTTTTTTCATTTTTCTTTTGTGAACCTTCACATAGATTCATATTCAGAGTTTTGCTATTGTGTTTTTGTGCAAATGCAGGATTATTACCTGACTCTAAAAAGTTTGCATTCTGGCTCCTATCTGGCCTTTTTTATTTATTTATTTATTTATTTATTTATTTATTTATTATTATTATTTTTTTTTATATATACATGAAGACAGTTTTGGAAGTGAAACTAGTATCTGTACATGTGAGATCCATGTTGTCAACCTCATCCAACTGGCAGGAATGGGCACACCTGTTAACGGCTGATAATTCAGCGACACACACACAGACACAGACACACACACAGACACACCCTCTCTATTCAGCCTTTACAACCTTTCTCATCTGATAAATCCCTCATGGCTGAGGGCTTACAAAAACAGGAATCTTTGGTGTTTGAATGTTTTACACAGATTGAAATTGTGAAGTCACTCAATCTTCCCGGCTCTGTGAGAGCGGTGGGAGAATCAACTCACTGCAGTCAGGTGTGTGTGTGTGTGTGTGTGACACTGATTGACGTTGATCAAGCCCAGGTGTGGGGAGTGTTCATATACCCTGAGTCTCCAGTGATCTGCTCACTCTCATTGTCTCACCTTCACAGGCAGTGAGAGGTTCTCCCTGTGGCCGCTTAAGAACTTTGTGTGTGTTTGATGTCAATCGCCTGTTTCCCAGTGTGTAACTTGTGTCGCTGGAGAGTTTGTTGTGACTTCAGCCTTTTGGGTCTCGGTTTCGTTTTGCGTTTTCTGGGTCTCTTGGACAATTATGGTCTTCATTTATAATTTTAGTGCTTTATTTCATTCAGGAAGCCTGTAGTGGCGCTATACACTTTTTTTTCTTCTCCCCTTTCCAGTTCCAATACCAATCGCTATTCGTGGTCGTCTTACTCTGGTACAGGCAAAATAGGATAAAATGATTGTCTATAAAAACATTCACAACTGATCTAAATGACATAGAGGTTTTTATAAATAAAAAAGTACCTCTTTAAAGTATATAACTATTCCAGTGAGGAGTATTAACAACATGAACTGCATCCGTGTGTGTGTGTGTGTGTGTGTGTTTAGTGCAGAGTGATATCATCTGTTTAGCTGTTGTCAATTGGCAAATGCCACAGAGTCCTCAAATGACCGCAGGCTTGGAGAAATAAAATCAAATAAGCAGATGCAAAGTATTATTATTAAAAAGTAAACGCACCTGCACAAATACCACCAGAAGTCTTATTCTTAATCATTTCCGTTCGCTCCCTCCCTTCATTTCCCTGTTCCTCTTCTATAAAGCGTTTACATCCACACATTTAAGCCATAAAGAACGTGATGACGCATCAACAATGTTGCCTTTACAACTTTAAGAGAACAACATAGAAGTAATGTGGCATAAAATAAAAGACGCTTACTGACAGAAAGGTTTCCAGATTTACACACATTATTTCTGTAATATGTAATACTTCACAGCACAGATTACATACATATTGACAGTAGATCCAAAATGCCAGCAATTAACTTTATTTCTTGAAGAATAATGATAGAAATGGAGTGTGCTGCAGCCGTTGCTTAATATGCAACAACTTATAACGATTATAAATGCTGCGGAAGCGTCAGATTGCATCATTTGCATTCATTAAACTCACCGAGAAGCTCCCGGGAGTGAATATAATGTTATTACTGGCCCTGAAATGATTAACCAAAATACATGCATTTTACTTAATTTCCTTCAGTGCTTTAATTTCCTATTGTTGTGTTTTTGTTTTGGCAACAGACAAACACTGCTGTTGCATCCCATGCCAGTAAGAGCAACAGAATTAAAGGAGAAATAACACAGAAATGGTGGGCGGCTTAATTTCGGCTAACAAGTGGATGAAAAAGGAGAGAGAGTTTGAAATGTTATTCCACACGCTCACGGGAACACGTTTGGGGACATTATGTCGACTTGCATTCATTTCTCACTTGCCCTAACTCAACCCTTAAACACTAATTAAAGTTTTTGTTCCAATAGGGGTCACAAAGAAATCACAAGCATCCCAATTAAAGCAGTCTTTAGTTTGAAATAACGGAAAGAAGTTCAGTTGCTATGGATAATGTGAGAAATCAAAGGATCTTCTTAGCCACGTGATACATATGTATCTCTGCTTTTACTAATCCTGTTAACAGAGAAACTCGGGCTCCCTTTTCTAGACTAGTCTTTTAATCAATGGTCTGACAGCTGTGGCAGCTCTCTCACTTTCTTTCCTTCTCCCTCTTTATCTTGTCTTTACTTTCTGACGGATCGCTCCCTGGCTTTGACGTCTCTTTGTTGCGTGGTGAATCCATAGCTGCTGTAAGCCCCTGCCCTTAAGCCCTCTGATGACACCACTGCCCGTCTGTCTGTTTGCTGGCCGTCCATCTCTGGGCGTCTAAATCCTAATACGTGGCTCTTACATCAGATGAGAGAGCACAGCGACGGGGCAAATACTCTTGAACTTGTGGTTCGATGGGAAGCGAACGGTCAAGAGCAGTTGGAAAAGAAAGGGGGGGAAAAGCAGGAAGGATAGTAGAATGAGAGAAGGCATGAGTCAGAAGAGGAAGGTGGACTATAATAACTATAATAACATAGTTTCATAATTACACATTTATTTGTGTAAATCAATGTAATAACAGTAGCATACGAATAATTGCAACACAAAAGTCTTTTGTGCGTTGTAATTATAATTATTATAACATTACATACTATTACCTCAACTAACCTAATAGAAAAACAAACAGATTCCTTCATATAAGAGACTGAAACAATAGAGTGTTTTGTCATTCTCTCCACTTGGTCAGTACTTTGACTTAATATTCATACTTTCTGTCAGTCAAAGGATTTAATAATAATGATTTAAAGCTCACATATAGTGGTCCTGTCGCACATATATGTGAGTTATGGAGGTCTACTTGCATACATTAACTTGTTTTTATGGTCAAAAACCTCCTAGTTGCTGTAAACGAGTCGATAGAACTCCTCTTTTCTGACGCTGTTCCCCAGCCGCGATATTTCAGACTCAACTCTCACCCCGGCTTCCCAACTGTCTTGTGATTGGCCAATACCCGGAAGTGACATAATCAGCACACCCGCTCTCAGAAGTGCAGCTCCCCCCTCTGGAACGGTGGATGCACTGCTGCTCATTATCAAAACATTGTTTTAACAAGGTTTAAAAATAGCTTTGTCACGACTCCCCGCCGCAGTCCCTTTTATGACTTTGACCCAGAGTCAGAAGACACTGTCGCTCGTGAAACACCTCCACAACGGATGTTATTCTTCTTCTTCGGTTCAATGTACGCAACCGGATGTGCCTGGACTAGTGCCCGGAGCAGGACGATCTGCTGTTCCCGGAGATCCGTTGTTTACGTAACCGGACCGGGTTTTTTCAGAGATCTCGCTGAGCCCGAGTTTACAATAAAACACATCGTTCTCAGCAATGGCTGAACTGTTTGTTTTGAACCTTCAGGGCTTCTTAAACAAGGTAAGGACACAGATTCACACTAAAAAACTGCGTTAATTCGAACTTCTGGTCTAGGTCTGCTTTAATAATAATAATTGACTAACTGATTGATTAACTGACGACAATAACCTTTAGAAAATAAAGACAGTGCTCATATATCAAAAAAAAAAAAAAGTAAATGGAGCATTTCCCTCAGCAAAGGCAGGGCAGGAGTGACCTTGTTGGCAGAATACACAAACCCTTGACCACTCACACACTCACTCACACACACACACACACCCGGGTGAACAGGTTGCCCGACTGGATCGCTGTTTGGCAGGTTATGTAAAATCTGAGCTCTCGGGGTCGCCGCTTTGAACCCGCCGCAGTATTCAATCTGCATTGTCACCGTTAGGGTGTGGTGTCACCGAATAATAACCGCTCACACTGACTGTGTATAATGACATCACATTCCACAGGGATTAATTGTATGCAATTAAGACTAAACTGCGTGCGATAAGAAATGCCGCGCATATGTGGTGGCAAACAGACTGGAGTCAGGGACAGGAGTTGAAATAGCGAAAACAAACATTAGTTTGAAAGCACATTACGTTGAAGTACCAGCTTACGGGACCTGACACACACAACTAACCATGCTTGCATACACAACTAGAGAGGATTATTGAAGTAATTGAAGTACAAATGGATTAATACTTCCTCCGCTGAGCTAAGAAGAAAGTGTTTACTTAAAAGATTTATTCCTGCCTGCGCGGACACTTGTGCACAACGTACAGTGGTTTATGTACATTAAATCTGGTCTAATTAAAACAACCCCTCGGGCGTTTGCTTGCTTGTCCTTGTGTGTGTGTGTGTGTGTGGGCGGAGCCAGGCAGCACAGGAAGGGGATTGCATGCGGGCAAAAGTCAAAGGACAACAAACGGATCTTCTCCCCGCATGACTGCACACACCAGACACTTCACACACACCGACTCCCTACGATACTGTTACACTGGTCTTTGACGCGACGTGTCTCAGGTGTCAACGTTTATGAATGACTGAGTATAATATGTAAGTGTGTGTGTGTGTGTGTGTGTGTGTGTACACACGGTGTACTGTATACAAGTAGACGCGTCTTCCGTCTGTCTCACCTCGCTCTCCCTGCTCTCGTACTTGTTGGCGTTCTTGCCTTGGCTCTTTCTTCTCAGCTTCTTCAGGTCTGACTGGGACTTCTCCAGTGACTCCTGCTTCATCTTGTTCTCCATCTGGTATCTCTTAAACGTGGCCTGAAAGCAGAGGAAAGAGAATCAGGAGTCGCAGAAATCACTGCACTTTGACAATGAAATGAAAGTCTGATATACAGCAGAATCCACACATTATTATAACGGGGACGGACACATGACACATAGCCTTAGTTCATAGTATTTGTAGGGATGGATATTTCACGTTATTTCAGAATAAAAGTGTCTGTGTTGATATGGAACGTAGTTCACCTTATACATTTAGTTATAATGCACCATTAATCTATTGTTTAAAAAACTTACAGAAATAACTCCATTATAACTTGATATTAATTGAAATCATAGGGATCGATATTTCACACAATTTCAAAATAAAAGTGTCTGTGTTCATATGAAACGATATAAAGTTCACCATAAAAATGTATTTATCTGCCATTCAGCAGAAATGTACAAAACAACAACACACTATTGTCAGGAATTACACTAAAACATGAATGTTTTAGTAAATGTTTTTTTTAATGCATGTCCAAACAAGTGGACAAATTAGTGAATGATCAATTGAATGAATGAATGAATGCAGGAATGTATAATTTCGGTTTCAGCTGGCCTCTCCAGGGTCTACCCTGATTTTTGCCCTTTGTCACCTAGGATTTGCTCCAGCGTCCTCCCACGACCGTCAAGTGGTTGTTTTTATTCCTTTTTTATAACTTTTCCTCGATTTTGGTGGTCAATACTACACTAAGAAAACTTTCCCTTGCTTGTCTACTGTGCTGTCTTTGCAGCACATACTGTAGCTCCCACCGGGATAAACTAATTGCCTTGACTGCAGCACTGAATTACTGCATAGCTCAAGTTGGATAAATTTGGTAAATTAAACCTACGTGACCACATGAGTTATCACATTCCAAACACACTCGCCCTGTTTATGGTCACAATGAATAATCAAAGACATCTGGCTTACAGGTTTATATTTATATTTGTACACACAGAGAACTCACTGTCATGTATTTGACATCCATCTCGGTCTTTCTCTCCAGCTCGGATATTATCTCCCTGTGGAACCTTTTAAACTTCAGGTGAGAGGCAGCAGAGAGAGGGAGAGAGGAGAAGACGCACTGATTAGAAACTTGATGGGTGGATGAAGTCTTACAGTTTGTCAGCAGCCCACAGGGGAAAAAAACAGCAAGTTTCATCGAGACAATCGAAGACTGATCGCACACAGTGTGTCAGTGAGTGTGTGCGGGGGTGAGAACCACGTCCAAGGTTGCATTTATGAATGAGTCAGACGCTAAGCGTGGAAATGCCCACAGCCTTCTTGCACACTCTCCGGTGCTCATTAATGTGCGCGGTGTCAGCGCACTCCTTCACCACAGCCTTAGCTGTGAATGCGGTGTTGGCGCGTACACACGGGGCAGATCGATGAACAGTAAGACCCCATCTCTGAACCTGCAGTGATGACCACACACACACAACGCACCTGAATAAAAATGCCGTGACTCACCAAATGCAGGCCATTAACAAGCAAACCGCCCACTGATGATGTTATCAACAAACGTCTCAGAGGAGCGGTTTGCAAATCCTCCGACCCGAGGTTCGACTTTAACAGGTTATTTTCCACGCTTGGCCACTTTTGGTTTTGCAGGGCATTATACGAATCCATAAAGAGATGAGCTTTTGGTTAAAGGTGTGTTTCATTGTGACACATTCTAATGCTCTATATCAGGAGTATCAAACTCATTTGCCACATCAGCATAATGGTTACCCTCAAAGGGCCAGATGGAGCTGTCATACAGAATAAATCTAACCAAATATAATGTAAAATAAAAGGTAACTACTCTCTCACAAAATATTGCTAAATAACTTTCTGTATTTATTACTTGTCGCACAATGATACACTGCGATCTAGTGGCGGTGCCGTCACTTTGCGGGTAATGCAATCGCCGTGCATTGTGGGAAATGTAGTTCATGGTCAACGCACGCCTTAAAGCAGCATAGACCTATTTTAACACAGATTTTTAAGACCAATTAATCACTAGCGGGCCACATAAAATGGCGTGGCGGGCCACATCTGGCCCCCGGGCCTTGAGTTTGACACATGTGCTCTATATCAGAGTTTCAAAGGAAGTAACAAAGAATTAGCTGGTAGATTGATAGACATTGGGTAAATGTCTATCAAAAGGTCAAATGAATCAAACCATGTGCTCTGTATTCTTATTATTTTACATTACATATATACATATAATAATTATATGTAGGCCTACGGTTGCATTAGCATGCTACTGTAGTTTCTCAATGCACCAAACGGCTCCAGACAGTGTTTTCCAGGACATGTTGAGACTTGCCTTCCTTGTTCCCAGCAAGGAAATAAAGCAACATGTGTCCCAACAACCCAAACCTGTTGTGTCCCATCCTCTTCCACACGCTTAGTTTCACTCGTCTATTATGCAACTGGCACTGATGTAGGTGGGGGAAACGACAGAGGGAGCAGGAGAGAGAGTGAGTGAGTGGGATGTTCAGTGCCACTAAATGGCGCTTGGTGAACTTGCGGCTTCACCTGCGCTTGTGTGGAAACACCTCGCATTGAGCAACAGTCCACGAGTGAGAGTGCCTGACAAAGTGCGCCTGGGTGAGGCGACAACACAATTACAGAGTAATTATGTTGCACAGAAGTTTTGCTTCATTACCAGCACTCACATTTTCCTCCATCTCAAGATGAACCTTCCTGTGGACTTCGGAGATTTCCATCAGCACGGCACCTGCAGACAAAGAGGAAGACGAGAAGACAAAACAACTTACAGGTTGATGTCTGATGAAACGCAGGTGCAATCTAATTGTTGCCTTTCCCTCGTTCGGGCTGAACAGAACGATATGCAACAGGGACAACTGTGCACAAGGAAGAAAACGTACACTATACGATATAAGCACTGTATATGAAATCTGCTGTTGAGAAATGATGCAGACCCATTAGAGACCCCCCAAAACAAATCATCTGCAGATTATTTTACCAAGGATTTCCCTCCTTACGAAGATGAAAAATAAAAAAATTATGTACGCCTGGACTTGAAAAACTGGACCACCTAGTGCTCAGCTAATTAAAAAAAGAGCTCGGATGGAACGCAGCCAAAACGTATAACTTTCTATCGTTGCACGTTGCTCACAAAGCAATCAAATTAAGATTATGTGGAGTGCAATCATTCACGGGGAAATTGTGATTAAAATTGTGTATGACCTGCCTGCAACAGACACACGCGGCAGCCTTAATCTTTGAACACTATAATCACACTTGAATTCCCTGTGCTTTAGGTGCAGTGCAGATGTTTCTGTACGAGCAGGAAAACCACAAAGAAATATAAATAACACACAGTTTCATGAACATGAACAAAAATAAATTTGATCTAAAGTAGGTAAAAATCCCAGGACCGGATATCGGAAAAAATAATCGGTAAATGCTTCAGTAAGCTCATGCACCACTGCCGTGTGATTACTGCAGTGTCAGCAACTTACAGCACTTAAAGCAAAACAGCAGAGTGTAATTTTGTTTTAAATTACAGGAGTACAGCATTTGTTACACTCTTAGAAATAAAAGTGCTAAGTAGAACCATACAAGGTTCTTCGGCTTGTCCTCATAGGAGAACCCTTTTTGGTTCCAGGTAGAACCTTTTTATAAAGGTTCCACCTAGAACCCTTTTAAGACCCTTTATTCAGGAAAGGGATTTTAAAGGGTTCTCTGGCTAAAAATGGCTCTTACTGGAACCATTAGTGTTACCAAGAACCCTTGAAACCCTTTTCAGAAGCAAATGGTTCCAGGTAGAACCTCAGCCCTTGTAGAAGGACCCTTTTGGAACCCTTATTTCTAAGAGTGTACCGCAGTTGGAGCATTGTGTTTTTGAAATGGCTAAGAAGCAAATGCATCAGCACAAAAACAACTGTATCGGACCGATCTCACTCAGTATCGACAAACACGATGATTCAAAGATACAAATCGATGCTAAAACTATGTGTCAGATAAGATACTAATTTGCAACAGTATGAGTGTGTTGTCTCCTGCAATGTTGACAGCCAGTTAATCATACCACCTCTATTTGGGGCCAAGTCACTATAAGCACATGTCAGACAGTTTTAAAATTGTATTGTCATTTTTGTTCTAATCTTACTCTATTGGGTTTGAAATTTGTAGTAGTTGTGTCGTGATACTCAAGGTTGTGATAATGCCGAGGTATCAAAAATGGAAGAATGGTTATTTATTGTGACCTTTGAACCCCGGCTTAATGGCTGTGCGGCATTACACTCGAATCAGCGATTCGTGGCCCTTTACTTATGTCTGACACATATTATTGTCTGTGGCTGAGACAATGTTGTTAGCAGACACAAAAGGCTTCTGCGCGTCTCACTGGCTGACAATGCGTGGCTGCTTCTGCCTTACGAAAAATACCCCTCAAGTACTGTTGGACAAAAGAGGAACAACTTGTGTGTGTGTGTGGGCCAGTAAATCTGATTACATGTCTTGGTGCAGATGGGGAGTCATTTTATTGCTGGAAGCAGCAGAGAAACAATGATGGAGAATCAGCAAAACAACAGCTGCTGCTCTGTGGCTGTGACTCTAGTTGTTATAAAAAGGACCGTTCTGGTTTTATTCAAAGAAAGCAATGAACTAAATATGTTGGCATTTTCCCTTGTATACACTGCTCTATGAAGGAATATACAAACAAGGTGCGAATCGCCAAAGCGGGAACATGAGATTACCTTTTCCCACAATACAGTTTTTACAGTGGACATTTATTTTTCATGTACAGTGAATGAACGCCATGACATAGCATTCTATATTATCCAATAAGTGCAGCTGTACTGTACTGGGCTGATGTAACCACCATCCTACAGATACACTGGTATGTCATCAGAGAGTAAGGAAGATTGCAGCAGCTTTAACTAAACACAGCAAGCTGTAACTCTGAGTCAAGAAGTCCAAACTTTACCAATCCTAAAGAGCAAAAAACGTCTTGACCATAAAAGAAGAAAGTCTGCAGTGGAGATGCGTTAACATACAGATGGCTGAAGAGCTGAGGGAGCTTCATACATGTTCTTGGTGGAAGTATAATGTTTTTCTGTCCTTTCATTATGTGGTAATTCTCCACTGCTGTGACACACTTTCACTTTCAATAGTTCAACTGTTGCTGACAAGATCAAATCATTAATTCATTCATTGTCTTCCGCTTTTGTCCTCAGAAAGGTCCAGTCCTTCTTGTTGTGAGGCAACAATGCTGGCTAACGGTCCGCAGTGTGGCCCTAACCCAAATCAATTCAGTGTTTATAAAAAAAATGAAACATACTGTGAAAAAGTTACATTAAAGGAGTCATATTATACCCTATTTCTACAAGTTAACCCTTCCCTGGTGTCCTAATGAACATGTCTGTGACATGCTTTGGTCAAAATACCATAAGGATGAAGCACCGCAGCAGTTCAATCACCCTGCCAACACAGCCCTGTTCAGAACGCTCTGTTTAGTAGTATCTCTTTAAAAAAAAACAACCCGTAAAACTAAACTTAAGGGACAGGAAATGACATCAGCCACAGAGGCTACTGGGAGCTAACAGCAGTTAGCATTTGGAAAAGTGATCATTTGCAGGCTCTAGCAGACACATTGCCGTCATACATAACATGTATCCACTGGACAGATAAATCCTCTGAGGCCGGAAGTTTGTGTAGAACTCTGTGCTGCACTGTGGAGCCAAGAAACCCTAACCCTAACAAAGAACTTTTCGCGAGGACTTCCGGTTTTCGAATACAATTGCCCTCGCCAGCACTCTCACGTTTTTTACGGACAAAGCGGCGCTCCGCGAGACAACAATTCCAGGAATTTAGCGCATTGTGACGTCCCAGTAAGCACGGAAGTCAACATCGAGTGTTTTATCTCCTGTACTTAGACTGTGGAGGACCACAAAAACATGAGTGAATCCTCTTTGTTGACTGATAGGGCCTCCAGAGTCCCAAATATAAGGATTTAAATGATTAAAAAGTTGACTTTGCATAATATGGGACATTTAATGTATGTAAAACTGAGTTTAAGTGCAGCATCATTTTTGGGGGGGAAAACCTGGCAACCGCACCCCTACAGTGTTTTCACCTGAGATTACAGCAACCATTTTAAATGCTACAGGTTGCTGTTTAACATACTTTACATTCTGTAAATCCCCTTTCAGTTTAAAATCAGCGAGGCAACAAAGGAACCTAAAGCATGTGAAAAGAAGTGGAAACGGAAAAACCCGTGTAGAAATTTACTGTGCAACTTTTTCGCAACAGTTGTTCAATAGGCTGCCTGGTGTGATGCATCACTATGACATGTACATTCATCTGTATGTAAACACTGCCCATCCCTGCTGTGCTCCACCTACAGTGAGCCTGCTCCACCTTGCCCTATGGCACAGTAGCTCTTTCACTCAGCACAGTTCAAACAGCCCAAAGAGATAAAAGCTCAGTAAATCTGCCCTTTCACAGCACAGGAGAAACCAGACGACAGAAAAAGGATATACTTAGATACATAATAGGGGAAAAAGGCTTGGTTGCGACATATGTCCACCAAATTACCCCCAAAGGACACTGGGTAAAAAGTACACCAGGCACTCAATTTATCTAATATATAAGTCCATTCATCCTACCAGAAGAACAAGGTAATCCTTATAACATTGGCAGGTGTGGAACCCCAAATACCTGACAGACAGGATTCATTTGTGAAACAAAAAAAAGTCTTGAGTCACCGACGCCTCATAATATCTTTATAAGATCAATGCAAATGTGTCATGTAACCGTTGGACGCGCGCGCCTCGGAACGACGTCACAGAAATCAACAGTCCTTTTCCTGCGTGTCACACTCCTTTTGTTTGTTGTTGATGCAATCTGCACACACAGCGTTGCCAGGCGACCGGCGCATGCACAATCGGGGCAAGGTATGAGGGCAAAAAAAAAAAAATATGCCATGATGTGGACAAAACCAGAGGCAGCAACGCAACACCACAGGTAATCTGACACAAGGAAGACAGGCTGCTGCTGTATAAACCGTGTTTTCCCCCCATGTCACAGGGCTACTAAACGTTCCGCTACATGCCAATGTAAAAAGAGACTTTATATGTTGTTTTTGAGTCAATGTGAGCTGTTTGAACAACACTTTTCCTCTGGCTTGTGCCAACTCTCAGGACTATCCTGACAACTGTACCCTGTAGTCCAAAGAAAATTCCCCTTTCTGCTAAACACACAACCTGAAAATCACAATAAATGCCACTATTGGCATTTATGTGGCGTGGGAGAAATGGTTTGCATACATGTGTCAAACACAGCAAAAATGATTTTATATATATATATATATATGTGTATATATATATATATCTGAATGATCAGATATAATATATATATATAATCAGATATAATATAAAGAATACACTACACTCTAAGAACTAAAAGTGCTAAGTAGAACCATATAAGGTTCTTCAGCTTGTCCTCATAGGAGAACCCTTTTTGGCTCCAGGTAGAACCTTTTTACAAAGGTTCCACCTGAAACCCTTTTGGAGGGTTCCCCTTTCCTTTATTCAGGAAAGGGGTTTTAAAGGGTTCTCTGGATCAAAATGGTTCTTACTGGAACCGTTAGTGTTACCAAGAACCCTTTCTTCGGGAAAGGGTTTTTCAGAAGCAAATGAACCTCAGCCCTTTTAGAAGAACACTTTTAGAACCCTTATTTTTAAGCGTGTACACAAAACAATACAACCTACAGTCGGCTCAAGACAGTACTCAATACCGCTGTCAAATATGTCAAAAGCAGAGCAAGAAAGTCATGGTTTCAGGATCTTATTATGCGTAACAACAGCAGACGGAACAAAAGAAAATCCATGTGATGCAGACCAATAGACGTGCTATTATATGTAAGTGCATTCGACAAACAATGATCACTTAATTACAGACGATAACTGTATAATTCAGTGTCTTGATGCTCAATTGACAGTGACACTGTGTTTTTTTTTATGTGAGCAATGAAGTAAAACTATTTCAAAAATAGAGAGAGAGTGAAATGATGATCAGTGATGGATGTATACACACAAATAAAAAGGAGGAGGGAGGGGGGGGGGTTCTTCCTCTGTTTTTGAATGTGGACAAATTCATTTTGGCATTGGTGACAGCCGCCATGCAAACCTGCCTGGATTATGTAAAATGGGCCAAAAGGCATTTCAAGGACCTGTGTGTGTGTGTGTGTGTGTGTGTGTGTGTGTGTGTGTGTTGAGCATCCGTAAAGCCCTGTAAAAGGACAAAATTAAAGCTGGAAGAGATTAAAATCTCTGCAGACAACAAAATGCTTATGGGCTTTTGAATGCCCTTCAGTTTTTGGTCATCGACCAAAGGCATAGTTAAACCTCAAAGTTAGAAAAGAGGCAAAAACAAATAAAGCTTGTTCTAAACTCAGTCATCCATCTTTACACCCTGGTCCTTCAGATCCACTTGTTCCTTGTTCCAAACAATGAAACGAGGAAGAAGTCAGACTCCTGAGTTCCTGAATGAAAGAACTGTTGACATTTGAACTATGGCACAGGAGGAGGAGGAGGAGGAGGAGGAGGAAGAAGAAGACTAAAGGAATTAAAGGAAGAAGAAGTTGGTGGGATAAGGTGCACCACTCCTCCGCTGCCTCTCAAGAGTATCTGGTTTCTGGTTGGCCACGCATTGGTGAAGCTCAGGTTTCTGATGGGTCAGATCTATGAGCAACCTCAGGAGCAAAGGGCACACACTTGAAAAGCCGACATCCACCGTCAGAACATTCAGGTGTGAGTTTTCCAACCATTTACAGTGCATTTCAGTTTCCAGGCCTGGTTAGATGAAATTAGTTTATGTTTGTGTGTATTTAATCACCCCCCCCTCCCTTGCTCCACATAATCCACCATAATGACTCAGACTAAACTGATCCGTCATGAGACAAGAGTGACTAAACCTCGCTCTCCCTCTCTTTGTCTCTCTGTCCCACCCTGTCTTTCCCAGCAGGGATTAGTGGGTGCTCGGGTGTGAGTGTGACATCCTGACTTCATCTTACATAAAGCTGTTTTGGTATACTACTGTTGTATCTATGTTATCCCATTTGATTTAATTTCTAATTTAATTTAAATTGACTATTCAAACAGGTCATAATTGGACATTTTGGGTCATTTTTTTCATAGCTTATACGGACACTGATAACAATCACCACTCCCCCACTCACTTCCTATTACAGGAAGCACATTTCAAGCAGCCACAACAGGACGTCATTAACTGTAAACTGCCTTAATCCCTTTCCCTTATTCTACACTCGACAAAAATTCTCAGGTATTTTTAACGTCTGGCTTTTATCACCTGGCTGTTGACAGTTCTGTGTCATGTAAGTATTATTTTCAGAGCCTGCACAGCAAGTCTCACCTGCACACTGAACATACTTCTTTAACCCATCCCTGCCAGACAACAGTGATTATTCCATGTGATGTTTTACTCTGAAAACCATCAATGACCCACCACCTGTACACGTGGATTGACGACCAATACGACATGTAAAAATGTACGCTGAGCTGGTGGAGAAAGCTGAGTTGTAGATTTGTACAACAAAAACATGTTGCCCTATGAATCACCACAGACCAATTACATGTCTTCTTTATGGGGCAAATTATAAACCTTTACAGTTCCCTTTCATGTATACACAATAGGGGGTGGCTTCATTTTTTTTTTTTTTATTGTGGCGGAGAATAACTTTCAAGAGTGCCAGGAAACTGAGTCCCATATGGCACCAGGTGGTGCCTGTTCCCACTGTGCTGGTGAATTTAATTAGCAGTTTTGCTCCCGATCAGCAGGGGAGTAGAGAGACATACAGTGGTTAAATCAAAGTGTGCCTCTGGTGACAGTGGGGTTAGGATGCCAGACCTCTTTGGGCTGCAACTGAGCTTTGGGGGAGTTGGCTCGAAACAAAACAGGGAACCGCACAAAAACTTTGGCTCGGTGTGTATTTTGAAGCTCGTCGTGCATCCATCAAAGGTTCCACGGTGGTGTTACAACACAAGTATTACTGCTGCTCTGCTCAGTGTGTCTCTATATGACGAGGAGAAGATTTGACAGTGTTTTTCTTGTTAAAGTTGTTTTAGTAGATCAATTACAAAACCTGCACTTCTCGTGAGACTGTGAGGCCAGTTTGGAGAATACAAGTATCCACACTAATGCAATCAAAACTCTAGGAAAGAGACTCATTTTGTCTTATGGGACTGGACTAGTAAAGTTGTAGACCAACGACTCGAACCTCAATCATATAAGGGGGTTAGACGTCTATTTAGAGCTCAATTTGAAGCTTTTTTCATGATTAAAACAAGATTTTTGATTGTTTTAGCTTCTTAAATGTGAGTATGTTCTGGTTTCTTTGCTCCATATAACAAATAAATCATTTTAAACTGAATCATTGTGTGGACAAAACAAGACATTCGAGAACATCATCATATCCAGGTTTGACAAACACTGACCAACATTTTTTTTTCGTTTAGCATTTTCTGACATTTCATGGACCGAACGATTACTCGATAAATCATGAAAATAATCGACAGATTAATCGATTATGAAAATAACCGCTACGTCTAATGTACAATACACGTGTGTCAGCTAATACCGGTCATTTGCAGAACCCCCGGAATCCCTCTCCCCTGAGACCCAAGTGAGACAAACAACTGTTTCCAGAAAGCAGGAAGAATCGCAGCAGTTGGCAGATCCATCACAGAAGAGAGCAACATGGAAACTTACCTAATTCTCTGGAGACGGGAGACACAGCAGCGTTCTCCCCAATCTTGGACATTGCATCAAAGTACAATCTTCCCGCCAGGTTCGTTGCTGGGAAAATGAGACACTGATTATTGATGTAGGTCAGAATAGTTAAGGAGAAAATAAAATGCTCCCCAGTAACTCATTCAAGGATTACACAACAATGGGGCAAACAAATAATTTGTTCACAAGTGTATTGGTGTTGTATATAAATACTCACCAGCCACTGATTTCTCATAGTTTTTGCCAAGATTGATCATATTCCTCAGTCCCGGGTTGAACTGATCCATCACATTCTGGGCAAAAGGAAAATAACAAACGTGTTAAAAACCTTTCTTTGAAAGGTTTGGTTTGAAATACATGGGCAGTCTGTCAACGTTGGTGTAGAGGAAACACACGTTAATCCCTGTTAACTATTTATTAACAACAGGGATGTCCTGTACTCTTTGGGCAAAGCTTCACCTGAATGTTTTTTCTTGATTTTTTAAAAAAAATAATGAAAAACTGAACCAAAATCAGGCTCTCAGTAGAAGGTATGGTTCTACCAAGGCTAAACAAGGCTCCCTTTAAATGTCCAGTGTGTAAGATATAGCTGAAATTACTATTAAGCATACAGTAAGCTAATTTAATCAATTATTGTTTTTCATTACCTCAGAATGAGCCTTTCATCTATATATAAATATATATTCTATCAGGTGTTAGGTCAGCTGATGTGCAAACCCCCCCATCCATACACCAAGTTTTGTTAGAAATCTTCTCAGTTATTTTTCCTGTACTCCAGCTAACAACCAAACCAACAGTGAAAACATCACCTGCTTGGTGGAGGAATAAGTGCAAGAGTGGGAGACGATAAAAGCATCACAAAATATTATATCTCCAAGACACAAGTGGTGGTTTTTAGACGGACAATACCCAGAACGAGTGGGCGCCATCAATCCGTTCATTCATGTTTACTGAGTTATGGAGCGATGTCGTTCATAATAATCATGTCCTGGCTAAGCATTAAGCGTTTATCTCTGCAATTATGTAAATGACTCTGCCGTTCTGTGTCCATTATTGTGCCTACAGTGACACTGTGAGAGAATAAAGGGCCTGAGCTTCAGTTCACGGCCAAGCGCCTTAAAAACAAACATTAGCGAAAAAACCTGCTGTATCGGAGGTGGGTGATCATTCAAAGGCTCGAGACAGATACTGTCACTCTCATCACTGCACATGGAGGAAAGAAGATGTTGTTTTTTTTGTATCTTTGGGCAACAAAAACAATACCCAACTCATGGCCTCATTTGCTGCTGCACTAATGCAAACATACAGCACTCTGGGAGCTTCCAACCACTGTTGATTATAGCTGCGAGTCAGAGGAGCTTGCTGTATAATCTTACCACACAACACACTCAGCCAGCTAAATTATTAAACCCAGAGTCTTTTTTTTCCTGCATTTCATCACACCAAGGAGCTGTGGGGGCTGTCCCGAGAGGAGCAGCAGATAATAACTATACAAGGTGAATAAATGCTGCAGAAAACCAACACTAACATCACTACATCTTTCCTCTGTCACTCTCTCACTACATGTCCCACCTGTTTAGTGCACATGATAAATACACCAGTTCATCTGAATACATTCACTTTATTAAAACCCTATCTGCGGTAAATTGCTGCATGACACACATGCCAGTGTACATTACAGAGAGAGAGAGGAGTTCAAATGATGCTGATCATCAGCCAGGGCGACGCTTTCATGAGGAAATGGCACTCCTAGGGTGGGGCTCTTCTCTAAAAAAAAATCCAAACTCACGAAACTCACGGTCACTCCTCCAAACTGAGAGTCTCAAACTGCTAAAAAGTTGCCACACTGGACATTAGCCTGATACAGAGATACATATAGAACAGGTTAGTCTATATATAACTCGGTCTATAGATCCATGAAATTGAAAATGACTATAATCTCATTGAAAGTACATGATATCTTATTAGGGCTGGGCGATAAAGAAAGGTTTTCATATAACATTCAAATCAGTTGATATAAGAAATGTAAGTAAAAGAAGAAAGAAGACATTTCATGCATTTTTTTTTAGGGAAAATAAAACAACAAATACAAAGAAATATTTCACTCATTTGAAAGTGTATAACAGTTCAAAGTGATGTTTGAAGTGTGTTTGCAACACTGCAACTGGAGAAAGTTATAATTTGTCCAGTCCTCCACTTTAGAACAACTTAGATTATTATTATTATGATTATGAATGAGTTTACAGTAAATACGAACACATATAAACAGCCACACAGAAAACAAGGCGAGTGTTGAACAACGTAGAGCATTAATGGAGGACACATGGACGAGGACACATGAACGAGGACACATGAACACTAGTGTGATGTCGCACCTGTTGAATTCCCACCCACCTTGTATGTACTTTCAGTGAGCTTGTTCACCTCCTCCGCACTCCTCGACATGTTTAGATCCTTAACGACAGCCGACCAGATAAAAAAAATATATGTACAAAATAATTATAATAAAAATAATTTAAAAAAAAGATACCGGAGTGATCAAAAAACTACGGACACAAGAAATTCCTCATAGCCACCAGGAGACGCACACATAATAATTATAATAATAATAATAAAAAAAAAACAAAAAAAAAAACACACACACACACACACCAAGATGAATAGATGAGAACAGACAGAGGAAACGGAGAAAAGTCCGTGTCGGTTTGTGTTTGTTGCTGCTGCTGCTGTGTGTGTGTGTGTGTGTGTGTGTGTGAGCAGTGAAAAGGCTGAGCTGTCAAACTTGTAGGTGGAGAGTTGAGGAGGAGGAGGAGGAGGAGGAGGAGGAGGAGGAGGCCAGAGGAGGTGTAGGAAAAGACAAGTTGTTACCGCGATTAAAGGTAAAATAAATAAATAAATAAAAAAGATCTGAACACGTTTCCGGTCGGATATATTTTCAAATTAAAACTCCTTTTAGTCTAAAACAACTATGACATGAACATATGTATTCATCTGTAATTTTAATCCACAGGTGAAAGAAAGGTACTGACATATTCTAATCAAGTAAAAGCACCACCATTTTTTAAAAATAATTTTACTTTTTACAAGTGAAAGTAGTTGGACTAAAAATGTGCTCAAGTTACAGTAAAAAAAGTTCCTCTTTTTTCTTTTTTAAAATTAATTCAGAGTAAAATTAACTTGCTTTTTTTTTATTCAGTTACTGATTGAATTTAAAATGTAGCAAAATACAGAACTTCCAAAAAAAAAACCATACTTATGTAAATGTAAAAAAAACCCAACAAACCTACTGAATTACAGTAAAGCCTGTAAATGTAATGTATTACTTTCCACCCCTTTTGTTAGTCATCATTTCTTAATCACACCCATGTACTTGAATATGACGAAATATATTTATATTCTGTCTCTTAGTCTCACCTCGTCTTATTTTGTAGGGGTACTTCCTGTACATTTGTGCTTATAGGTTACTTGACACTCTGTTGTCGGCCGGTACAGAGAAGGTGAACAGTGGACTTGTCCTGGAGACGCGGGCGCTCCCTGGAGGCAAACAGCGTCGTACATACAAGTATATAAAGCATGAAACAGTTATATACTTATAATGTATGATTCTGGGTGTTACGTTTAGTGTCATTATGGCATGAATTACAAACAAACAAACTAACTAAATAAACACGATACTTTAATTTCCTGATTACATTAAAAAAGGGTTTTGTAAATATTTATGATATTTAATGAATTTATTTATGTATAAAACTTTTGTGTCACCTGACAATAAAGTCTATAAAGCCAACGTATTAAAATAATATTAAATGTAGCCTACATTTATAGTATAAGTTGATGCAATAGGTGTTTGTGTTGCTGTGATATATTCAACTCCAGCTATGAAATGTTTTGAATTCAGATTATTTTTGTACCCACGACTCAGCAATGACTGGATATCTGACATTTAAAAAAAAAAGAAAAAAAAAAGTTACACGTAATGTCTTTCAGGTACATTAGAGGAAAGTTTTATGATTCACCACTAGATGTCCCCCGTGGTCAGATTATTCTATCATGAGGCATTTGTCTCCATGAGAGACTAAATCAACATGTTTATTAATGTAAATCCACACGTGCTTTGGTGCTTTTTCAGCTTAGTATTCAAGTCATTTATTATGTTTTGAATATATTTAAACGTAAGACGTACAATTACACATCAGCTAACTTTCTTTCTTTCTAGTTTTTGGACTTGGATTTTGGATTTGTCTTTGTTGACAAAACAAACAAAGCAAGGGCAAATACGGCGTTGAGAATCAACAGCGAGAGCAAATACATTGACTCTGCTTTGCAAATGTCATTTGATGTAAAAAACTTTGGAGATCTCCCTACAGCCTCGGAGAGCTACAAAAGGAGGAGAGGAATGTAAAATGAGATTGTGCCCCCAGGCTGTGAACACATACCGCTGCTTTAAGCCCTCAAAATGCTCTAAGGTGACACATAAGGCGCAATTAGTCTCCAAAGTGTCTGAGAGGTTTTCTACTCTTTTCTTGACTTGCAGTCATCTCCTGCATCATGGCCGCCATGACAACCTCCCACTGAGCTTTGATTCTGCAGGCATGAATCCATACTGAAGGAATATTTAGCAAAATAAAGCAATATGATGCCCAATTAGAGCGTGCCACGTCACGATTTCTGACGTTGCTTGATTAGCAACCTGCTTTCACAAAGACACATGAGGTGATTATGTTCCGACAGGACTTTCTATTGAAGGGATTATAATTCTATTAGATTTCTATAGAAATAATAGGATACCAGAAATAATAGGATACCAGATACCCAAAACATGTAAGACATTGTATTTGGGGAAATTTGACACATGATAATATACTAAAGGGAGATGAATATTTTGTTAAAGGCTACATATTAAACCCTATTTCTCCAAGTTAAACTAGTTCCCTGGTGTCCTAATGAACATGTCTGTGACATGCTTTGGTCAAAATACCAAAAGGATGACGCACCAAAGCAGTTTAATCACCCTGCTAAAACAGCCCTGTTCAGTAGTATCTTTTAGGTCCACCTTAAAAAGTAAAACGAAACTTAAGAGACAGGAAATGACATCAGCCACAGAGGCGACTGGGAGCTAACAGCAGTTAGCATTTAGAAAAGTGATCATTTGCAGGCTCTAGCAGACACATTGACGTCATATATAACATGTATCCACTGGACAGATAAATCCTCTGAGGATGGAAGTTTGTGTAGAACTCTGTGCTGCACTGTGGAGCCAAGAATAGAACTTTTTCACGGACTTCGGGTTTTCGGATGCTGTTGCCCTCGCCAGCACTCTCGCGTGTTTTACGTACAAAGCGGAGCTCCGCAAGACAACAATTCCAGGAATTTAGCGCATTGTGATGTCCCAATGAGCGTGGAAGTCAACAATGCGTGTTTTATCTCCAGTACTTAGACTGAGGAGGACCACATAAAACATGACAGTCATCTTTTTTCACACTCTGCCGACTGATAGGACCTCCAGAGTCCCAAATATAAGGATTTAAATGATTTAAAAGTTGATTTTGCATAATTTGTCCCCTTTAAAACACTTCTATTACCATTACCAGATTGTGGTACAAAGTGGAACCACTGACTGAGGGGCAGTGGGTGTGCACTGATGTGAACTTACACACAGGTTTGTCAGAAACCTGGTAAAAATGGACTGACTTCAGGAGGACAGTAGAGGACACCACCACCATCACTGGACATTAATGACATTGATAAAAAGTAAATAACAACAACTAAATAAGTATATCTCAGCGTTAAAACACATGTTGCAACATCAAAACACAGCAGGATGTCCCCATAACATCACACCACCACCACTGATGAGGTGAGAATGTTGGCTTTAACTGTGTGAAACACTCACTCACTCATCTCTTACTGCTTTATCCTGCACATGCACAGGGCTACATAGAGAGAATTATCCATGCATGATCAATTTAGAGTGTCCAATCTTTCTAATCCACAAATCTGCATGTTTTTGGGACTGTGGGAGTAAACTGGAGAATCTGGAGGGAACACACGCACACACACACATGGGGAGAACATGCAAACTTTGGCAACTTTTGCCAAAATGTAACATTCAAACTTTTTTTCCTGTCCAGAATGTACAAATGCTACCATGTCCCATGGTTTGCTGAAAAAAAAAAAAAAAAAAAAAGGTTCTGGGAAACCAGGCTGAACTGAGCAGAGATAAGCACTGAAGGTCAAAATAAAAGAAAAAACATAACCAGTGTGCTGCTATATATTTGAGTAGCAGAGAAATGCTACAGTCTTTTAGCACTGTCATTCAGATACCTGGAAACTGAAGCACAAAAAAACATTTAATCCGCACATCTGTTCAAGCTGTGCAAATACTGTACTCTGTGCCAGTCACGTCCAAGCTATTAGTGACCTCTCATTCATCGTGTGTGTAGTGCTCGTCCTCTCAAGGACAGCTGCGTTTCCATTGTGATGGAATGGCTAAGTAAAGCGGGGCATTCAGAACACAGAACACAGCCTGTCTACGCTTTTGCTAGCAAGGCCACCTCATTTTCAGAATTGTCATATTTTTTTCTACTTCTTCCTGACAGTGCTTTGCCCAGTCAGTGGGTAGACAATAGAGACGGGCTAAAGAGTTTGCGTTTTGCCCTTGAAGATGGTACATGACTTTAGTTGTTAGTTGTAGTTTACAACCCATCATGTCTCATCAGTTTTAGATGTGTGAATGTGGACATTTATCTTTCAATTAGGACAGGGAAGTGAATGAACACAATCATTAATCACAGATTGGACAGAATATCTTTGTTGATAGTCTTAAAGAGTCTTTGGTGCTTGGACACAAAGCAGCAGTTTAAAAGTTAAGTCCAGACCTGGTTAGACTGATGTCCAATGAGTCTGTGCATGATAGTAGAGCAGGAGAACTAAAGCAGAAAGAGACATCCTTGAAAAGACGACAACAAGAGGAATTTTTATTTGTGTGAAGCTCTTTGTGTTCCATTCTACACTCTTAGAAATAAAGGTTCCAAAAGGGTCCATCCATTTGCTTCTGAAAAATCCTTTCTCCAGGAAAGGGTTTTTCAAGGGTTCTTGGTAACACTAATGGTTCCACCATTTTGATCCAGAGAACCCTTTAAAAACCCTTTCCTGAATAAAGGGTTTTAAAAATGCAAAAAAAGGGATCTCCTATGAGGACAAGCCGAATATGGTTCAACTATGCACTTTTATTTCTAAGAGTGTATGTGTATGAAAGGTGCTATACAAATAAAGTTTGATTGGTTTGAATAAGGAGGAGATAAATACAGGAAGATTTAGAATTTCCCGGACTGAACTAATGCCTGACCTTTGTTTATTCTGAGAAGCAGTAAAGTGTTCTGTTTTTTTCTTTTGTTTCCTTTATCCGTGTCCTTGTGTATGTCCTTATGTGAGGACGCAATGAATCCGAAGAGTATAAAGATGCAAAGTTCCTTAGAAAACACATCCATTTTGACCAAAACAACGACCTACAGTTTAAGAGACTGAGGTTCAGTGCTAGTGCAGCTCATTACTTTCACCAAAAAAAGACTATAAATCTACAGTAACTCTAATAGGAAGCCACTGGGCTAAAGCTAATTCTACTAATTCTTCTATACAACAAGTAACAGTTTTAGCAGGAAGTTAAAGAAGTACAAGTGGGTCTTGTTGTTGTAAAGCTGTGCTGCTTCAATAAAGCGATTGCCACGGGTGTAGGACAGATAGTGAAGAACACCACTGTGAAGAAAATCAGCGCGTATTTGAGACCTTGAGTGAATCATTATTCGTTACATATGCAGCAACTTTCTTCAGTGTCACAGTGTTCGTGGTGCAAATCATGAATAGGCACCCGACACTGAGCTCTGACAGACTCATCATGATGGATACAGAAAGTTTTGCAGCTTTTGTGGCGCTGAAACCTCAGAAATGTCAGTCTCAAGTAAAAAAAAAAAAGAAAGTTGAATAGATGATCCGACGGCGCCTGGAGGAGGCTGAAAGGACTGGGATTTTTTTGGGAAGCAAAAACTTCATATTTTACTAAAATGATCTCAAGACGGTCAACCTTTTTTTTCACTTGATTTTGTTTTTGTACATGTATTTCTGAAAAACTGGCTTTTGATTTACTTTATTCCAAAGATTTGAATAATAACAAAAACAGTGAGCCAGGCTCTAAAGGCCTACAGACAGATAAAACATGCATTTTACTATTCCTCACTGGTAAAAGCATATTTCCAGACTCAACATAAAGTGATAACATCAAAGCTATGTCTTTTATTCTTATAAAAGAGATGCTGCTCGTCCATTAAACCTGATTACAAAGAGCAAATGAGTATCAGGATGATTCATGTAGCATTTGTAAATCAAACACATACTTTTTTACCATTTACTTTCCACTCTTGGTCTAATAAGAATTCTTTTCAAGGTGACTGAGATTTTCCTTTGAATAACTTATCTTTCGGAGGACCATGAGCCTGATCTGTGTTGACTTTATGCTTGGAAAAAAGAAATCATAAGACTACCGCTGGCATTAGGATTGGAAATAATATCACCAGAGTTCTAACCAGATCACCGTATCTCACTATGCAACATCACGCAAATATATACACACACACACACACCTCCTCTCACACACAAGCACACACATAAACAAGTCTGGGAACCCGAGGGTACACAGCAGTGAGTGTTTGTGCTCTCGATGATATTGCGGTCAGCAGTGTGTGAAAATTTAATAACAGAGTTGATGTCAGGCACCACATCTCACTGGGTCTGCCATGTCGGGCTAAAGCATGAGTCCCCTGCCATGCATGAGCCGTCCATGCTCCACTGCCACAACAAAACACTCACAAGTCAGTAAACAGAGCAGCCAAGAATCCCTGGATCAACACGAACCCGTGTTTTTGTTTATCTATCCGTATGCCTTTGTAAGACAACACTGAACATTCAGAGGTTTCTGACTGAGTTCTGGTCAAATCTGGTATTTCTGAGAGGGAACTGGAAACCTGTGTTTTAGGACTATATTTTATAGACTTATTAAGGATGGGTTAACCCCTTAGAACAACTTATGTGAACCTTATGTTTTAATTATATACAGGATGTGCAATATTGAGTTTCTTATATCCCTTTTTTTCCAGCAGAACCTTTCATTTTCACCAACTATATAAACACACCTGAGCAAAAAGTCCTTAATAGGTTTAAAATCCTCACAGTTCAAAGCTCACCTGGCTCGTTTTTATGAGCAAAAAGAAAATAAAAAAAAACACTCTATTTTGTGACTTCCACAGGATTAATGCTATTTTGTATCACTACTAAAAATGTGATATAAAATGAATCACAACTTTGACTCAACAACACATAAGAAGATGAAAAAACACACCCACATTTTTTAAAAGCCTCAATATGTGACCTACAAACACACACCCCCAGGATGTCCATATAAGGAGTGTATTATTCCCATGGCTGCATCTGTTTGCATTTGTCATGTCTGATACACCAACACCAATACATAATTACACTAATCTGCAGATATGAGCGATACGAGTCACGTGACTTGACTCTAGTCTGACTTAAGTCAGACTTGAGACTTGAGAATCAACTTAGACTTGAGTAAAATGACTCGAAATGCCTTGACTTTAGGCATATTTACATTTTCTCAAATATTAACTGTTACAATGAAACATGCATTTCCTCTGTAGTTTTATTTATTTTTTTATTATATCCTTTTTTTTTTATATATATATATATATAAATAATTCAGTTGTATGGGGCCATGAAGCAGTCCTGACACTGTATGAGTAATACAGTGTTTCTGTTACAGTATAAACTATAGACTATTTTCCTCAATGTGGAATATCTGGGAAATTGTCTTCGTCTCTGACTATCTTGATTGATTTAAAGCAGGGACTTGATTTGACTTAAGGTTAAGACTTGCATATTTGACGTATTCCCATTTCTGCTAATCTGCATTAATTTGCTTTTTTTCCCTTTTTAATCTTAAAATAAATCCACATAGCTCATGTGATCACTGCAGTGTGTGCATTCCTCACTCCGTGATGTTGGTGGCACACATCAGTCTTTACAGCCTAGTGAAGCAGTTTTATGATTTATTTATTGATAATGATTTTGGAATTTTGGATCAAACCCAAGACCTACAATATGTCTATAGTTTCTATTTGCGATGGAAGAAAGACACTGAGTAATGATGAAAATCAAAAGATGGTAGCAGCAAACATGTAGTTATAAAAATGTCACATCCTCTTTTATTCAGGACAAACAAATCACCATGTCTTGAAATCTTGAAGGTTAATGAGTGAAATTTTGACAATGCCACAAATCTCAAGCCAACTTCTTTCCTCATGGGAGACATAGGAGAGACTTACCTGAGTTGAAAGCTGTATGCAGCAGCCCGGAGCCGTGATCGGGGTGCAGATTGCCCCTTTAAGTCACAAACAGCTCCTGTCTCTCATTAACATAAATATTGATCTCATAATCTTTGCGTTTATGCAGCGCTCCTCGTGGAACACCAAACATCTCAAATTGGGAAAGCTTGACATTGACTGATATATCGGGCCACAAATCGTGTCTGAATGAGATGAGAGCTGCCGTATTTAGCTGCTAAGCTCTGCATTTATGGAACACGGACCTTGACTCGCAAATTATGTTCTATTCCTGTCATCACAACATCTCACCTAAATACTCCAGGTTTGTGTCGGCGTTAATTACACCTTCCTAATCCCTTTGAGTCAACAGCACCATTGAAATCGCAGAGAACCTTTGTACTGCTCGAGTCTCTCAGCCTGCCATTTACTGTGTCGCCTTTTTTTTTTTTTTTTTCTACTTGCGGCATATAGGGCACGGACGATATATTTATATGAGCAGCACATCCAGCTGGTCTCGTGGTCCCTGAGGACGTCTGTCAGGTAGAGATGAGCAACCAGTGAGTGCTGCCAAAGTTTAACTGAAGCTGTCCCCTCCCCCCCCATTTGAGAAAATGATGAAGCAGCAGCTAACAAAGTCAGAGTTCAGCAAGAGAGTAAAGAACATTTTGTGTACACAGAGTCAGGGCTGTTAACAAAGTGCACTTGTGTGCGTGCCTGTGCATTTCTCTTAAGCTCATTATACATTCGTGTATAGCTCAGCTTTAGGTGGACACATATTTACACAGACTTTGAAATGCTTCTCAGATTTGATCAGTGGCAATAATGCAGTGTCCTGTCTACATCAACTTTTATTTTGTATAATGTGTGGTAAGAGAAGCTAAATTAAACGCCACTTTGCCTGGCAAAGCACTTAGCCATGTTTCATGGTTTGCAAAAATCTGCCCACAGTCACCTCCGAAGCTGGCAGTTTAACCTGCTACGACGTGTTTGTTAAATGAATCCCAAAATAAAAGTGTAAAAATGCCCATTTGGAACAATTTCCTGGATTTCAGCAGGCGATCAGGTACAATTCCAGGGTGTTACATTACCCCGCCAACACATAGCCAGAAATGTTTGTAATGTTCTTACTTTTTCTTGGAAAGAAAGTGAGCAGGCAAATTTCTTCATAAAGCTGCAACAAAACAACAACCATAATGAGATTTAGCATAAATATTACATTCAGGCCTAGGGGGAAAACCCAAAGAATATAGACTCCCTTTCCCCACCAGCAACACACTAAACAAACTATTTTAAAGTTTAAACAATATGTCCGCTGGCAGTCTGGCGGTGAACGGTTCAAGGGAAGTTCTCTGTAGCTGGGATAATCTGGCTTCCACAGGTGCCGGACCAATCGGCTCCCGGGAGTCACCGAAAACACGATGGATCCACCATGTACCACCGCCGCCCATCACACACACACTCACACAAGCAGAGTGAGACAGACATGAGATGCAGACAGAACTTTGTATGACCCTGGGGTCATAACAACAAACTTTTAGAAGTTTATATGCAGCGGGATTTCATCCAGAGCTGAACATGTTGGTTCGACGTGTCTTACGCGTCTTGCTGCTTGTACTACGTGCAACATTTACTGCTGCTGCTGTGAACGACCTAAAAGTCTGTCCGTAACTTCACATCCTCTTGTTGCCTTACATAATACGAGCTTGATTATTTAACAGTCTCATGTGCCATTCATACAAGGCCAACACATTAAATTATGTAACTCTTCCTTCATTCAGAGGCTCATGGACAAATGTCTTAGAGAGCAGGCACACACACACACACACAAACGTGTTATATACATAATATATATCTTAGTGGGGACACATCATAGCAGCTCAGCTCCTTACCCTAACCTTAACCCTCACAACTATTACCCTCTTAACCTAAACCTAACCCTAAAACAAAGTCTTAACCCCCGAAAAAGCCCTTTAAAGTTGTGGTACCCAGACAAAATGTCCCCACAAGGTCAAAATGTCCTCCCAAAGATAAGGTTTGTGCGTTTTATGGACCTCACAAAGATGTAAATGCCGGTACATGCACATACTGGAAGACTCTATTCATCCACAGTTTTACCCAGCACTCTCTCAGCATTGTAGCAGCCAGAGGAGGAAGATATGCATAACACGACGATCCTGATCTTGGCAGCAAAGTCAATCTGGACTGGCTCTCAGGCACACGGATCCTCTCCCTCGGTGTCAAAGGGTCAAAGTATTGTGGTTTTTTTAACCCACTCTCTGAACGGGAGCTCAGCCGTGTTCGGCCATCTGCCATCATCAACCTGTAGCCTCTTAAAATAAATAAATAAACCAGACTCTGTAGTTCAATCCAACGCAGGATGGGCTTATTTCCAGACAGTGGGAACAGGAAATTCATATTCATAGTAAGCAGGCACATGGGATCTATAAATAGGGACTCTGTGGATTTATATCCTCTCACGCACACGTACAAAAATGGATTTATGTCCCCAAGATCCCTTTCCTGATGAAAACCACATGATCTGCTAATGTCAGTAGAGAGCGCGGCTTAATCACACTGGGAAAGAGTGTGTACGCTCGGCGGGTGGGTAGAAGGGAGGGCGGTTTCATCTTCTAGGTAGGAAACGTTAGCTGCTGGTGATTTTGTTAGCAGTGTAGTGGAATGATCGAGATAATACACTTATCCACGGCCCCTCTGGGGCGAAGGCAAGGCAAGCCACCGACATCCGATTGTATTCCACGCAGATAACAGGATCTCAAAGAGTCACATATCACAGGGTCGACTATGGAAGTCTATCCCACAAGTCAACATCAGATAATAAAGTGACGACTTACTGTGTCTAATATCCAGCCAAGAAACTGATTTTATTTTTTGCATGTTTGTGTTTTTATTCCTACTGATGAGCTGCTGGGAACAAGGTGAATGTAATGTTTAAACCTGCTTAACTCGGATAGCATCTTGCTCTTTATTACTAATGCAAAAACAGAGACATAAAAGGATAACTATTCGTTTTTATGGACCTTAAAACCATGTGAAATGTTTTGACTTTAATGTCATCTCTTATACCTTAACTGTGTTCTTGTGCATCATTTCAGAAACAGGCTTCCCTTTTCTTTCTTTCTTTTTTTTGTTGCATTCTTTCAGAGATTTAAAGAATAACATGCTCGTGCATACGCTGTTAATAAAAGGTGACAGCCAGCAGCCACTTATCTTGGCTCAGTACAAAAACAAAGGCAATGGAAGGCGGAAAAACACCCCTGATTCTCTGCCAAGGTAACAAAACCAGCCTATTACCAAAAATATCTCATGACTTTCCATCCAGGATCAACAGAGGTGCTGAAACCAACAGCTGGCAGTGGGTGTGAGAGGAAAGTCGCACACTGGACATGTCATCAGTTCATCACAGAGAAATGCTCACATTCACACCTACATTCTATTTAAAGGAGAAAACAGTAGTCATGCCCTGGTCTGGCTGAGTTTTGAACCTTGGATCTTGTTGCTGTGAGGCAGTTTTATTCCAACACACCACTGCTTGATACTGATGAATATTTCCACTCACTCTTTGTCACCGTGGTAGCGGAGATTATTGCATTGTATGTATTATGACATATGCCAAATAATCCCCCAGTAACACCAGTATGGTGAGGTATCATCCGCAGACGTTATCGTTTTATGGTCGTGCTGTTTATTTGTCAAATGTGGGAACACATATTTTTGGGAGCACCTTGAGTGAAGCACAGTGAGAGATTTGTAGCCAGAGAAGAGCACACGGTTGATGGCTTAAATTTGCAGTCCACACAGGTCCGTGATTTAAGGAGGCGAGAGAGATTTAAGCTCTCATCTTTGCAGGCGGAAAATTATAAATCGCTGCCTGTCTTTTCGGATTTATGATTAAAGTTTCTTTTGCAGAAATCCTGAATGAATGTAAATGGTCCCTGCAGGAATACATCACATCCTCTGTGGAAATAGACAACAAAATGTGGGATCAGACAAAGCCATTTGGAACATACTCTGCTCAGGTTCAACACTTTATATTCTGACATGAAGCATTAAGGAGTGACAGATTTAAACATTTTCTGCTCGTCTTGAAAAACACTGTGCGATGCTGAACAGAATGGGGTTTGATTGAACATATTCATTTAGAATTCCCTGGCTCCTTGATCTTCAGACGGATGGAATTACAAGCTGTCATAAAGAAGCGGTTTCCTCCGCTGCTTTATGTATTTCTTCATCTCAGCCTTTACTGTTCTTATTTTTCCGTTCCCACACACCTTTCATTTCAAGAGAAAGTGAAGCCGATATCGTCTGAGTCACAGTGGTCATTTCCCCCCTCCCACAATAAGTGAATAATAGTAACCTGATTATATTTGATCCAGAGGAGGCAACATATCGCCTTGCACAAAAAACGAAGCTGAAAAGCGAGCACACTTCTGTGGCTAATTTGAAAATGGCTGCCAGACAGAACCAACGACGGGAACAGAGTATAACGTTTTTTTTGATGCATAATTTTATAAAGGCAGTGATACAAGCTGAAGGGGGTTTGTGGGTCTCACTTATAGTCTGTGACATCCAAAAAAACAGCAGATTTCGGATTGCCTCAGAGAGCACTGTCTTCTGCACAGGCTTCTGCTCCATCAAGCTTTAATCACTACGCCAAAGGACTTCTCCAGACTCAATACTGAAACTTGTTTTCCTCACAATCTTTATACAGCGCTCGTTCTTGAGGGCTCCGCAGGGACTCGGTGTGCAAAAGAGAGGGTGCTAGGAGCAGAATGGTACATTCATGCTCTGCCTCCCCCTCTTCTGTCTTCCCGTTGCAGATCTGTACGTGTATCCAGAGACAATCCAATAGAGTCAGTGTAATTAGATTTTAATTATGTGATTTTCACACACTTTTAATATTGTGTGATGCAGAGAGAGAGAGAGAGAGAGAGAGAGAGCCGGATGATCCAGAGCGCAGAGAACAGTGTGTGGATATGAAGCAAAGCTTTATAAAAAATAATTCTTCAATGTCACTGGATCCAATCATGAGGAAAGATATATCATAAGGGAAAGCTAGCAACGACCACTGAATAGGTAATTCTGTTTTTGTGATGCTATCATTGCATTGGTAGCTGTGGCGCTTGCTCACGGGAAATCTCCCTCTCAAACTTTGCCACGGTGGGAGAAAAACAATAACTTATGTCTTCATAGGCAGTACCACACACACACACACACACACACACAGTGATGCACTGACAAAACACTGTTCATCCTGTTGAATCATACCACTGTCAAAGAGACAGATGATAACGGTAATATTGCAACATGTTTTCACTTCAATTCCCGCCTCGGTTAGATTTCATTAGTGCCATGTGACACCCTCTGAAAGGTGATTTGTCTTACACCAACCTGAGGGAGAATGGTCACAATTAAAGCAGAAGGGATGATGTAATAGCAGTAATCAATTTATCATAAGCTCCAGCACAAACATCTGTCACTGCCCTGTCTGTCATTTCTCCTCCCTTTTTTCCTCGTGGAGGTTGAAAAACTGATGAAGAGAAATAACTGCGTTGTTGGACGAGTCGTTCTTTCCACAAGGAAACGAACAAATCTGCAGTCATGAAACTTCTGAGAAGATTCTTCAATGTGTTTTTTTCTCTTTGTTTAAACTATTAAATATTTCCTTTAATAGCTTGTTTGTTTTGATTTGAGAAACAGATTTTACAGATGTGGCCCTGCGATGGACTGGCGAACTGTCCAGGGCGTACCCCGCCTATCGCCCAATGTCTGCTGAGATAGGCACAGCACCCCCCGTGACCCTCTGGTGGAGGAAAAAGCGGTAGATAATGGATGGATGGATGGATTTTACAGAATGTAAAATTGAGAAATGGAGCAAAAAAAAAAAAATTAACAATATCAGACTTTGCACATTGTTACTTGTGACATTGTTAGTAGTCTGTTGGATGCCCCCCCCCCCTCCACCCACATCACACAGAGAATGGAAAAAGCTCACAGTGTCCTACATTGTAGCAGCTCCCATAATCCACATGGGCTGATTTTTTTTTTTTTCTCTTTCATTTCCACCTGGACGTCTGCCAGTCCAGAGGATTTCTCCACTGTCGACAGCATTACAGCGCCCGGTGAGAGGACACATCCTCTCGGTGTGTATTGTGGCTGCTCATACAAATGATTTGACTATACCACCTGGACAATCACACACACAAAAAAAAGTGTTGCATTAAAAATAGCAAGCTTTAATCTCTATCACAGTTTTAAGTTTTAAGTGATGAATGCATGACCTTGGCAAGGGTTACACTCTGAGCTCATCACCAAAGCAGTGCATTTACTGAGTTGCCGCTTTAATTGCCACACCTTTGACTCTGTATCTGGGTGAGAAAAGGACTTTCACATCATGGCAGAAAGGTGCAAAATATAAATGAGCGCTCCATATTATGAAGAGGACTTCAAAACACATTTTTCTTTTATCTTTTGCCTCTCAAAAGATACAAACTGTGCACAAGCAAAAGCACATATGGTTCTCACAAAAGGCCATTCATCATTTAAACAAAGCATTTTTTTTTTTTTTTTAAGTACTTCTGCATTTTTACATAATGTGCCGCTAATGGGAAAACATCATGAGGATAAAATGAGGGAAAATACACTTGCTACAGGTACGAAACCTTTTGGATTTTACATGAAAACATTTTTTAAACAGACTCTCAAAAGAACAACAATTACAACATGTTGACATATTCAAGTCCTTTGAGTAAAACATTCTACGCTGTCCAGTACCCATCATTCCAAATTCAAATATTGATAGCGGCATTTTAAAATGGCTCTTATACCATTAAGGAGTAAGGAGTTCACAAGCAGGACAGAGAAGAAGCTCTTTTGTCTTTTTTTCCCCCCCTACTTTCATGTTAGGGGGCTTCATCAAAAAGCTTTGTTTTCAGTGTTTTTCACAGTATATCAAAAATATCTACCATTACATCAAGGACGGACAGAAACACAAGCCGCAAAGCCGTCATTTTTATTTTCTAAGTGGTGCCTCAATTACTTGATTTCCTATTTCTTTCAAAAAAATATATCATATCCATGAATCAAGATTTACTTTTTTTTTTTTTTTTTTTTTGTGAGAGGCAACTGGCATCAAAGTGCATTTCACGGTGACATTCATAATGTCTACAGAGTGCAGCTCTCATTTTGACTCTCCTCTAAAATTCAATATTTCACTGATTATGACAAACGCTATCAATTGAAGCAGCGGTGGATCACTGGGGGCTGCTCACTGCTAAGATCATTCATTAACACAGATAATTACAACCCAGATACGGAATTAAGGAATGTCCTTGAAGGTCAAGCGCAGAACCCTGCTGTCGCTGGGCACTCGGCTGGCGTCCACAGCTCTGTTGATATGCCAGTGCTGGGCAGCTGTCCGATACTGCTATTAACCTGAACAGAGCCACCCCATCCATAAAGCTGGGATATGGCAGCTGCTCTGGGGGGTATTAGGCATAGATTTACAAGATTGAAAATGTCCTCCCTCCTTCATAATCTCTGGTCCTTTCACACGCACGACGGGCCATATGCACACGGACATACACACACTCTTCACTCTTGCGTAATGTTACCATTACGCTGCATTGATTTGTTTTGATGTATGAAGAGAAAGCATGTGCTGTCATTCCTGAACTGGACATCCATTCACCAGTTAGCCCCATGCACAAACTCCTGTTAGACAATCTGCCATGTTGGGATGCCTCAAAACAACCAGCAGTGCAGGGGATGTGCCCGGGTCTGTTTGAACTCGTGAGCATCCATCTCATTTCACTCCACGCGTGGTTTGATGTCTCGCTGCTCTTCACACAGCGAGGAAGCTCACAGCATGTAGTGTGCACTGTACGCCAGGAGTACTGTTCCATAGTGCATCAAAGTCTGTTTGAGCGCACATGCACCGCGGATGCAGTGCAGCATTGTCAATGTGTGTGTGGATTTGCAACTAAAAAGAGCTGGTTTTTTTGTTTTTTTTCCAGAAAAGAGTTGAAAGAAAGCAGATCTACTGAAGTGGGAACACAGAATGACAGCATGTCACGTCGTTACCATTCATGTAATGTCTTTAGGATTTAATTTGGATAGACACATCAAGATGTGAGCCCAATAAACTACACAGGCAAACATAAATATGTAAAGATGTTGCAGATACCCCTTCCTTTGGGATTTGACAGAAGCAACTAACAGTCAGAATACTCTGCCTCTGAATCCCAGTGACCATACTGGATTCCTTATGTAAGATCCTTTAGGAATCAAAAGCACGGTCTTCACAAATCTCCAGGGCTGCTTTACTTGCGCCGCCAAACACTTCCACGTTAGCGTCAATCCAAGGGACCACATTGCCTGGCATGTAAGCCGAGCAGTTGGCTAGACCCACGATGTCCACAGGCCGCAGAACTCGGTCCCACATGTTGAACTGGCTCAGCTCACCCACGAAGGCCTGCGTGGCGTCAAAACGGCCACCGACTATGTCCTTCATAAAGAGAGCACAAGATGAAAGTTTACTTCTGAAGGGAGAACTGTAAACACAAGTGAATTCAAATGAATCAATTCTGTTTGAGTTTCATCAGTCTGCCCAACGACGCTGGATATGTGTCAGTGTACTGCAGTGACTTTAAGACATCAAAGTGTTGTGCAATCGGCCCACTATTGTGCAATTTGGAGAAATCTCACCTTGTGTGCGACTGAAACTCAAAGCAGCGCAGAGCACCTTAGGCTTCCGAACGAGTTCAGTGTGAGAAACTTGCTCTCCACGGGGATTATTCTGACGTCACTGCACATTTCTTAAGCACACGTGGAACCGCCATGAAACTAACCCTCAGAATAACCTGCTTCTGCCATTCCCAATGGAATAAAGCCACAGTTCCGCAGTAGTTTGAATGAGGTAAGACCGAAAAAGGCCTCACTAGCGTGAGAAGAGTCTCTCTGCCGGCTCTCTTGTGTTTTCTGCTCTGTGCCTCTGGCTCCGGGCTCAGGGGAGAATACACAGGTCGTACTGACACACACACACACACACACACACACACACACACACACACACACACACACACACACACACACACACACACACACACACACACACACACCAAAACCTGTTCTCTAACACCTAAGCTTCTTTACTGTTCCCACCTGCTCCTGGCCAAGGATGATTACCCCTCCAGGTTTAATTGGGTGCCAGGGGGCCAGGTTGTCGCCGGTGCCCAGACGCTCGCCATCCTGGTACGCCTCCCAGAAGCCATCTCTGGTTGTCCAGGTGATGCAGATGTGGTGCCAGCGGCCATCACTCACAGCCAGCGGGAGCTGCGCCACCTGTTTAGACGGTAAAGGGCAAAAAGGGTGAGTGACATAGGGGCAGAGAAGGGAGGGGCCAAAGTTCAAGGAATATGGAGAACGGCAATTAGAAAGGTTAGTGGCTTCAAATAGTCGGCCCTCTGCAATTCTCCAGAGGAACCGGTGTGACACATACAATTTAGATTACCCAGGTGACATCAAGGGGTTAAACATCCTTCAAAGCTGTTGGGTTGCTAATAGCAAAATTGTGTCCTCAGCTTTAGCGCTTTGTTCATAGATCAAAGCGGAACAAATTTTTTCTTTCTACAAAACAGTGAGATCATTGTCCTCTGAGGATACAGCACCAATTATGAGTGTACAACTCATTAGTCTTTTTCATAATGAGCCTTCAAATCCTACTTCACACTCAGATTCTGTTGCAGATTTACAGTAAGTATATGAAGTTCAAGGTGTTTGCGCTCATAAAAGCAGTTCACCTGGTGATCGCTGCCAGGTGGCATCGCTACAACAGTTGGGACTAGACATGTGGGAACGCTGGCAGGATTATTACAAAGTCTGTCTGGGTTGGAGGAGTGTCGGCCTCACTGACTGTTTAAAGATTTACAAACTTGAAATGAAAATGAAACTTTGCCAAAATATTCTGCAGCACTTAATATATGACAGCCACGTTACTGAGCTTTTTATTAAAACATTATCCACGGGGCAAAATGTGACTTCAGAATCAGAATACGTATTCCTTTAAATCACGACAAATGGTTTCATTCACAACACAGAAGTACAATTTTGTGGTCAAGACATTTTGACAATGCTGAAGGAAAAGCACAAGTCATCATTAAATATGTGCCAACATTTGCAACATCTGGTACCTGTATAAGGAATACAGGTTTTACAGGTGTAAATAGCCACTAATTTACGTTTCAAACCATAAGTTTATTTTTTTAAACGAAGAGATTAATGGTGATAAAACTGATAACAGCAGCTTGAAGCATCAGATTATAATGTGCACCCTTGCCAGAAGAACTCAGTGCCAATTAGACCTGCAACTAACGATTATTTTTGTAGTCGAGCTGTCAATTATTTTCCCAATTAATCGATGAATTGTTTGGTCCATAGAATGTCAGAAGAACATGTTAAAAATACATTGATCAGTGTTTGTCAAAGCTAGAAATTATGATGTTCGCGAAAAGTCTTGTTTTGTCCACAAACCAAAATGATTCCGTTTTAATGATTTCTTTGTTATACGGAGCAAAGAAACCAAGAAAACATTCACATTTAAGAAGCTAAAACTATCAGAAATCTTGTTTTAATAATGAAAAAAGCTTCAACCCGATTATTGATTATCAAAATAGTTGGCGATTACTTTAGTAATCGATTAATAATCGATTAATCGATTAATCGTGTCAGCTTTTTAGTGCCAATGTTTTACAACGGCCACATTTGAACAAAAAATGGACATACCATAAGCATGTTATGACGCTAAAAATGTTCCCTGAGGAAAGAGACACAGGATCCTGGTTAAGATGTTGTTTTATAGCAACAAATAACCTCTCGCTGCATAACCACCCACAAATACAAAATACAGACGACGCTGCACTTTTTTAATATTGTTGAGGCAGCTTCCCTCTTAGCATGCAGCAAAGTGAACCGAATAAACAATGTGCCCCGGCAGACCCTGTTATTGCTGTGAACAAGTTCAACACATGGATGTGATGCTGCTCATATTCACCAGCACTCACTCGCTGCTTTGCTTGATTTCGCTGCATTCTTTCACAGTTTTATTCCTTTTTCTGCCAAAGTCTGATCTTTCACTCTTTCCCCTTCGCTCTCTCTCCTCAGCCCCCTATCACCTCCAAAGCTCTGCGGCTTTTCCACTGCGTAGACCTCCTTTTCCTCTTTTTTCTCTCGCTCATACAATCTCTTCCTGCCATCTTTCTCTCATCTGTCTGTCTCGAGCACATGTATAATGCATGGTGACGGAAAAAGCTGTGAGGAGAACCTGCCTGTACCAATAACGCCCAACGTAAACAAAACATTGGGGTTAAAAAAGAAGAAAAGAAGAAAGTCTCCAATGCACTGGTTTGTCCCCCCCCCCCCCCAAATCTGCCCTAATCCAGCATTGCGCTGCTGCAGAAGCAGCTGTGCCATCAGGAAAATCTGTTGTTGTGTCTTCCAGCTTACATTGACGTAATTACAATTTCCCCTCCTATTAAGGCTAAATGCCGTGAAATATTCATGGGTGCTTCCACCACTTTGTTTCTTGTCTGTTTTTGTTAATTGAAATTCACATAGCTGAGTGAAAATGCACTGTATGCAACTGCGTATGGCAGAAAGCGTAGATGAGAGCTTCGAAATGAGCACACAAGGCAGCACACGTTCTCTGATGAATTTCTCTTTTTCTTGGGCGTGTGCAGAATGTGGGTCAATGATATTAAATGTTTATAAGGGGGCAAAATTAAATATTCAGAGCTGATGGTCAGTGAATCTCCACTGCTCCACATGCTCCGTGCCACATGTGTTCATGCATTCTTTGAATTTAATTAGCATGAGAGCAGATTTGCATGTCCTTGCATTGGTGCCACGCAAACGAGACTCAGGCTATACGTTTACATGATGACGGTCTGAACAGAAGACGCAAAAGTGGCGTCGCGTCTTCACTTTTTATTCCGTGTTTAGACGAGCGTTTTTGGCAGGAAACCTGCGTGCATACGGTGACGCTAAAGTGTGTGGAATTTGAATGGGTATGCATGCCAGGCGGCTAGGTGGTGCTGTGATACACTATCACACAACACCGCCATGTCTGAGCGCACGCGTAGAATCTTCCTTCTACTCTTATCTGCGCCGCGAAAACCAAAACATGGCTACCGTTGGTAATAAGAAGAAGTTTATTAGAGCTGCCAGAGCAGCTTGAAGGTCCGGTGCATGGAAATAATCTGACATGTTAGTTTATTTCCCTGTACTGGTGCATGTAGGTGACATAAACGCGTACGCGACGTGAGCAGATCTGAGCAGAGTTTTGCGTCTTGCCAGTGTATACGGAAAAAACGCTACGGTGGAGCGTATTCAAGTTTTACACTCTGGTGGATGGTTTCAGATTTTTGCGTTTTTAAGCCCCAAAAATGCCCTCACCACTTCCGATAAAATATTTTGTCGTTCGGACCCGCAAGCGTCCTCGTGTGACCGGGGCCTCAAACACATAAAATCAGAAATCGCCATGCAAGGCGCCACGTTTTCATTATGGACTGACCTACCTTATCATTAACCAGCAGCTCAATGGGGTTGTTTCCCCACTCAATGAGGACTATCTCGTTGGCCTGACCTGGTACGCCGTACGAGAAAGGGGTTCCAATGCCAGGGCTAGCGCTGGACTTGAGCCACATGCAGACGGTGAAGGCGTACATTTCTGGAAGGCTTTTCTTGATGCGGCCGTACAGGTAGTTGGTACGAAGAGGGAGGGCCACCTTGAAATCCTCAGGTGATTTGAAAGCGTTATTAGCTGTGAAATTGAGAGCACACATGTGACTCGGTCAATAAAAAGGATGAAGAAGAATTGTCAGAGGATGGTTGTAGGAAAGATGAGGAGGAAAGGGAGACAGATGAAGGTGAGAATTGTAAGAGCCTTAGTTGGGAAGTTTACCCCAACTGCCTTCTGTAAGCTCTGCTGCTTTTAATAAACGAGGAGTCCGGGAAACAAAAAAGTTCTCTATGCACATAATACAGCCAGTGATTAAGTTGCCAACAGCAACATAATTGGGAAAATAGTTCAAGAGAAAGATTGACTAGTTTGCATTCTATCAAGCAGTCTGTCAACTGCCAGAGAACAAAAACAATATACATCACAACAATAACACACTGTATATAAGTCACTGTTGTTTACTTCACTATGGGATTTTCTACTGGAGCAATTTAGTTGACCCTGTTTATACTGGGTCAGTTTAAGTGGATCACAGTATATAAACGATGTGGCTTCTGATCAAAGATAACAAGATATTTCATTTTTAATAGACATGAAATGAGACATGGATTGTGCGCGATATAGACACGAGAGAAAATCTTGCTGAAATCTTAAAAAGGAGAAGACAGTAAACAAGACAAAGTGGGTTCCACCCAGGAAACGTGCTGCATATTTGAATAGTAGTAGAAGCACATTTCATCTGTATTCCACCATTTCTCTCAGGATATGGTGCAGCTGTAACACAGTGAGGTTTATAACGCAGGCTCGCGTTGGCTCCAGGGTTTATCTGTGAAGAAACAATCAAACCACTTTTCCCCATTGGTCTATACAAACGTAGAGGAAAAGAAAAAAGTCAACAAAAAATGTGTTGCTATTGACATGAACATGATAAATCACACAAAGGCAATATTTATTTAACGACGCTTGTACACATATTAAGTGTACTGTCTCATAACGGAGGCTCTGTATCCTAAAAACAGCCAGTGACTGATTCACCTGCGCCTCGGCGGACATGTTAAATTCGGCTGTGATGAGTAGTGAGATGATCTGCTCGAATCCATTTCCTTTGGGCGGAGATATATTCTGTTATTTTGACGTAGCTTCAAAGTGATAGCCTAGAGTGTGGACATCGCTCTAATATTCCTTAAACTAATTAAGCAGTCAGTGTTGCTTTCCAAGTCCTATTTTAAGACCAGGAGATGGATTAAGAATGGTTCTAAGAAAAAAACTATGCTGTTAGGTTTTTACTTGCATCATCAGAACCTCGCACAGGGTTTGACTAATTAGTGCTAAATCTGGAAGACAACAACAAAAAAAAGTCTGGCATTAAATCCAACCAACAATACACAGCGCCCATTATATCGCTTACTTTTCTCAAGCTCGGTGATCCTCTCCAGGAGGGAATTGAGAGTACTCTCGGTGCGTTGGCGGTGGGCGGCTGTTTCATTGTAGAGATGGCTCTTCTCCTCCTCCAGCTCAGCCACCTTGCGGAGGAGCTGGGTCTCCAGTGCCTCCAGACGCTGCCGCAGCAGCTCCCGCAGCTCTGGTGGCAGAGGAGTCAGAGCAGAGACACCTGCAGCTGACACGTTGGTGCTGGGCAGACGAACACTTTGCTGCTGGGAAAGCAGAGAAAGAAGAGAATGCAAGTGAGCACAACTGATAATGAAGTGTGTGTGTGTGTGTATGGGTAATTAGGTAGGTAGATAGGTAAGTTAGTAGGCATGTAGGTGGGTATGTATGTATGTATGTAGGTCGGTGGTAGGAATGTAAGTATATGTATTTGTGTGTATGCAGGTAGCTAGGTAGGTAGGTAGTTAGATGATAAGTAGGTCTGTAGGTAGATGGGTAACTTATTAGGCAAATGGGTGGGTATGTATGTAGGTAGGTTGAAGGAATGTAAGATATTTGTATGTATACGGGTAGGTAGGTAAGTTAGTTGATAGGTAAGTTAGTAGGAATGTAGGTGGGTGTGTAGGTAGGTAGGTAGGTGGTAGGTTTGTAATTATGTATTTGTATGTATGCAGGTAGGCAGGCAGGTACGTAGGTAGGCAGATAGGTAAGCTAGTAGGAACGTGGGTGGGTATGTATGTATGTATGTAGGTAGATGCTAGGAATGTAAGTATATGTATTTGTATGTATGCAGATAGATAGGTAAGTTAGTAGTCAGGTAGGTAAGTAGGTAGATAGTTAAGTTAGTAGGCATGTAGATGGGTATGTAGGTGGTAGGAATGTAAGTATATGTATTTCTATGTATGCAGGTAGGTAGGTAGGTAAGTTAGCAGTCAGGTATGTCAGGAATGTAAGTATATGTAATGGTATGCAGGTAGGTAGGTAGTCAGGTAGGTTTGTACGTAGATAGGTAAGTTAGTCGGCACGTAGATGGATACTATATATATCTATATATAGATAGATTACCATTCAATCTTCATAAGGACCTCAATTTGTAGTACATCACTTCACTGACCTTTCTCATTTCCCTCCCCCTTTTTCACATCATTGATTTTTTTTTTTGTACAGACATAATCATATGAAGTTAATGTGTCCCTGTAGCAGACGTTCATTGGTGACCTGCCAAACACCAATGGCTGAGTTGGGTATTAAAAGGTAGACACCACATGTGACATCACACAGAGTTCACACCAGGCATGATCAGAGATGTTTTTTGGGAAAGGGGGACAACAACTGCACGTGCCCATTGGTGGCACAGAAAGGGGAAAAAAAATACATTCTATCATATGTTCATTTTTAAATCTGATGACGTTTCCCTGCATAATATCTGCTCCACACTCTAATGTTTAATTCGTTTTCTCGGACTCAGTGTTACCAGGTTACCAGGTGTCCCTGGTGATCTGCCACAGAAGGCAAATATATACAAAAGCAATGTCCTGTGTGCAACTGTTGACATATGCAGATGTCTTTGATTCGTGAGAGAGGTCCTGCTCCAGGGAGTTACAGCAGCACCGGGCTCTCAATAATCATTATGTTGAGCAGATGAAGATCAATATACATATGTCTTTAAAATGCAACATATTATGTGTCTTTCCCTGCTGCAGGATACGTGCTTTCTTATGATGACGGTATTAAAGCTTGCAACTCACGAGAGAAAGATTGAGGTTCTTCAGTGCAACATATTGTATATAAAATAACCTTGAATTTAGATGACAAGTATTGTAACTGATTATGGTTTCAGGGCTGTCATATGGTGAAAAATGTCTTATATTGTTGGTGTGACATAAGAGATAAAGCCAAGGCTGATCAACCTCTGAGAGGACTTCACTATAGGTGACCTCAATATTAGTTGAATGTGATCTGAGTCTGTAATAGAAATAATGCATGCAACAGAATCTAAAGAAAGGGCTCTGGAATCTGCAAGAAAGACTTTCGTCAGCTGCTTTGACTAATTAGTCACATGGTAGCGAATGTAAAACATTATGTGGAACACACGCACACACACACTACTCATAAATAATGCAAAGATGCATTGCACCACATACATGATTACAAGATTTCCTTTGTTGCTCGTTTTGACTTATTTTGTGTGATCCAGCACAAGAGCCGTACTTTAATAATAATAATACTGGTAAAAAAAACTGTTACTAGGCAAAGGCTTGAAAGACATTGCTGATGCTGAAGTGCATAGGCAATGTTATGCAGTAATTTAAAGGCTGTGGTGGTCAATGTTAACATTTTTCGCTTTGGGTGGGAAATAAAGGCAAAGTGGTTTTCTGGCACGTTTACGCACGAGCTGCGTGTTTGTGCCATCTTACCTCCAAGTTCTCCAGGCGACCCTTGAGACTCTGCATGGTCTTTCCGAGCTGGTCTATGGTCTCGCCGGGGTCCCGGGGCAGGTCGCCCATAGTGTTCTTACCGTAGTCCTTCCGTCTGGAGCCCTGCACTCGGGACTTTCCCTGAGGCGACACCTCAACTGTCACCTCGCAGCGCGTCAGCTTGGAGTTGAGCTCCTTAATGGTTCCCTGTTGGCTCACGATGGTCTCCTTCTGCTGCAGGATGGTCTCCCGCAGCTGAATGATCGTGTTCCGCAACTCGTCCTCCACGGGGCTGTTGCTCTGGACGCGGTTTCCCGCAGAAATATAGCCGCAGCCTGGCTCAGCACCCGGAGGAATGGCGTTACAAACGAAGCGGCTACCTGTGGCGTCCTGGGTCCGCGCTGTGCGTCCACTGACCAGGTACAGCAGTCCAACCACTAAAGTCAGCATCCCGACTATAGGATCACAAACTCCGCGTAATATATCAAAAACAAACGACTCCCCAAAATACTGACGAATAAACCTCTCTCAGCGACATTCAAAGTACAATTAAAAGATCAAACTAAGTTTATAAAAAAATATCGCACTTCTACCAAACACACAGACAGTCCAGTCTGAGGGGGGGAAACAACACAAATGAATCTAAACTCTTACATTCAGCAGGTGATTTAAAGTCAGGGTTTCTTATTTCCTTCCCTGGTAAAACAACAAAAGTTGCATGATGCTGTTTTATCTGTTAAAAATCCACTTTGGTTCGCAGGGAACTGAGTTTGGCTTGCCTCTCCTCTCCTCTCCGCTTGGTTAGAGTCAGTGAGCGGTGCTGAAAAGACAGCGACGCTGCTGCTCAGCCAGATTACAGTGGGGAGGTGCGCACCGACGCTTCCGCTCATCATCTGCGCTTATTCAGCCTCAAACCGCGTCATCAAGTCCCAGTGGACTCCAGTCTCACGCTACGGAAACGTCTCATTGACTTTTTATTACCTGTTTATACGCGCAAAAGGCTCAAAGATGATAAACAAGAACACATAAAAAAGAGTGAATGATCCAAACAAGCTCTGTCTGGTGATGTTGCTGCGTATTTGTCTGTGTTACGGCAGCCTCTAAATACTCTGAAAAGTGCAAGGATAAACCAACTATCCATCTATCCATCTTCTACCGCTTCATCCTCCATTTAACCAAACACCGAGAGTTATGACTGATGATCCACCTGGGTGTTAATGTTAAATTCCACAATGTGTCTGAGTCTTTAGTTTGAACTAAATTATTCCAAGAGGACACACTCTGATGGTCATATTTTGAGTGGAAAATCTAGTTTTAATCCACATAATATATATATATATATATATAAAGTTTGTTTTATTCTCACTAGTTAATATAGAAAATAGTTCACATCCATACACAGCATTTTCTGTGGTTTTTGTGAAATTTCACTCTTTAGGTTTGTGCCTTGTAGGCATGTCACTGTGGAGTTACATTCGGTGAAAATTAAAATGATTGAAAGGATTACAGATTGGTGACATTGAATCCACGTCTTGCTGTGAAAATATAACCAGCTCTGGGAGTCGTGCTGAAGAAGGCTTTTATCTATGAATGCAAAGGAAATGAGAGTCTGCACCATTTCCAGGTTTTGGTTGTGTCTTTTTTTTTTTTATTTAAAACTTTAATACAGAATATACAGTTCCCATTCAAGAGGGACACTTGCATCTATCCAAATAGAAAAAAAAACATAACATGGAAAAAACCATCAGGCTCAGGCTGCGTTGGAAACCTTATACTCAAATGCAATCCCCCCTCGACATAACTCTCACCCCAATATCCTGCTTCATATTTTCATGGAAACACGGCAAACAACTTTAAAAAGAAGCCTTTTCACGATGGGATGTTCTTAGAATAACCAAAAGCGAGAGAATGATATGATGAATGATATGTATATATCCTGTGCATATATACGTATATATACGTACGTATATATATATACACATACCTTTATACATATATAAAGGTTTCATTCTACACAGCAGCTGCTTTGCTGTTGCATTTGCTGCATAATTTGCTGCCGTTGTTCCTACATATTTAGAAAGATGATTGCGACGGCTTGTCACTAGCAGAGGGAGCCATGAGCCTCTTTCAAATTGACAGACAGTCAAGATTATCGCAGCAGGTTTTTTTTACTTTCTTTTCCCCCATTTTTTTCTTTTTTTTTCTTTCCAACTCCCTTCATGTTTTTTTCAAACTAAGGGAGCAGGCGTCTGTCAGATACCTGCTAAGACTTGTAGAATGTGAAAAACGTCAGAGCCAGATGCCACCTCACTTAAGATTATGAATCAACAACACCATTATAAAACACTAACATGTTTCCCCCCCCCCTCTTCAATGTGCATTCCCACAAACTATTTCCTATAAAATTTGTGAGATAAAGGCATGGCAGATGTGAGCCGATGCACCATATTAATATGCTGCCCATCACAGCTGTCTTCGTCCATCAGCCTGAAGCATCTGAGAGCTAAATGTCAGCTGACATTAAACGCGCAGTCAGTGTATACATTTGGTTCATGTAGTGTCAGGACCGACAGTGACCGCTGAAGAAGTCGCTGCCAAAGAAGGGAAGTTTCTAATATGAGGGAGAGGGGCAGGCGATTGCTATGGCAACCTTATCCTTATCTCTGTGACCACCGTCCACAGCGCACACACACACACACACACACATGCAAAAACACCCCTGTGAGCAGGCAGAGGTGAAGTAGGAGTGCTAAAGCCAGAGCTGAGATGACAACATTCACTTCAAAGTTGACGAGATAAAGTTATTTCTCTTTCATGTTGTAACTAGTGAGCACTGGGGGTGAAGAAACTTTTTTTTTTTTTTTTTTTAAACACCCTCAACAAGGGTTAAGACGTCATCAGGGACTGAACTCTTATCTTGAGTTAAGTTTCCCATCTCAATAAAAAAATAAAAAAATAAATAAAAAACTAGGTCAACTCACTCTGCTACTTACAGAAGGCAGTCAGAATTTTTCTCCATGAAAACATAGAAATGCAATTTAACAATGAAAGACTTTTCCTATAATGTTTGGGTTCCACTGAGTCTAGAACTTGTTATGTGCAGATTGAGTGCACTGGTTAAGTTGAAAGAATGTGGTGCTTTCATATTGAATTGTATTACAATGTGAGCAGAAAATATAAAAATTAAGTTACTATAATGCAATAAAGTGCAAAAATTAATGAATTCATCTTCTATACTGCTTTGTCCTCCACATGAGGGTTGTGGGGGACGCTGGTGCCAATCCCAGCTGGCGAAAAATAGGGGGAAAAACCATGGACACCACAGGGCCACATAGAGACAAACAACCATTCACTCTCATACTCATGGTTAATTTAGAGTTTCCAGTGTCTCTAATCCCCAACTCTGCTGGTTTTTTGCCTGTGGGAGGAAACTGGAGAAGAAAGCCAGACACACGCACGTGAACATGCAAACTCCATGCAGAAAAGGCCGTTGTTCAATGGCAAAAATGATGGCCTGAAAATGTCCAGATTTTATTTAATTATGGGATTGTTCTGCCAAATTTCCATTGGCTCCTAAATACTGTATATGACCTGTATGGTGTTAATTGCTTATAACTCATCAGACATCACAGATAAAGTGATTGGATGAATTATGACTAACCGTGGGACGCATAATTAACTGCTCTTAATCATCTAGCGTGTTCCTGCTGTCTCGCTCGCTGTTGTGTATTTCAGTGAAATTTGTCGATTTAAAGGCAGAGGACATACCATCATGCTCGAGCACTTAGAGCCTCTGACCAGAGCCACACTCACTCTGCATGACACAGTCTGATGACTGCTCGATCACTCAGCTATAGTCAGTGCATCCAAAACACTGTGTTTCTCTCTTCCGGTGTTCTCACCATCACTCCATCTCTTATTCCTCCATCAGGGACACCACCTGCTGCTGGGCTACCTGTTCGTGCATGCTGTCCGTGTCCTGAGGGACGTCCACACAGGCAGCAGACACATGCACTGTACACATGGCGACAACAGGAGGCGACACAAAAGACGCTGACGCATGATGTGAACTCTATGAGACACACTTTAGTCATCGCATTCAGGCATGTGCACTTACACACGCACAAAAATGTAGGAAAAAAGAGACATACTTGCTTCACTTAGATAAATGCACTGACACAGACTGAGTAAAATACATTTTAAACATTGTTGACATAGGTCTACTTTAATGCAGTGTTATCACAGCCAAAGCTTCACTATCATACACTGACATTTTTTTTCTGCATGGATACCAACACCGTCTCATTACCTTGGGCTCCCACACGTTTCCCAGGGTCTCCCAAACATCCAGCCAGGGTTTACTGGTCCAGTGTGCAACATGTATGAGGGTTTTATTGGCAGAAAAAAAACACATCCCATAGATAAATATGCATGAACAATATTGTTCAGACTTAGAAAAAAGCTTTTGTTGTGTACTTTAGGCAAGGGCCCAGCATGTTTCTACAGAAACTCAAGAGGCATTTTGAAGCAAAAGCTTACTAATTTCTTCCAGTCATTGGTGTCCTCTGGCTTCAGATCCAGTAACGTCATATAGCATTTTCACCTCTGCAGTTTCTAACTTCCTCTCGTCAGCTTTTGTGAGCATAGAGCATGGCTGGCCTCACTGTGACCACGGTATGCTGCACCTTTTGCCTTTGTGGATTTCCTTCGGTCACAGATCACGCCTCGATGATCCAATCCTGGCCTGCACATCTCCACTGCATCCGCCTTCTGCCAGGATCTAAGAGACTAAATACTTGGATTTATGAACTTTTGGGAGGGCTGTGTCCAAGACAACTAGGTCGTCCGCGAACGACATCGCCCACGGGACATCTCTCATGTGATCTGGTCTGTCAGGAAATTGAGCACCAAAAAAAGAATGACATCCTTTCTGGAATGGGAAGGATACCCAGTTCCCTGACGCATGGGAAATGGAGGTCCTGCATTTGTTGCAATCTGCCATTCTTACACACTGTATAAAGGTATATACAAAGGCTGAGAAAAATGACCTTAACTGACGAGGCAAAATGAAACTGACATGGTTGACAACTGGCTGATGGGGCTGCACTACTCACAGAAATAGAATATATCCCACTCATCCTTTGTTCTATGCTGTTTAAACTTTACTTGCAGTTATCTGTGCTGCTGCTTAAGAAGAATTTCAAAATGCAAGCTCATCTGACAACAGTGATGTCGCTGTCAGGGTGAATTAAAGGGTTAATGATCCTGTTTGTGATGCACTCTCAACTCCTCATATATATACACGCTGATGTCTTGGCTTTTAGCTTTGTTTAGTCACTGTTTGGTAATATGCTGCTGGTTGCTTTCTTGGTTACAGATCTGCTTGTAGGCAATGTGTTGACATCTGCTGGCTACTAATCTCTGCTGTTATACTGTTGTCTACTTGTGCATTTGTGTTGGCACAAACTGTGAATTCATTACCAACAGCAGCTAAGCTTGTTGATTAATTTTTATCTATATTTTTTGGCACTGTTTATTGTAGCACATGTATTTTTGAGTGATATGCGCTGATTTTTTGTAGTCGTGCTGTATATCAGGGTGAGTGTTTATAGTCGTCATGTAACTTCAATTCCATTCAATTCAAATGTTATGAAAGAGTCTCAGGGTGAATTCCAATTCCTTGCTTAACCCTCAATCTCAAAAATGCACGCTCCCTCTAGTGCAAGTGCTGTCCCGATTCTCAGAAAAATTAAGTTGAGGGGCAAGTTTAAGGGCTGTATCGCCCTCAATATTGAGATTTTCCGAGACCACCCTTCGGAGCAAGGGCTACCCAGAAGGCAATGCATGTTTTGACAGAACAAAGATGGCGTCGAAAGCAGCGAAACGAGTGCGATACAAATTAAGTATTTTCTTTGTTAATAGAGATATACAAATTCTGAAAACCATTGTATCATCTTAGTTTAGGTCCATATTATGGATTACTGACGTCATTGTTGCGTAACATTTATTTTTATTTTACGATCTTTTGTTAATAGTCGGCCGGTGCGGACAAGCGATCGTTTGCTATCTTTTACTTTTCAATAAGTTGTGGTGTGTGGTAACTGTCAGCTGAATATGTCCGTGGTTGTGGTATTTGTATGAGTATCATCTTATAACTAACTGACAACCTAATAACTTGACTGACAAACGGATCGTTATAAATAATCGTGACGTAAATGTGTTCATCTTCTTCTTCTTTTTTGGAGTTGACAGACTTGACGCAGCTTTCGCGTTATTCTGCCCCCCACAGTCTGAAGACGTATCTGCATTTAAGGGGTGTCCCATTTATAAGTGACAAAATAACCCTCAACACTTGGTTTTGAGGGCCAGTTAAGATTAAGGGTTGAGCTTGAGGGTTAAGATTGAGAATTAAGATAGGAATTGGAATTGGCCCACAAAGTCTGTAGCGTAGCAGGTAAAATTATTACATCAAAATAGATGAGTATAATATTCAGGAATCTTTTTAAAACATATATTTATTTATACATCCATTTCTGCAGAAGTGCCTTACAAAAAAAATGACTGGCACTTTGCCACCAGGGGACCTGGAGCAGCAGACTCTTTAAGCTTCACAATAGAATATATTTGTTGAACTTAGTGGTGGAAATTATACTGTAATAAGTATATTTTGAGGTACTTTACTGTCGTATTCATGCTTCTCACATAGTAAATGTTTAAAATATAACTCTGTATGCAGTAAGACCTGCAACTAATGTATGTGAGGATAAAGCGGTGGAAAATGGATGGATTTAAGTTATTTTGATGTTTCATCATCATAAGATGCACTTAGTAGTATATTCACCCTGTTGCCTGAATTCCTTAGGAGGGGAACAACCACTTGGTGTTTTGTACTTCCAGCCCACACGTTGTACAATAGATGATACACAACAGCACGACAGCAGGCGTTGTATTAAATACCATTATTATGGGATTTCGTAGCAGAGACTTGCACCCATACCTCATGATAATCCGTTTGAAATTTGACAGAGGAGGACATGCCGTATTCAAAAACAGTAATCTTTGCCCTCTTTATTCTTTCAATTTCAAAGCTGGTCGACACATCCCAGTTTTGAAATGAGATAATCAATTCTCCACATGCACATCATCATTATTGGCTTTTGTATGCTGATGTCATGCTGGATGTAGGACAGCTGCTGTCTTATAAAACAAAGAAATAAATATATAAAAAGGACTGATTGACTTTGTTCCAAATCTTGCCAAGTCCTTTGATGTTCGAGCGTGGCGTTGGAGCAGAGGCAGTCAAGCGAATCCTCTGGTTCAAATTCAAAAGAACTTAATCTCTGTCTGTCTTGTAAATGTTATTAGGCTTTTGAAGTGCTCACCTTGGAAGAAGTGAGAAGGAACACGGGACAGGAGTAATTGGAGCCATGTTAGCTTCTCTCAAACTTTGTGATGACATGCGATTTAAAATTGGTCCATAGTACACCCAACAGTATCTTTTAGATGTTGTGTCTCAAGTGGCAAACTACAGTGGAACATTTACTTTTTCTCTCAGATGTATTTTTTTTTCTTCTCCCAGCCTCCTGGCATAATTGCAGTATTTACTTGCGTTGCATATGAACTAAGCACACACTTCAAGGTTTAAAGTTTTATCTAACAGATTCACTATTTCCACACTTAAGAGTTATGTTGTCAGGAAAAATATGCTACATCACTCTCTAGGCCAACGCGCGGAAGGCCAATAAGCTCCAATTCACTCCGCGGCCTCACACACGGCTCTTAACGACTCGTCCATAAATGAAAATAAACAAGATGGCTCACTGGTTACCATTATGTAATTCACATGCTGCCATAGGGAATGATAAGCCCACATACACAACATGGTATGCAATCAACGCTTGGCCATTAGACCAACAGTGAGTCAATGTCAGGAATTATACATATTCTCTAATGTGTGTTTGTGCACGTATGCTTTATTGTTAATGTTCTTTCAGTTCATTGGAAATAAAAATCTGCCAGGAAAAATATCTCTTACTCATTGCGAGAGAAAATGCTCAGAATGCTGTTACCCTCACCTGTGACCCTTCTCTCCACACCCCGGTTGTGTTGAGTATACACTCAGCTCACAGACAGACCCCTTAGCACAACAATGATGGATGTTATTAACTCAGAGAGTTTTATCTCTTTCTATTTTTTAATAACCAGTGGCCAGTGTTTGGAGGGTTATATTAGAAAAAAGTACAGCACAGCCACGGTTCTTGGCCTCGTCTATCATCTTTGTGGTCAGAGAATAAAAAAAAAAAATCACACTTCAAATTAAACAAGTTAAAATCAATTAACCTCCGAAATAGGAGCAGTGTGTTTAAGCAAGACGCTGTGTGTAGTATGACTCACTATAAGATGACTCACTATACGAGGATGATGAAGTCTTTGTGTTGTTCTAGTGTGTTCTGTACAAACTGCCTAATAAGGTCGTAACATACATTCAGCAAAGTTAGAGTCATACCAGGAAGCAATCATTTTAATCAATAATAATAATAAGACAAGTGGTCAAATATTCAAGCAAAAACATTGAAATTACTGAATACCCAGTATTGTCCAAAGATGTACTTTAAATGTAATATGCATATCACACACAAACAGTTTGTATTTATGTTGATATACTGTGTGTAAGGATATTTAATGAATATTTAGTGTCTGTTCACTTTATTTCATATTTAGATTGAAGAAAAGTATACTGGGAGATTATTTCAGCCTTAGTATGATCAATAAGGAGATATACTATGTGACACATATTAGGACAATAACAAGAGTGCTGGACATTCCATCGATGCAGTCATTCATATTTAAAATGCTCACACAAATTCTGGAAGCCACCCCAAATAAGTGAGATCTCAAAAGGCCTGCTGCTGCCTCATTATATCATAACTGTGGGTGCTGTCTGCCAAATGTGTCTGTTTTTGATAAGAAGCTGTCCGCAGGGGGGACAGATCGTGCCGAGGTCCAGCTGCAGCAGGTCAGAGCTGGGCTCGGGGATGAGCAGAGAGAAGTGATGGGTGGAGCCACGGTCCTGGCAGTGTTAACGCTCTGGGGGGGACAGAGGAGACTGAGACAGAACCCTCTGGATACATTAGGTGGCCAGATGTTGTCTGGACTAAATGTAAAAAAAAAACACCTGGCCCAGTAGACACTTCAACCAGGAGAGAGACGCAAGAACCATGTTTGTGACTTGATGAGGTCGATGGAGGACTTTCTTTATCTCAGTAGATGCTGCTTCATTCTTTCTCTTTGCAGAAGGTGAAGGGAGAGCATTGTGGGATAAACAACAAGGTCTGTATCTTTGAGTCGCAACATCCTTGTTTCTTATTTTCGTTATCTCTATAGATCTTATAACATTTCGGGGGTTGCATTATCTTTATCAGAGGCTAATCAAACACTCACAGCCACAAGTATACTGGGGTTTCACAGTGATCATAAGCTACACTCCAACCTTACAACGCCTGGTTGTATGGCTGCTACTCTGTCATACAGAGATAAGAAAAGATGCCACAAGAAAACAGAAAATTACAAAAGAAGTCGAGAGACAGAGCAGAGCTCATGAGTCTTACAGTTGTAATTACCTCTCAAATGGGGCATTGTGTCAATTCAACTGTTACAACCTTATGTTTGTTTCTGATAGATGATGCGTGATCAGTATTTAATGCAATATGCTTAACAGTATGCGGTCATGTATTATTAACTCTTGTGTATCGAGATCCAGTATAGTTGATACCACACAATCATATCATGCAACAGTCAGAATGAAAACAACACCACAGTTTGGCAGAATCCATGCTGTTCAAATTCATCAACATATACGAGGCGATGCGTAAGGAAACTTGTCTCTTCACCAGCTGCATTCATAAAAAAGTGAAGATGGTGCATAGCTGCTGTACCCCCAGAATACCAAAATAATAGGGGGGCAAGAAAAGGAAGCAAAGAACCCAAGATACAGCAGATGTGGGTTCACTGCCATAAAATGAGCATAGAAGATGAAACAAATGGAACTGTGATCACTTCATATCGGATACAGAACCCAGCACTTACTAGCTCATTTATTTTACATACTTCTATTGCGACGTGTAAGTGTCCATTGGGTATTTTAAGGGTCATTTATATTCAGTGTGTCAAGTTGTGCTTTATATAGTTCGATCTCCGTGGACTTAAAGTGCTCAGTGAACTTCTGCAGAGGCTTTTCCTGCCACCATGACGGTGTAAACAAACTCACGAGTCATGCAATGTCTGGAGCTCTACTGCATATTGTTACAGTTTGTGTTGTACAATATCACAAGCACAAAATGAATTGAAAACAAAATCAAACCCTGCAACCCACCTTGTTTTGATTATCTTTTGCAGTTGTTGTAATTGTCTAGACAGCGTCATGTCTTGGCACAATAACCTTTAGATAAAAAAAAGAAAAGAAAAGAAGAAGACTGGGAGCAATCATAAATAACTTGTTTATTCCAAACTCACAAAATACCCAAATCACACAACAATAGTATCCAAAGACAATGGTAGACAAAGCCAGACTTCTGAGAACTTTATGAGAATTGTGATATCATTGCTGCTGAGCTCTCAGGAGGCTGCAAGTGCCACGTCATGTCAAACAGGCTGCTCGTATTAGTCTGCACAGTTCTCGCAAAAGGTCACCATCCTACTGCAAAATATCCTCATGTTACTGTGGAGATGTCACAAACAGAGCTCTGTCAGAAGAGTTCACTCTCAGTTACCACAAAAAAGCAGATTTTTTTTTTTTTTTGTGATACAGAAGCTTATTTCTATAGATTTTGTACATATTGTACGAAGAGCTAAATCCTCAAAGGAATTATTTGCAGCTTATGGTGTGAGTAGAATTCAAAAGGATGATGTTTTTCATGGTTTTCATTCCAGTGTCTTCTCCTCCCTCCACCACATGCTCCCTTGAAGCACATTATTATCCGAAATGGCTAATGTGTGACTCTGCCCATTTTGTCATTGTCATGGTTGATGTAAGTAAAGTGTACAGTAAGAAAACGTTAGGATTTTAACTGCTGTGGGACTGACACTCACACCTATGAATATTTTGTTCTAAGTTAATATATTCTAATTAACTTTTAGAAAAAATGCTACTATAATTAATTATTTAAAAAAATAAATAAATAAATGAAATGAAATAAAAAATACAACAACTCAGAGAATACATTTTCTTGAACTCGCGTAAACTATACATTTCATGTCTGAATTGTTAGGCGTACAGAATACTAACCTTGAGTTCCCAAGGTGCATTTTTGTTGCCACAATCTTCATCGTTTTTTGGTTTCCGCGTCCAAGCAGCCGATGGATTTTCTGACATCAATTCGATAGCATCAGCAGAGGCTTCGCTATAGTCAGCAAAAAGGAAACATTTAAATTCAGGAGGAAAGGTTGTTAAAAAACTTTCCGAGTGGAACAAATTATGCTGGAGTTAAATCACATGCATGCTGGGTTCTTTTTCTTAAAGAGCAATTTTCTTCTAAAGCCATTAAAATGTAGTTTCGTGGAGGAGACATTGATACGTCGTACATTTTCAAAAGAAACAGTTTTATTATGTTTATCTGTTTAAACATGGCAGTGGATTATCATTAGAATAATGTTGCAATGGTGAACTGAGACAATTACTGAAAATGTATTTTACAAAGCAAACAACACAATATGTTTTTAAAAATAGATGCAGATTACAACTTAAATGTGGAAATAACGTGCTTCTTCAAGCAAAAACTTTTTTTTTTTTTAAATGAACATTTTACTGTAGGAAATAACAGATATCACCATTGAACATTGAGCAGAAATGTATGTTTAAAATTGCTTAAATCTTGACATGAACACTGTGGAGGAGGCCAGGAACAAGAGTCCAGTGAAACTTATCACCTTTAAATGTCCTAAAATCAGTCTAAGATAAGATAAGATATCTTTATTTTATCCACAGTGGGGAGAGTACAGGGTTCCAGCAGCTCAATATACAGAAATAATACAAATTATTATAAAAGCTGTACATAGAAAGAAATAAGGTAAACATTCTAACATACAATAAACACACACATAGCTGTGTGTATGTATATACACACACTTTATACAGTATAAGCATTATATACACACACACCATTTTAAATATCACATTAAGATATACAATATAAACTGAACATGTTATAAAATAAATTAATAAACAAACATCAATAGCCTATTGTTATTTATTTTAATTGTACCGTAATTTACCCTTGTTTTGTCCTTTTTTTGGAAGCAACGATACCGTAATACCGCGAGTAAACGAGCACAACGAGATTCTTGAGCATGCGGCTAGCGTGGCTGCTCCAAGAGTGCTACCACCGCACCGCACCGCACCGCCCGGCGTTTCCAATTTGTCACATTAAACCAAGAAGAAGATCATTATAAAGATTCACCTCTGTCATCCTGAACGACAAAGACATCCAACAACACGAGTGTCGTGGAGTTTCTCACGGATCATGTTACAGAAGAAGAAAAAGAGCGCGCACCTGGTTTAAGGTAAGGCGACTTCGCTCCAGTGCAACTAAAAGGAAACTGTTTGTCAACAAAGCAGCAAACACAATGTAGTGGAATCACTGAAGTAACAGTGGCTTTATATGTGATTGATATACTATTAATGTGTACACAGCAGTGCTGTTGTAGCGAGATTGATTCACTTTTACATATTATTCTTTAAAAGCCTCAGCAGGGAGCAAGGAGTGCAATTTAGCTTCAGCTAGATGTCCTACATGGCATCAAGTTTGATTTTATTAAGATGTAAGTGTTATCCCTGTCAAATAAATCAATGCAATGAGATGAATTATACATTTCAGGGACACCAGATGAATTTAAAAATCTCTTTACTTGATGAGGTTGTTTACAGCTCATACACACTTGCTTTTTTTTGCAAGCCATCAGGAGCCAAAGCACCGGTTTAAATGTAATTAACACTGTTTTGTTCTTGACAAGGTTGTTATATTTTACATTGTGCCAAGTCTTCGTCGTAAAAAAAACCCTGTCAAATAAATGTTATTGGCTAGATTATGTTCCGTGGAAGTAGTGGCAGTATAAAGTAGCAGAAAAATGGGAGAACTCGTAAAAGTACTGAGTAACTTTCCACCGTTGGTTGCATGTGTGAATGCTAGTTGTTTTGTATATTTGGCTCAGCCGGTCATTATGTGCAGAGGCGCAGTTTGTGAACAGGCAGGGCAGGCAACTGCTTGGTGCCCAGAGCTGATAGGGGGCCCCTGACACTCAGAGCCTGAGGGCTGTTTTTACTGAAATGTGCAGTGACCAGCCGCCTCCCCGTCCCCCTTAAAAACAATGGGTAATTTGCAATGACATCTCAGTAGGAAACCTCCCTAAAGGGTCCCCACCTGACGTTATTCTCTGTGAAGTTATGTTCTGCAAGTTGGAAAATTAAGAGGATTATTTACAGTGTAACGCATATCTTTTTTACTCAGTTTATATAGTTTTTTAAAAGCTATTTACAGTATTTTATTGTTCTTTACATTTATAGTTTCACGTACTTTTTAATTACATTGTTATTCCATGTTATTTCATTCATTTCGGGCCCCCTGGCAATTTTTCCTTAGGGCCCCTACAGACTGTAGAATTGCCTCTGATTGTGTGACTGACTTACAGGTGCAGTATTGCACTGCAGATGATGATGATGATGATGATGATGAAGCCATACTCGAGTTGTCAAACTTGCAGCCCGCGGTTGTGATTTATCAGAGAAACGCTGGCTACAGATGTGCGGCGAGTCTTATAATAAAAACAAAGCTTATTCTTGATTACAGCACATACTTTGTAGGCCAAGCATGCATTTGTATGTTTTTATGGCACAAATGGTTTGACTTTTACAGGACTAACATGGATGATGAGGGAGTTCATCATTGAGTGTTGGCCCCGCAGGCCTCCGTCGTGTTAACAGGCTCTGTTGATAATGACATCCTCATCTCACCAGATATTCAACCCTGAGAGACACTGTAGACACCAGACATGGCGGTATTTGCTTTTGCTTCATTACGGTCTACTTAGACGTTGTTCCCCTCTAAATACTCGGGGTCACACGGTGCGCGATGCAGTTCAGGGATTCCTGTTGTTGTTGTTTACAATTCACTTAACTGTTAATTAAAGAGCCTTTAATGATGTCATTAGGAAACTACATCAGCTACGTCCTCTTCTTTCCTTCCCAATTTTCCTCACACCAAGTGTGTGATTAGTCTTGATACTATTCCTGAACGTCCTACTGTCCTCCTTTTTTCATATTTTTTTTTTCAACTCTCTCACCTTCCTGTTGTCCTGCACTGTCACTTCCCCTTTATCATTTTCATCTGAGCCACGGGGTTTTGCTCCGGCTGTGAGAGCGGATTTGGCAACACCCAGATTTAAGACAGCTGCGCCATGTGAGACAAATGGAGCGGAATGCATCCCAGAAATCAGATGATAATACTGCGATGCAGATGTGAATGCACTCATTAATTTGTCTGAGCAGATGGAAACAATGCCGAGCGTGGGTCCAATTAGTTAAAGGCAACGCGGAATTGGACGCATACGTGGTATTGTCGTGTTTCTTAATTAGAATGGCGATATCAAAATGGAACGCATCAATCTGATTTTGTCAGTGTAGACAATGATAGCCACCCTTTGGGTATCGGACAGAACGGATCAGATTAAATAATTACGTCGTCTACCTCATTGTGTGGAAGAGATTTATGTTTTATTTGTAAGGGAGGCATTAGGCAGGAGTTCAACGTTAACTCAGAAATGTTTCAGTGGTTTTCAAGGACTGTTTAAACCTTGAAATATTATTATTCATGGGCCAAAGTTAAATTTGCTCTCTGCCAATTACAGCTGCCGGAGATGAGAATAACTAAAACGTCTTTGTGTAAGAGTTCTTTGATGTGCTTCTGACCAAATATCTATTAATGTAAATTCAGACACACAGTCTGTATGAATACAGTGTGAGAATAGCATTTGCTAAGAGCAGTCAATCGCAGTACTTCTGAATTTGTCAAGGGGGTTTGATTCATAACATTAACCACAGTCCTGTTTCAGAGCTCCCCTCAGATGATCTCAGAGAAATGTATTCAGACTCGGTCGACTAACTTATGCACAACTTTTGACCAGAACTTTTATCCGGACTATTTTTTATCCTCCGATATAGCAAAGCTCCTGTTTGATCAGCAAGTGAAAAATACGTTTAGAAATGACAATAACACCCAAAATTAAACTTGACCCGTGCCAACGAGGAGAAGATAAATCTATACCTTTATCATTATTTACCCTCCTGAATTCCGCCACCAGACAGGGGAAACCCTCATTACTCATATCCTAGTCTCACTGCATTGGTTACCTGTCTCTTTGGAAATTGATTTCAAGCATTTATGTGATAAATTTCAAAACTCATCTAGAAATTGAGCCTGCATATATATAAGGGTGTTGTAACCCCATTTGAGCCAGAGGGAGGTGTGGTATTCTTGGGTAGAACTCTTCTGGCCATCACTCATTCCGATTCGACAGCGGCTGTGGATGAAAAATCATAATCTGTCTGACTTCCAAGTGCTCTCAGGTTTTGCAGGTTGTGAGTAAGCACTTTTGTGTATTTTGAAATACACTTTGTTGAGATTGTTGACATAATAGCACCCAAAGTCTCTGATTAGGAGTGTCGGGGTCTCAATTGTAAATCGAATATTGATGTAAAAGACGTCGAATCGAGGATTTAACCACAGCTCCAGTGTGACGTCGTGCCAGAGGGGGGAAAAAAACACAGTGTTGTGGTTGGAGCCATTGTAACACGACTGCACGTTACTCGTGCTGTAGGCGTGTTTGGAGCATTTGTAGACATGCAACCATATTCAGGAGTGGAAAACCCTGGGTTTTAACACTTACTAAGTATTGTTACAGTCATATTGTCAACCCTTTAACAGCGGGCGTATCATGGAAGACACGTTTGTGATGGAGCACTTTGCATTACTCTAATTACGCCACGGTTTGTGCTATCGCAAAAATTCCAATGGTTTCTGAAAGCTGAGAGCCAACACCTGGATATTACAGTAATTTCACTCGTGCTGTTGCAGGAAACCAGCAAATCAGCGTCTTTGTCACCAGAGACGAGAGAGTTTCCATTTTTTGGCACATTGAGACAAAAACTCAAACAAATTTAAATAAGTAGTATCCTGTTCAAATTTCACATTTAACATGTAAAATCTGGTGTTCATGGCTACAATGATTTCTTTTCTCAATAAAAATTTAAAATTGTTAAAACACTATTTTAACATACAGATAATTGTAATGATCTGGAAGTTATTCTGGAAAAAAATGGGCAAAAGCACTTGCACACTTGACATTTTCTGATCCTTTTATGGTTAAAATAAGCAAAAACAAAAGTCCAGATGGACATTTTGATGCTTAAGTGTAATTAATTGTTTAAATTTGACAATATAGTGTGGTTTATTGCAAATGATGGACATTATATCACGCATGACACCATGTAGACAATCAAAATGGGAATAAAAAACATGATTTTTGTCATCATGACATAAAACCAATGATCCTAGATTTAGACAAGTCTAAACATGCACTAAAAGACTGAGAATGAGATTAAGAATGGACTCAAATCAAAGGATTTGGAGAATCGTGACAGCCACTCCAAGCACACTGGATATTTCTTTTATAGCAGTCTCAGTGGGGGAAACAGGGAGAAAAGCAGAGTACTGACCACTGACCCACACACTGAATATAGACATTCTCTTCTCCATCCTGCTCCCATTCCTAATTTTATCCACAGCTGTGCATCTACACACACACACATGCACTCACACAAGCACACACAGCTGGAAGTATTCACAAGCTCCACCTGTTGCTACTTCCTTATTCACCTCAGTATCTACCTTACAACAAACCACATGCTTGTTTTTTTTTTCCCCTCGTACACCGTGGGCAGTCTTAGACCACCTGCATGACCATCATCTGCAAACGAAGTACCCTCCTTGACTTTTATTCTTATTAATTCATACCATGCGTGAGTAGATAAATTTGTGCAAGAAACTTTTTTTGTTTTGTTTTCCCTCTTAACTTTCTGTCTCTGTGGCTGCGGTTCACCATATCCTGACCTGTCTGCTCAAGAGTCTTCACACACGCAGCCCTAATTAAAGGCTTTAATATTGAGCGATAAACATACGCTTACTCTGCTCAAGTTTATCCATTTGCATGATGTGTAATTTTTATACTTTTATGCTTGTACTCTGTTCTTTTTTGAAGTGTCCACTTCAAGACTCATTGATTGGAGCTTCTGAACTAAGTGAGAAGTAGTCATGTTCATGAATGGCAATAACAAGGTCAGTGTTAGTATTGTCTATAACTTTGTGTCACTTGTCGAACTTTTTGATGAAGTACGGTAATTGGAGCTGCAGTGTTAGTGTTAATCACTTCTGAAAATAGAACATAATTCAAACTGCTTTTTATAATCAAAGAAAAGGTCAAACAGAGAAACGAGGTGGACAACAGGGAAGCACGTCACACCATATGCTCTGTAGATGTATTAAATAATGTACTCGCACAAAAGCATTTATTGTGTTTTCTACACAGTCGTATTTAGTTAAATGCGCCATATGTAAGAATGTGGCCAAAAACATTTACTACACTCAAATTCAAAATACCTAACTGGCAACCCGTGGTTGCTCGGCAGCTGAGACTCTACTGACTGTAATGATTGGTAGATGGCGGTAGGTGGCGCCACATGCCAAAACATGATTTCAAAACATAAACATGATTTGAGGTCTGCAAAAGATTTTTTTAATGTGAATATTTTGTCTGTACTGTTGTTGTTGGTGAGTTCAGTTTGTTATATGAACATTATTCCTGAGTCTCTGTGACATATTAGGAGGATTTTATGGCCTGTTGCTTTAGATTTATTACATAATGCACCTTTAAATATCAGGCCATTCTGTATTTAGTGATTATAATGTATAGCGACACTTTGTTTGTTTCTCTCAAAAATAGTATTTACATTAGGGCTGCACCGATGCAAAAGTCTTCCCCATTCTTCATGTCAAACTACCTGCCGTTCATGGTAATCATCAAATAGATTTTCTCTCCATCCTCAGTTTTAATATGTGTCACTGACTGCATTAACTTGTCTTATGTAAGATAATGTGAAGCCAGGAACTGCTCAGAGAGAGTGCAGGCAGCTTACGTGTGACTGAATAACGGAAGTAATGGCAAGAACATTTTATTTTTTGACATTGGACTCAAACTGTATTTACGTTGAATCAATCACATCATGGTTGACAGACAAGTTCAGCAAGTTCAGTGTCAGTCTTCTGACTATACACTTCAAAATGTAAACTTTGACTTATACACATAATACCTGTAACTTGCTCATTGGAGAATTTCAGTCAGTCATCTTATATAATATATTTACATTTCCCTAGAGAAAGAGTAGAGTAGAGCAGTTGTCTTTGGATAAACTGTATCACAGGCAGCACAGCAATATAAGGATACTTTTCGAAATCACTCTCAGGATTTGTTGTGAACTTGTTGCTGCTTTGCCTCTCTGTGTGTTTGTCTGTCTATCTTAACAGTTTGCTTTCCCTTTGTGAGTTCTCAGTTTTTTTTTTACTTGTTGTGTTATTTCTGTATTTCCTGACTGGGTCGTGTGCTTCTTGTAGAATGATGTGCAAACTTTACCGTGCAGTAACAACTTCTGCAAGTGTGTGTGTGTGTGTGTATGTAAGGAAATCTCTGACTTATCACTGAGTCATAGTGTTTGTGTGCATTCAGTGTGTGTGTATATGTGCATTTGTTTGTGTTTGATGTTCTGGCTCTCTGTGAGGATGGAAGAGTATTATGGTCTTTGCCTGCCGTCGTCTTCTGTGGCTCCCCGTCCACTGTGGACTGACAGCGAGGACTGCGGTGTGAAAAGTCATTGATGTCGCCATGATCTAAAAAGACAGTATCTAGTCCCTCTCCCTCTCTGTCTGTGTGCATGACAAGAAACTAAAACATTGTTTATTTTTTTATTGATTCATGTATTTATTTAACACAAATACATCTTAAAATTCACCTACACGCGCCTTAACTGCAAACCTCTCATTGAATCTTACTACTAGGCGCATACGTGAGTGTGAGGAGGAGTATCTCGATGACCACGACAACGCTACCAAAATGCTGCCACGACTTATAAAAGACGTGCACACAGCGAACTGAGTTGCTTACTCCCACTCACGTTTTTCAGATACAGTACATACTGTGCCAACACAAGTGAACAGGTGTGCAGTGGAATAAACATAGCTTAGTAGTTGAACATTTTCTGGAAAGTTTTGTACTTGCTATTAAAATTATAACAAGTTTGTTTTATTTTCTGTATTTGCACTGAATTTACAAAGCAATGGCCTTGTAGCACAGCATTCATGAGACAATAAGTGGACCTGGAAGTGCATCATGATGGTGAGTGACTGAAAGGGTTTTAAAATCTGAATAATCACTGAGGACAAAGATGTAAAACTTGAGGTTAAGTTTGTATATCTTGAGGAAAAGTTTGTATATCTCTAGTTAGGTAAGAGTAGGGCTTATGGAGGGGAATTGATACAGTTAAATATCGATGTTGTGTGTGTGGCGATATAATATCGCGTTTGCGACACCAAGTATCGATTTTGTTTCATACAATAGCTGTTTCTGTCCACTAGATGGTGCCGAGTGCTCACTCTAACTTGAGCTGAATATATTGCAATACATTATTTTGCAAATACGCAATATCGTGATAATATCGAATTGTGATAATATCCTATAGTGGTTCCCACCGCTACATAGGAGTGACACTAAAAATGTGGAATAGGTCTTACAGCAGACGTTTTGACTCTTGAAAGCAATACGCCATGACTGTGTGCCAATGAGTCAGTATGTTCAATAATATAACTGGGCAGCAACATTGAATTCCACAGTTAGTAATGTTATTTAGACGTGTGCTTTCTGCAAAAATGGCCAGAGGGTCTTTCCAATAATGTTGATAAAGTACCACGATGTAAACAGTTGAGCAGCAGTGACCTCTGCAGCCACAAGTAGTTGTTAATTCAGTTTTCATGTGAAGAAAGCAAAGCATCTGTTGAGTGGAGCTCCAACTGTGTATTTCCACTCCCTGCACTGAGACACGGACACATATTTCCTCATGATTCTTATACTGTTGGTGAAACAAACACGCCACATGTTGTTTGAATCGCAGTTCAACCCAAGGTCTTTCTCTGTTGAATGTGCATGTTCTCATTGTCTGTGCGTGTGTGTGTGTGTGTCACACACAAACAGGACTCAGAACATGTTTTTGGCATCTTTTCACTCAGCGCTGCAAGAGTTGCAGCAGCTTGATACAAAGGCATCATGGTTAGAGTGGCAGGACGCCGCACAAGTGTAATCATAGACAATTAAATACCACATTGTAATGAGCCAGCCGGTGAGTGAGTGGTTTCTTGGTCAAACTTTGCAAAATCGCACCTGTTTTTTTCCACTATATTGCATGCTTGACTCTATTTGGTTTGGTATTGTTTTTTACTACTATAGCGCCTCCTCAACATGGGCGTAGTCATCATAGCACGGCAGTTGTTTTCAGTGTAACTGAATCATTAGACTCAGTTCATTAAAAAAGATTTGTTCACAGAATCGTTCAGTACTTCCTGTATGACCGGAGACTCCGTCTGACGCAGTCACTGACTTGAAATACAGCAGGAAGGGGTTGTGATGATGGTTGATTGCCGGCTTTCGGTTAGTGCTGTTGCTAATACACCAGACTCCTCTGTTAAATATTGAGATTTTAGAAATGTCCTTGCTATATGTTGAAGATTAATACATAAATGTTCATAGTTTCTTTAAAGCTCACATAGAGTGGGCCTGTTGCACATAAATGTTAGTTATAGAGGTCTACTTACATATATTAACTTGTTTTTATGGTCAAAAACCTCCTAGTTGCTGTAAACGAGCCGATTGAAATCCTCTTTTCTGACGCTGTTCGTCAGCCGCGATGTTTCAGAGTGAACTTTCACCCCCAGAAGACAGAGGCGTTTGATTGGCCAGTACTATTCAGCACACCAGCTCTCAGAAGCGCAGCTCCCCCCTCTGGAACGGTGGATGCACTGCTCCTGATTATCAAAACATTGTTTTAACAGTGTTTAAAAATAGCTTCTTCATGACTCCGCGCCGCAGTCCCTTTTATGACTTTGACCCGGAGTCAGACCCTGAGTCAGAAGACACTTTCGCTCGTGAAACACCTCCACAACGGACGTTATTCTTCTTCTGCGGTTCAATGTAAGCAACCGGATGTGCCCGGACTAGAAAACTGCTGTTTACGCAACTATTACGGGATTTTCAGAGATCTCGTTGAGCCCCGAGATTACAATAAACACAGTGTTCTCAGCATCTACAGTCGGACGTCACACTCATGACACTTACTACACTTAGTACTGGCTCAGCTCGCTAGGAATCTTGCTAGAGCAGGTGCTAAAAAAAAAGTACCAGCTACCAGATACTATCGCCACTAGAAAAGCAAGAAACAAACAAACGAGTAGAGTGCCGAGCTGAAACTGTGAAGTGGAGAAGCTCAAAAAAGATACTGAAAAACAAAAGCCCAATCTAAACGTTACTAATTGTGTTGTAAAAGAAAACTCACAACCAATGTCACACATTGCAGCTACAAATCCAGCGTTTTCCGTCTGCAGTAGCTAATGGTGATGCAAGGTCATTTCAAATTGCGTTTGCAGCTGAATGCTTTCAACAGTAGCAAATGATTAGGAATTGCTTCTGTTTCAACGTCAGTGCCAAAGAAAGGCAAACATTTTAAAATCAGAATTTGAGCTGTGTTGCATTATTAATGGTCTTACAGGGTGCAGGTAAGGCCACTGTAAAGCAATAAATGTCAAGAAAATGCCAGGAAGTGGAGCAAGGAAGAGAGTAAGATGGAGTGAAATCAAGACGGTAAGCAAGAAGAAGCAAAGGGGGGAAAAAGCAAGGATTATAAAAAACAAAAAAAACACTTGAAATATTAATAATTAAAACAAAAAGGAAATCGAATTGCAGAATTGAATTTGAGGAATGACTGAAGAGAATTAGACAGGATTATAAAGAAAGTCGAATTAATCTCATTTCAGTTCCCCACTGTCTGTAAGCATCTTTCTGTCTGTGCCGCCCAAACTCTCCCAACCTGAAGAAGAGAGCTGTTTAAGCACCCCGTGAATTATTCAGAAACCTCGGCAATGCTCTGAACAAACCTTAAAACTAATTGTACTTGAACTTTTTACTGGGTACTGTGTTATATTTGCAGTTCCGACCCTCTTTCCTTTCTCCCTTTGCGCTTTTTTTTTTATCCTATTAGAAACATGGCTGGAAACAAAACTCGCAGTAATGGGAACAAGTGAGATTAATGCAACAACAGCAGGCTCGAGCTGAGCAGAGGAAAACTGTCCCTAGTTATCTCCACTCTGGATACAGTAAGTACTAGAAAATCAAGCTTGAGGCGTAAAATTGAAAACTAGGACACACACTCTGATATATAGTGCGAGCTCTATTGATCTTTTACAGTGAACAATGACGCACAGGGTGGAAAATGATATGTGATAGGGAGCACATTATTTTCTGCCGTCTTTGTGACATACTGTCATAGCCATGCAAATCAGTGATTTTTGCACTGGATGAGTTTAAGAGATATTTTTTAATACAGCAGTCAATGGTCTTCATTGTTTCACAGTGTCCACTGCAGATGAGCCACATCTGCAACTTTGGTAATACCTCAACACCTCCATTTCCCTTTGTTCTCTGACCCAGTTTACCTGCGTTTCCATCCAACCTCCAGACTCACCTCAGGGGCACAATCCCTCTGGCACACAATCCTTTATCTACACAGGCTGCAAACAATAACTCTTGAAGCTAATTCCTCTTTATTTCCCTCGAGTGCAGTGTTGGACTTGATTTTCAATTGGAAAGATTTAGTTTGCTCAATCAAAAAAATGATGGCGTGAACCTTAAAGCTGTGTTCATTCGTTCTTACTCCTCATATTGTCAGCGTAATTGCTCGGTGGTTTTGGTCGGCTGTAAATCAAGAGGTTTTATTGTTGCTGTATATCACAAACCATCAGCCCAATGGATCGTATGTGGGTGTCTTTCAAAACTCTTAATTGAACGGAATAGGAGATAAAGTACACCAGTGGCAGACTTCCACAGAGTTGTTTTCTTAGTGGATATCTGTATTACTTGCTGCATGAGTCACAAGTAAGACAACTTTCTTCTCCGCTTAAAAAAAAAGAAGACAAGATTTTTCGATTTTTTTTTTTCCTTTTTATCAAGATTTGGTAGAGTTTCATCTCCACCTTGCTGTGGTGCAGCTGCAGGCTGACAGCAAGCTCCAGCTGTCAGCGAGGTACAGGGGAAATACTTTCTCTCTACACATCAACAGACACACAAATCCATCAGCATTTTTCATCCCCCTGCCATCCAACCTTCCCCTCTCTTGGTTTCAGTTTCATGTGATGTCTTGAGGAAGGCTCGCAGCAGTGCGAGGAACCTGTGAGCTGGCTTTGGCAAAAGCATAAAAAATAAATGTGTTTTTGTATCGTGCTCAAGGGGAGGCTATCGAACCTCCATCTAAAGGCATCAAAATAGTTTCCTCTGTGGAACAACAATTTGAGGCAATCAGAACATAAGATAATATGGTGCACCTTGGCTCGTATTAATCCAAGTGATGTTTGGTGGCAAAGGCATCGCCAGGTATTTTGTCAGTTGTTGAACTTAATAACAGAAATAACTGTTCTATTGCTGCAACTTGGCTACTCGCTTTAGCAAAAAAATAGGACAGCAGACCAACAACCAGATGGTTTTAAATTAAACAGATGGTCAAATAAAGAAGGACAAACAACACCAAAGCTTGCACGTTCCCGCCATATGTTCTTTAGTTTAACAAAGCAGACCAGGATTCAGGATTCAACATGTGCACAAACAAAAAATGTGCAATGTATTTTCTACATCAGTTGGTATGACTATTTCTGTGACCCATGTAAATATCATTCTTAAAAATTCAGTGCAGCTGATGGCTGATATATAATGGCTAGTTTTTTTCCCTGTTGTTATGGTTGTCCAATTTTCTTTTGTTCCCTGATCTTACAAAATGTATCAGTTTAAAGGTGATATGTATAAAGCATGGGCAACACAGTTGGTGTAGTGGTTGGCACTCTTGCCTTTGCAGCAAGAAAACCGGGGCTTGTTACCTGGTCGGAACAAGGACCTAAAAGATGAATTAATTGTTTAGATCGGTCACTGCAATGCCAGCACAAAACATTTGTCATTTGCAAGAAGTTGACAAATTACATAAATAAAATGCTGCACTTACCTGGTGTTAAACTTGTTTCATGCACAAACACAATAGGGCTGTGGTGTTATTCAAAAAAACAAGTTTGAACTCATGTATCGTGACCTATAGCTTGCACCATCATTGCCGTCACAACTCTGTTTTCATTATTTTATTAACAATTTGAATAATTTGAAACACTCCCTGAATGGGGAAAACACTAACAACAGGAGGAAGCTCCAACAGCTAAAATCTATAATATAAAATAATAATAATATAATAACAGCACAGAGTTCTACACAAACTTCCAGCCTCAGAGGATTTATCTGTCCAGTGGTTACATGTTATATATGACAGCAATGTGCCTGATAGAGCCTGCAAATGATCACTTTTCCAAATGCTAACTGCTGCTCTGTGGCTGATGTAATTTCCTGTTCCTGAAGTTTTGTTTGACTTTTTTTTAAGGTGGACCTAAAGAGATACTACTAAACAGAGCGTTCTGAACAGGGCTGTTTTGGCAGGGTGATTGAACTGCTGTGGTGCTTCATCCTTATGGTATTTTGACCAAAGCATGTCACAGACATGTTCATTAGGACACCTGGGAACTAGTTTAACTTGGAGAAATAGGGTATAATATGTCCCCTTTAATAAAACTTTTTTGACACCCCTGCTTTAAGGCGTTGGTGTCATTCAGTTTTTCAGACACTTTGTTTGCTCTGCCGGCATCAAGTGTGTTGAACTTTTGAACTTAATGCGTGGTTGGTGGCAGGTGGCATAACAAAAAAAATAAAAATAAAATAAAAAGCCCTCATATGAAAATGTATTCTGGCTATTATCAATAAAGCTCATATTTAAATGTAATATTCCTTAATCACTCATGACATCATTACATGTTTTAATATAATACATTTCTTCCATATATCGCCTTTAAATAATTCATATGGATGAGCATACATATACATACATTGGTATATGTGCTAGTGTGGTTGAGAATATTTGATTAATGCGTGGGGCTTGTATAGGAGGATTCTGTGGTTTGTGTGTGTTGTCTGATCTTGTTTGTCTGTGTAACTGAGCCACCAATTACACAGACAAACAACTTTCCCAGGACCCAATTATGCAAGTGAATTACCACAGAGTGCACGCCGTCATTAGAAAAGCATATTCAATGCTTCTGATGCACACATTGCATACTGGCTTATTAAAATCACTTTATTTTTTCTACCTTTTTTTTCCTCCTATCCATTGCATTTAATACTTTTTCGCTTGAGGGCAGCCATTGTGAAATCCCTAAACCCACATTAATTTATGGTCTGGCCTATAAAGATGCGGCAGAGAATATTTCGATGTAATAATGTAATAAAGAAAGCAGACACCGGTAAAATTTGAATGTTACTGTGATTAATTACACTGCAGCCTGCAGCCACTGATTTGTTGCACTGCTCTTTTTTTCCCCCCTGTTTTGATAATGTATCTATCGAGATCAATTACCGTGTAGAGGAAAAGAACAATAATCTTTAAAGTTCCCCCAGACAGTAGAACAGTATCAATATGTTTTCATTTCATACAGCTTTAATCTGATGGAACGTACACTGATTTTATTAATACATGACTGCTTGTGTGCAGTGCATGAATAATGAGCACACCTAAATTGATTCGAAAACAGAACAGAAATTTTTAAAAGAAATGTGTGCTTCAGCAATGTAGAGGCATTAGGGGAATTGTCTTTAGAGGGCTGTTACACTGAAATAACAAAATTGCTAAGTGTACTATATTTGTACACCAGTTTTCTGATAAAAACAACCCCCCCTACTTTGAAGTAGTATGTTAGTGTGCTACCGGGGTTATGAAGTCTGCGGTGTCTTAGACCAAAACGGATTTGTGAGCAGTTCATCTGCGTAGTTGAAACCTGACATAACAAACCGAGAAAATGAAGCAGCTAAAATAAGGAATGGAGGCTCTGTTCATAAAGGCGTGTCGCATTCTATCCCACTCAGAGCCATTAACTCTTAAATTGGATCAGAGCAAGATTATTTGCACTAAATGATTACTTCAAGAGGTTTACATGCTTGGTATTAAACCACCGAGTGCTGCTGTCAATATTTGAGGTCACCTGCTGTGACTGCATCCTGGAACACAGAGTGCACACTCGCGTTTCAGAGAGTCACATTGCAAATAAACAACCTGGTGCCGAGATCAGAAAATGTGTCATAAAAAAATAACAAACGTTCGATGGAAGACTGTAGGTAAATGCAACTCAGTTGTTTTCATGATTCCATGACAAAGGGAAAGTTGCTTCACTGTTGCTTGTTTACATCATATTTCATTTTATTTTTGTCTGGGAACCATCTCGGACCTCTTCATAGAACCATGGTTATCCATGCTATTGATATCCATTGTTCAAACTACTACAATAGTTTATGACAGATATCATGTCACTGAGTTAGACCGGGAGGGGGTTGGACTATGTAAATGTGATCATACGGTCCCTTTGCTCCCCAGGTAGGTGTAAAATTCTCCCTAAACCAGTTTTAGGAATGCCTACATTCAAAAGGCCACATCTTCTTCTAATATTATTAGAGTATTATTGCCCAAAATGCTCCACGGGAGACTTGTTCCTGGTTTTGTATTTACAGAATGTGAATGCATAAAGTGTAAAAATCAATATTCCCTACATACACTCCAGGTTCAAGTTCTACTACTTTATTTTATAATGTGAGTATGGGTTAGGTTGACCAGAACCCAACAAAGTAGATGAAGGACAAGGACAATTTCTATGTGGGACAATATGTTACCAGTGCTGATGTAAGGTAAACACAGGATTGACTGTATCGAGTGTACGACTGATGCTTTATAAAAGCTACGGCTTATAAAATATAGAACCAGTCCAGGGTTATTTTTTTTCCACACACCATTGATCATTTACAAGTATAACATATAATAAATGTATTCAGTATCTGTAACTATGGCTGAAGCTTTTTTTTTTGGCAAACTTTCTTCTATAGTCTCTTGATCTACATGACTCTCCTCCAACTCCAACCCTTTAAAAAAATGTCTATCAGAAAAGGCAAAAAATAACCTCTGAAAATGTCTATTTGACATGATGCTTTCATGTAGATTTAGTGAAAATGTAACATGATGGATCTTATGTTCAGTCATGGAGTACATGTGTACATGTAATAATAAACTCTCATGATCACAGCACTTGGATATTACAAAAGATGTAACTTAACTTTTGCATGGCTGTCATACGTCCTATATAGGCTTGGACTATTAATCTTATGCAGCAGTGCATCAGAGATTACTTTAATATCAATTAAAATGTCCTATTGTTTTCTTGTGTATGATGGAAGCACACACACACACACACACCCGTCCTAGGGTGACGAGGTGTCCCTGTTCATGCGGGACAGCACAACATTTGCTTCCCTTGTCCATATTAAATTGCATTTCACTCGGCTCTGGACTGATGCTTTTCGCAAAAGTAAAATGCATACATGTGATCTGATGACTGTAATAGAACAGAGCGGCCGTCACAGCGGCGCTGCTAGACTGACGTCAATCAACCTGTCACACAACACAAAGGCAGCGCGTCCATCTTGTTGTGGGAAAAGATGGAGCCGGTCTCAAGTTATCACATATTTTAGGAAAGAATTGTGGAATTTACAGAGATGCAGCCAACAAAGAACTGGGAGACACAGCTAAAGGACATTTTACATCAGAGTTTTTTTTTTTTTGCCTTTTCTGATAGACATTGTTTAAAGTGTAGATCACATTATGTCAAACTCAAGGCCCGGGGGCCAGATGTGGCCTGTCACGTCATTTTATGTGGCCTGTGAGTGATTAATTGGTCTTAAAAATCTGTGTTAAAATAGGTCTATGCTGCTTTAAGGCATGCATTGACCATAAACTACATTTCCCACAATGCATGGCAATTGCGTTAGTGACGCAAAGTGACGGCATCACCATCGCGGACCGGGTTACATCTATAATGCATCATATTTGTAGCTTGAATAAGTAATAAATACAGAACGCTATTTAGCAATATGAGTAGTTACCTTTATTTTACATTATATTTGGTTACATTTGATTACGTTTATTCTGTGTGACAGTTACATGTGGCCCTTTGAGGGTAACAATTATGCTGATGAGTTTGACACACCTGATGCAGATCAAGAGACTATGGAAGAAAGTTTGCAAAAAAAAAAAAAACCTTCAGCCATACTTATACAGATACTGAATAAATTGCTTATTTCTTACATGTTATACTTGTAAATGAAAAAAAATTAACCCTGGACTGGTTTTATAAGCCGTAGATTTTATAAAGCATCCGTCGTACACTCGATACGGTCAATCCTGTGTTTACCTTACATCAGCACTGGTAACATATTGTCCCACATAGAAATTGCCCTTGTCCTTCATGTACTTTGTTGTGACCTGGTCACCCTAACCCATACTCACATTAGAAAATAAAGTAGCTATTAATGGTGTTTCACGTGGCTATTGCCCATCACACGGACAATATTCAACAGACGCTTGACTTTTGAAAAATACATTGAAAATCTAATCACAACCACAATATTTAGCGGAAAAAGCTCCAATTAAATATTTTCCTCACATCATTCAGGCCTCATCACATATACATACATTAACTGGGTCAGTATCACCGGGATCTGTAGAGATTAATTAAATGTGTTTTTGTAAAACTGACCACGTGAAAAAGCATTTGCTTGTGATCCAAACTTTAATTTGCAGAGGTCAGAGTCTAAGTCCCACAAAGGGCGTTATATATGTTTTTAAGTACAGAGTCATTCAACCAGTCCATAATACAATGCTCTAATCCGCTTGTGATTATACTCACCAGGTCTGTTATAAAATGACAAAAAAAAAAAAAAAAACATCTTCAAAGTCCTGTGTACCTGATCCAAGTGATGTGATGTTCTCACCAGGCCAACTCTGTAGGAGGGGAATAAAACTTTAAATAAATAAATAAAAGGCCTCTTGGTCCGTTTTTAATGGGTCTTGATGGAGAAATGCCAGGATGTTGCTGATGAAGACCAGCAGGAGTGCCTGGAGAGCTCGCTTTTTCATGTCTTCTCAGTGAGCTGATCAGCCATTCCTTTTCTGCATTTTAAGCCAATCAAAGTAGATGACGGCGTAAAAATCACATGATTTACCCTTTCATTCTTAAAGTGCTTTCTCTTCAATTTATGTGTGTTTTGTCACACACACACACACACACACACAAAGAGAACCCTCATATTCTTAGGGTTGTGAATCTAAAAAATGAAAAAAAAAGAGAGAAAAGTGTCCCTTTCTCACAAAGAATAAACACACGTTTGATGTTCGGCACGTTGAAGGATAATGGCTCACTATGTCTCGCCGACTGATATGTTAAAGTGATCTCGATCGAACCATCATTCGCCGTAATTAGAGAAAGTGCATTCATCTTCCGCTGTGTTCTCTGCTCTCACTGGAGTCTCCATAGGGATTGTACCACTCTCTAAATTCCTCCTGACTGCCTCGTCTATCTGTTGTAACACTGTGTAAGAGAAGAGGTGCACATTGTAACGCGCACACACACACACACACAGACACACACTCCTCAGTGACACACTTCCTCCTGACTCTTTCTGTTTATGTGTCCTTCACTATCTATTTTTGAGGAGATTGTTGAGACCCCTCAGACCCATTTAAACCTGTAAAGCCCAAACCATTAAATACATTATTGGTCCTTCTGAACAAACAAACACAACATTCAAATATCAATTCCCATATAGGAGTCATATGTATCATATTTGATACAGGGGGTCACAATGCTCAAAGATTCTTTTTTTTTCTTAAACAAAAAATACACAAACAAATCCAACAAAAACAATGCAGCACTGGAACTGTCAGGGTGGAAATCTGCAAGACCTAACATTTAAAGGTGCATTATGTAATAAATCTAAAGCAACTGGCCATAAAATCCTCCTAATATGTCACAGAGACTCAGGAATAATGTTCATATAACAAACTGAACTCACCAACAACAACAGTACAGCCACAATATTTACATTAAAAAAAATATTTTATTTATACAAATCATGTTTATGTTTTGAAATAATGTTTCGGCATGTGGCGCCACCTACCGCCGTCTACCAATCATTGCAGTCAGTAGAGTCTCATCTGCCGAGCAACCACGGGTTGCCAGTTGTCAGATGTCAGAAAATGAAATCAAAAAGATCTTGGTATTTTGAATTTGAATTTAGTAACCGTTTTTGGCCACATTCTTACATATGGCACCTTTAAGTTATTTTTTTTACTAATTTTGCGATTCACAAACTTTTTATTTTGAGTGATTGTAGGCTTGGAAACAGTTGTTCCCGACAAAGATGCACTCTACATTTCTCACAGTACACATGGGCAAAGTGGCCTACGCAGTGCTTGCACATCTGTCGGGTTTCCCATAATTGTATACATCGGGTTTTTCAGGGCTCAAATCTCACATATGATATGTTTGCCGTTATAGGGTTAAGTAATAATACTGCACACTAACACAGTGATGAGTTTATGAGCAATGAAAAGGAAACGAGAACAGCGAACTGTTTGGAAGTTACTTTCCTGTGGCCGTGTCTGTCCTTGGAGGGAGAAGAAAAACAAAACTGCAGATGTGTTGCTTACCTTGATGTTTGCTCTGTCTTTTCATAGATCACGCAATGTCAGACCTGCGTGGCTTTTTAAAGGGCATTCGCTTAACTGTCGGTCACTGAACCATGAGTGACATATTAAAGGTTACAAAGCAGAAGCTGTTTCCAGAACCATCAAATATTGTCTCCTGAAAGGAGTGTGAACTGTCCTAATATATATATATATTTATTATATATACATATCTTATAAATGATAACATGACAATCTAATCGTCAGCCCAAGTAAATGTGTAAAGAGAGCGAGGTGCATGATGTAAAATGTAAAGCACAAATGTTAAATATTAGATTTCACGTCTCGAGTTAGTTGTTTTTGGAGACAAACTTGAAAACATCTCATTGAGAATCAAGAGAAGGCTTCAGTGTGATATGAGACATTGTGCGTCCACGTAACCATGGTAACGCTGTGAGTGGAGAGGGAGAGATTCTTGTCTATTCACCGTCGGGTGTCCTGTTTTTGCAATGCCAAATGGACAATGAGGAATGGAATAGACGCAGCCTCTGTCACTGTCACACACTGACATTGCATACGTATGTGTACATATATATATATATATATATATACATATATATATATATACACATACATATAATGTGTCATGGCTACTCAAAGAGTACTCTTGTGTTGCAGTGCTGCAAAACTGATTAAAAGAATAATTTTTAAAGTCATCACGATAGACTGTTATAATACAAACGGCTGCTTCTAAGGTGGTTGATTAAATTAATATGTAAATGCTGTTGACGAACAGTAGTTTGTGTTAAGTAAAAGCCTTTATAAAATCCCTAAACAAACGGTAATAAAAATGTATTCATATTGAGAAACAACAATTTTACATTTATTTAATGGGACTTTATTACCTAATTTCTCCAAATATTGCCCCTGGGCCTAGCGTATACTGCAGAAAGGCCTTCAATACTATGTTTACTCTATGTGATTGTAAGGGCTCCAGTAAACATGTGGTACAGCAGAGTGAGGTATTTTAGATGTGTTGATTTCACAGGTTATTGATTTAGTAGTAACTATTTTTTGTTGACATTGTGAAAAATTGTGTTGCAGGTTTAGAAACAGCCTTGCTCAAAATGCTCGAAATCATGTTAAAAATAGACAGAACTTGCGTCAGACACATTTTTCCATGCCAAGCATTATCTATTTTGTACATCTTTGCTTTGCCATTTGCCAGTTTTTTTATCATCCTGTGGCTTTGTGTAACACAATTAACGTTTGTTATTCATTTATATTCTCCTTCAAATGGATTCATTACATGTTTATAATAGAGTAGACCTGGGCGATTAGTCGATTTAATGAATTACTTTGAAAGATTTGTTTTTAACTTCCACTGGCTAAAGATGGCAGAAGCTCTGAGGTTTGCGATGCCATTTTAACCCCAAGGGGTATTCATTGTTTAAAATTATATAGTCAAAATAATAGTTGTGTTTTTAATAATTTCTTTGTCAGGACGAAAACCTTGTGATTATATGAATAATATCAGTCCACCAGGTCCAGACACTCGAGTCAAAGGCAGGTGGATCTACTGATTGAGGCACTGCATGTGAAATTGAACCATTTGGATATAATGTTCAAACATACAGCTCTGTTTTAGCCTTACAAAGAAAATAATGCTCCTAAGCCTAAATCTGGAAGTGCCTGACATGAAATATGTTGTTTACATGATGCTACGTTCGTCCTTGGCACTGTGTGTGCCCGAGCCTTGAGCTGCTCTGCATCATGACTCATCTGTCCACTTGATTCTCTTGTACGGTTCACATCCCTGAATGAAAATACACGTGTTCAAAAAAATCAGTTTAGACAATGTAATCTCATCATATCATCCCCGCTGTCACATGGACACATGTGACAATGCTGCCACAGTAGTGGGAAAACAAACAAACAATTGCTTTCCAAGTGTTTTCCCAGCTATCTTCTTGATAAATATATCATTGATCATTGATGACAGGAGAATAAGCGAGAGGCAGATTCCAAATTCTGTTGGAACTCGAATCAATCATTAAACTAAAGGTGAGACAACCTGGATGACGAGGTCGTAAAGTTGACGCCTGCCAGTCCTTTGTCTTCCGGTGTTTGTCTGAATGTCTCACTTTGCCTGCCCTCGTCTTTACGCTCGGCTGAAATATTGATTGGACTCTGTATTCCGCTCACAGTCGCACCACTAACTGTTAAATTTACTTCTCGAGACCCTCTTAAATTTATGGTAAATTATAGTTTATATGAGATGAATTCAATATTTTATGGGCTTTTTTCCCCCCCTTTTTTTTCCACTGGCAAAGCAGAGTGCATGAAAAAAAGATTTTTTTGAGATTCCTCATTTTACTGAAGCTCGTCTTTCCTTTTTTTTTTTGTTACTACAAGGACTCGAGATCTGCAGAAGGAGACGGAGAGGGAGAGATTTCTGTGCTTGCCTCTGTCTCTCCAGCTCTGAACAAACACCTTTAACATATTATGTCTTCTTGTCCTCTTAGCGTCCGTGCTGTTGCAGTATGAATGTGTATTTGTGCGTGCTGTCTGATGGTGTTTTGACCCGGGCCTCGGCATAAATTTGTCCGATTCGCGTATTGCTTTGCCCAAACTCTACTGAGCTCCTGTTATTGAGCTGTGAAGACAATTTACAGGTGACTGGACGCCCTGCCCACCAGAGAAAGTTGTGTAGCCCATGTTGTGTGCGTGCGTGTATTATGAAAAGATCCCAAGTGGTTGGAAGAAAAAAAAAAGAGGGTTGCTGAAAGATTCATAGAACCCTCGTTCAACAGGCGTTTCCATGGCAACACAACAGTCTGGCTAAAAGAACCGAAGGCCTCGATGCAAACGCAGCTTTGCCACCTCAAAGAATCTTTGATTTCTGTGTATGCAGAGCAACACAATCAGACACACAAACCCACACATGGTGCTCTCTCTTTCTATTTTGTGTTTGCCTTATAATTGTGTTAGTTTTAATATTGTCCTGAAATATCTATGTTCATTCTGTTTCCCCTCTTTAATTTTTTTAAATCAAAATCTCTTGATTTGATTCCGAGAACCTCAGAGGCAAATCCTTGTTTCTGTAATTTGAATTCATCGAAATAGGTTCAAGATCATAAACAAAAAGTATTATTTGTACATTTAGAGCAGACAACAGATGTAAGTTGTAGGTATGTATATACTGTATGTTATATCGGATGTGAATATCTGACTCTGAATGTCAATAAAAAATAAATTACGAGAAAAAAAAAAAAAAATAGGTTCAAGATGTGACTTGAATATTGAGCATTTTGGTTGGATGAAAAGTTTTCATTGATAATTCAGGAAGGATTATCCTTCTGTACTCATACAAGATAGATTCAAACAAATATATCTTTTAAAAAATAAAATAAATACAATCACAAAAATTACAGAGGCGGTTTTTGGACATTATTCACTTTCTGACAGGAGGGCAGGACGTCCTCTCGTTATCACCGTCTACCAATAGTGTAAGTTTTCATAAGCACCTTCCTAAATTAAGACAGGTATCTGTCTTGTACAAGACAAGACAGATGCATTATTTAGATATATATATATATATATATATAGGCTCGGTTATAGCTGCTTACGTGCGTGTCCATGCTGAATAATACAATGCTAAATATCCAGTGAGACCAGGAAATGAAAAACTGAATCAAATGAAGTCATATGATGTGTGTCATTATTCAAACCTGTGGTGACCAGACGGACAGAGCTGTCCGTACCCTACTCAGATCTGTGAGTAGGGTACTAAATTAGTACCGGTTCCTTATTGCTAGTTTGTGTGTTGGTGTGTGTGTGCGTGCGTGCATGTGTGTTGTATTTTTAAATGAATGTTGTGTTTACTCTAATGTTGATTTTGAACGGTTAGGAGTCATATACACCAACAGGGGAAAGTCAAAGTTGGTGTCAGTCAGTGATGACAAATGTGTGATATTGAAAATGAGGTTGACAAAGTGAAAAGTGGTGACTTCATTTTGACTTTTAGCTGTTTCTTGTTTCTTGTGTTTCACAAATATTCGATGGGAGTGTGGGCAGGACTAGTTGTAAGGGATTAATGCCTCTGCATAAAACAAAACAATCTGTACACCGCTCTGTCTTTTCGGGTGGGAGAATCGTTACTTTAAACGTCCAGTGTGTCGTATAATTGGAAGAGAATATTCTTTGAGAAAGTTTCCAGCCCCACCATTCCTTTAAACACTGCAGCAGCAACATCACTTATACGACACAACCATCCTGTCTCTTTGAGGAGATAGAAGGAGATAAGAACTCTCTCCCCCTCCCTCCCTCCCTCTCTTTCTCTCCCTCCCTCTCTCCTTGAGTGTTGAATGATGGTGCATGAATGAAGATGCATGATCTTTTTTTAGGTTAGTTAAGGTTGTGCATGCTTCTCTGCACGTGCCTTTAAGTCTCGATATTGTTTTCTTCTAACATGAATTTTATGTCCACGGGACTTTTAAAGGGAAAATATCCACCCTCGTTTAGGTTCGCTTCTGATGTGGTTTTTTTTTCCTAATCTATATTTTATAAAGCTCTGAATCCTTCCCACACTGATAAAGACCCATCTAATCAGGACTGAAAGGACTTCTTATCTACGAATCTGATACAGATATCAAACACGCGTTTCTAGTTCTGAGTCATTCCAGCGTGTAGCACAGATCAATTCTCAAGTTCAGTATGGCGCAAGCGTCTGTAAGTGTGTGTTGTGCTGAGAGCCTTTGCCTGAGCGACGGCTGGAGATTGTTAAAACAGATGAAAATGTCGTCTGGAGAAAGATATCACAGAGAGTTCAAGGACACGAGAAATGAGAGAAAACTCCTCAACGCTTGTTGTGTCAGATGTGGAGATGAGTTCTTTGATACCTGTTTTTGTTGTCACGCTCCTTGGGAATGTTTGAAGAATAATGAATGTACAAGTGGGAAAAAAAAAACTTGTGAAGAATCAGTTTTGCTCATGAGTCGCATAGAGAAGGTTAGGCTTGCAGTGACCCCTGCTGTTGCCTCATCATAATTGCAGGTCTGGTATTTTTTGTTGAATTGGTCATGGTGATGCAAACCTCTGTCACTCTTACTTGTGTTTGAATTTGAGAAGAAAAAACTAAAACGGCAGCAGAACCGGAAATTATATCGAAGTGGTCCTTCATTCATGTGTCATCGTGTTCAGAGATGAACGGTGACCTATTCAAATGTTATGCAGGGGTCTGGAACCTCATTGGAAAATATAAAGAACGTACTGAAGGGCAAGACAGCTTGCAGCTCACATTTATGCTTCATTCTGTGACTTACTTAATGATCTATGTTCCTATAAGATATAATTATATTTGTTCTTTTTGCCTTCAAGTTGCACGAGTGAGTTGTGTTCCCTTTTTTTTGTTTTACCACCAAATTCTAAAGTCAGAACACTTAAGCTGTGTGCATGTACGGCACTTATGCTTTTTCGTGTCCTTGTAGCACGTAATGTGAGGAGATTTCTAACTCTTTAATTCACCCTGTGAAGAATGTTAATGGTTTTCCTCATGGGAATTTGTTTCTAAAGAGCTTCACGCTGACGCTCTTCCTTGACTTCTTCGTTCACCTTTCTGTTCAACGCTCTCCCCTCCATTTTGTTCTTTCTTCTTAATTAATCTGACTATACGCCATCCTCTGCATCATTCCTTCCTGTCACCTCACACACACACACACACACACACACACACGCACCTCTTCCTCCCTCCTCATCTGGCCACAGTGGGCTCTCTCGTCCCCCCTGCCCGGAATCCTGAGGCCCCTACCACTTAATGGTTGTCATGTTTGCTCTGTGGTACAGGTGCAGGTAAGTGGTCCAGACAATCTGTATTACAGAGGGTCCATCTCATGCATGGGTGAGCTGGGCGATGGGGCCTGCCTAAACTAATAGGCTGAGGATGCAGAGGCCACAGACCTACAGCTGCAGGGCTGAAGTAGCTGCCAACTAAACGCAGTGTTCAGACTGGACAGAAACTACTTGGATGCAGGAAAGGGGGCGACGAAACACATGCACGAGCATGTTCAGGGGCCAGTTCATGTAAAAGGCAAACAGAAAGGCGCACAAACTCTTGTGTGATTTTTTTTTTTTTTTTAGTTGTGCTGCTTCTTCTCTTCCTTCCCGTCACTCTCGCTTTACTGCATCCAGACGGCCGTAATTGGATCAAGCAACGCAGATCACCTCTCATTAGACTGACGGGGCTTTTTCCAGCTGCTCTGTGAGGGGAGCGTAAAGCAGGACGGATGAGAACATGGGAGTGGAGCTCTCTATGTGTCCTTCTTAAAGTCACTATGTGTGAAACAATGGGGGGGGAGGAAAAAAAAGTCTACATCACACATTCAGCAAACATTCAAGTTCACAGTATAGCTTACAGTGCCCTCAAAACAATAACTTATCACTGTTTACTGACACCACAGGATTGTGTTGCACAGACAGATGCATTATGGGAAAGTTTTTAAAGCAATTTTAAAAATGTTTTTTTTCGATATCACAAGGGTTGAGCTTCTAATGTGTCGCTTTGGGCAGATAGGAATTATAACCTCCACAGGAACTCCAGTCAGGCACAGTTAGACTCCCCACATATTGCTCATTTATTTGTTTATTGGTCCAATCTCTCCAGTGGTTTCCGTGACACCTGACGCTGGGGTTTGTGGGAAAAGGCCAAGTGATCTGCATGATTTCCTATTACTAGTAATATGGGATATAATATTGGATTCAGGCAGGCAGCAAGGCAAAATGATGCAATTTCTTATTTTATGTAAATAAAAAACCACTGACCAGGATTTGTGTGTGCGTGAGCATGTTGTGTATGATTGTATGACAGAGATATAAATACGTGTATACAAATTATAAGCTGCGTACATCACACAGTAGATGTGATTAAATATTCACGTCAGCACTGACAGCTGATATCGTTATTATTGGAATTACATGTGAATTAATTAACCCATCATTTCGCAACGTACAGGACTTTCCATAATTTAATATGGTGTCATTTAACAATCAATGAATTGTGACAGGCTAAAAAAAAACAGAGCTGTTGTAAAATGAAAGAAATTAATTTTAAGACGTTTGGACTCCAAGTCGTTTATTTAAAAATTAACAGTCTAATGTTGGGAAGCTAAATGCTCCGTCTTCTCCTGCAGGCGTCTCTCAGAGTGAGGAAAAAGGTCTTTAGGTGGCGATTAAAGCGCTGATAGCTGATTCATATTCACCCTGCGCTCCGGCTGTCAAAAACACTCTCCACAGATTAGCTGCTGTGTTAACATCTCAGTCATCATTGCACATCATTCACAGAAGCACAGTCACTGGCGGCACAATGTCTTCAACTGATCTAATGATTGCTGCTTATTCCAGATCAGGTTTATTTGGGTTTAAATAAAATAATCACAATTGTCTCTTAGTCCTATGTTTAAGTGTTACACTAAACCTCTGTGTCCTTTACACAGCATTAACATGAACTCATATGTCTGTTGTGTGTGGTAAAAGGCAAGTCAGGTGTACATTTACGTTCACTTGACAGCACTTCAGTCAGAAAAGGTGAGGATCTGCCACTGAAGGAGTCTGGCAAAAGCTAACAGCTAAAGTCCTCACCCACGCTGCTTCAGGGATGTCGAAGATCATCATCTTAGTTCATTCTCACTTGACTCATTAGCATATTGATGCAGTTTTTTAACATAATGCAGCCTGAATCAAGATAATAACTGTTCCAGTAATTCCTGCTTCAATGGAATGGTATCCCTGATGTGATTTAACCCTTTAACAACACTTTGTATTACTCAAATTATGTAATGGTTTGTGCTATCAGAATGATTCCAAACTGTGTATAAATTTCCATTTTTGGGCCTGTTTTTGGAAAATTGAGACAACAACTCAAACAAATGTTATTTTAATTATGTTTTATACTGTTCAAATTTCACAGCACGCACAATCTGGTGTTCGTGTAATCTTCATTTTAAGTTGTTAATACACTATTTTAACATGCAGTAAAGTGTAAATAACTGCCAGATAGTGACCGTTTTTCTGGAAAATGTAGCAAAAGCACTTACTCACAGGATCAGGACAACAACAACAAAAAAAAAGTCCAGATGGGTAAAATCGTTGATATTTAATATTTAATACCTCTGTGATTATCTTATTACATGAAGTCATATACATGCAGCTGCATCAAACAGTAAATCCATAAGTCATGTCATGGTTTTTGTGAAGAAGTTGAGCTTAATCTCTTTTTAGGCTCATTGCTCTGCAGCAGCAACTCCAAAAAATAATTTCTCTCGAGGCATTGCTTTATCGCAACAAGTGTAATTGGCAAATTTCTCCACAGTACATGCTCATTTAAGACTGTAATTACAAACAAGAGGGATGCAGTTTTGCTTGTTTGTTTGTTTGTTTGTTTGTTTGTTCGTTTGCTGCATTTCTATAACCAGTCACAACACTCTTTAACCTTCACGGGGCAGCGCTGTCCTCCGTCATAGTCGTGTGCACTTCAACTTTTCTGTCCAGATGTGTCCGTACCGATTGAAGGTGGGAGAGGGCTGGCTCTATTAGAGCTGGAGGAAACCATTTCTTTCCGCGATGTTGACGATCCGGCATTTTTAGTTTTCCTGCTAATGGCTCTGTCAAGGCGGTTAAAGCTAATTATAAAACTGCATGACCACCGTGCACAGGTGTGTGGGCGTAAAAGGAAGATGAGGAAGAAAACGACACAGGAGATCGTGATACGTCAAACTGACAGCAACCTATAGACCGCAACATTGTCAGTGTTTGAAACTGAGCACATGGTTGTGAATTGTTTGCCTTCAGCAAAAAGTAGCTAAAGCCTGCTCTAAAAGTCGCATCGTATTTGCATTCTGCTTAGTGTCAGCCGGTTTCAGACCCTTTTTTCTATTTTCATCTCTGCTCTCTATGCTCACAAATACATTAGTTATAAACGGCTGCGCTTCCAGCTCTCGTTCAAATATTCTTCCGTCTGTGTTTATGTCGTCTTGGTGGCCACTCAAAGTGGAAGCGATGAATAAGAAATAGACGTGTCACGCAGATTTGTCTGACAAAAAAAAAAAAGAAGAATATATTGGATGCGTTTACTATGATCAGTCAGAGAGGAGGAAATTGATTCTCGCGTTGGTCAGCTGCTGTGTGGTCAATTTGTATGAAAGGCTTAAATAGAAAAGTCAGATTTGCACTGGAGGGGAAAACTGGTGACTTGTGTCGACAGATCGGTGCCCAAAAGACTTTACGTCAGAAGGTGGCACATGAGACAAAATCTCTATGTTGGCAACACTGACAGCCACTGTTTGACTTTCTTGAATCAATGCTGCATTTTTAAAGACTGATGTGGAAACAGCTGACGAGTTGATGATGTCGTTTTTCTCAGTCAGCTGCACACATTAGCAACAGTTAATATTTTCTACTGCATTACAGATAAAAAAAAGAGAGACAATTTACTGTAGAACAGCAAGAGTCATTTTCTCGGCGTCATGATTGACATGAGCAGGGGCACCCACACATTGTGTGTCTCACTGGCAGTTGTGCTACAGAGTAGGAATGTCATTTCATACAGAGGAGACTGTGTATATACAGAATTATAAATTGGCTGTAATGGTTTTTATTTTATTTTAATTGCTTCTTCCTTCTAGTTCTCCCTCAGCATTCCACAAAAATGCATTTGTGGTTGCGGAAAGCAGCTTTTCCATCTAACCATACGTTAGTGTTTAAGTGGTTGAAGCCTGTGGTAACAGGAGAGTATTGATTCATGTGTTTCTGTCAAGTTGCTTTATAGTTATGAGTCGTACAGTTACAGTGACTCATATCCATTTTCTTTTATACAAGACCTGCATTTGCTTAGTTTTATTGCCTTTTTTTCACGGTAGACGTGCGATTGCTGCCTCCGCTGTCTTTTTTTTGAGCGTCATATGCGTTTGAATTTATCCCCCGAGACTGAAATTGCTGCCTTTTTAAAAGGGAACACTCTGCAGGACTACAGCAGCACGGGAAGTAAATGCTTCATCCATTAGATCTGAGCAATTAGTACCATTACCCACAGTGTGTGATGCTGAGGGCAGCATCTGTGACCCAGCTGTCATTCATCTTCTCCAGGAGGAAACTGTGTTGCTGTAAACACTAGGTGGTGCTCACAGCTCTTTGCCGAAACCTTGAACAAAGCCACATTACTTGTGTTGCCCCTGAAATACAGACAAAACACCATGACATGAGTGTTGTAGTTTCTAAATTATTTATATGTAATTTGAACATTTATTATACAGTATCAGCTTCTTAGAATGTTTATATTATGATGAGCATTTCTGTGTTTTGAAAATGATTCACAAGATATGCATAAACATACTCAAATAGCCTCCTCAACACATTGATGTTAGCACTTCTTCGTGAAGGTACTCCTTGCTGACAAGACAAACCTACTTAATATACTAAAACTAGTCCTGTGAATATGCAACTATTCCATTATTGGGACTTTGTCCAAGGTTTTCCTGAGTCTGCCTGGCTGTTGTTGTTTCTGATAAAACCAGAGAGAAAGACGGCTCTGTGTGAAGATTGTGCCACATGCAGCTGTTCTCTGAGGCATGGAGCAATTCAATTCAATTCAATTCAATTCAACTCAATTCAATTCAATTTCTTTGTTGTCATTGTAAAAAAACAACAAGATAAGTTTAGCATCTCTTCAAAACAGCATAACACAAATGCAAATATGCGGCAAACCAATCATTAACTTAAATTATTTTAGGTGGAGAAGATATTTAGGGTAGAAAGGATACTCAGATAAGTATAAAAGTGGAATTGTATTGCAGAGAAGCAAAAATTATTAACCTCAAGCTAACCAGGAAATAAGAGTTAACTCAATAGCCACCAGGGGGCAACACCACACGTTGCAATATAAGTTCAATTAACATAAAGAGCCTATACTTCTGACTTTATCGATGACGTCAGTTCTTGACGAGTTAATGGCCTCAATTCTAAATCTAATTCAGCAGCACATTATGTCAATTGTATAAATGATGTTTTCCCATTAAGAGGAAAATAAATGATGAAGAACGACGGGTGTGAGCGAATACCGTGTGATTGACAGCGTGTACTGTCTAGTAAGTGCCCAGTCGTAGGCGACATCTGGTTTCAAAATCTCGAGGCTTCAAAGTGGGAGTTTGTTTTGCAACCAGATAACTTTTTTACACTCGGCCTGTGCCGAATGCTTTTGTGTCTCTAACACATACTTTCTTCTAATGAAATAGCACAATCTTCTTTTCACACCTCAAACCTCCTCTCTGTACATTCTCCAGCTCACGCTTGCCATATCATAACATGTCATTGCTTCCGATAAACAGCTTCTCTTATCAGAGCGCCTGCCATTTGCATTTCCCAGGCTGATACCTGAATAATTGACCAAAATGCTTTACAGACAAATACAACATGTCATACAACATGCACACTCAGGTAAATGGAATGAAGGAATTTGGAATTTTAATGCGTTTACTGCATTTTTCACAATTGAATCAATACCCATTAGTTAGTTAGATTTTAATCATGATCGGAATTTATATATAAGCTCCACTCTCTCTGCCCTTTTTCCTGTGCAACATGAAGTTATTAGCAATATGTGTCCAGCCATGGCAAAAGGGTTCACATGTCTACTTCCGGACATTTGGAGTTATTTACAGATTCTGAAAGTGTGATATCTAAGCTTTACAACAATGTCAAACCCATGTCCATCTGATAATGTTTGAGGAATATGTGGTCATTTGAATGTAGGCACTCCTCAAACTGCTTTAGGGAGAAATTCAGCCTGAAAGATTTCGACCCTCTTGAGGAGCCAGGCCAATAGCTGCTCATTTGCATGACATTAACATGGTCACAACCCCCCACCCAGTCTAGCTGTCAGTGACATCTGATGTCTGTTAGCCCACAGGACAGTAACAGTGTAGCAGTTTGAAAAAAAAAAAGGAATGAATGTAGTTCATGTCAAGGCAAGTTTATTTGTATAGCACATTTCAACAACAAGGTAATTCAAAGTGCTTTACATAAAGCATTAAAAAGCATAGAAAAGAGACATTTATAAAATCAGATATAACATCAAAATAAAAACAAGCAGGTAAAATTTAAAGATTAAGATTAAAAAATAAAATAGATACAAATAAAATAAAAAGATAAAAAATAAAATCAAGAGTATATATAAGGAATAGAGGTTACAGTGCAGTATTGGAAATTACTAAAATGCAGCGGCAAACAGAAAAGTCTTCACTCTTGATTTAAAAGAGGTGAGAGTTTCAGCAGACCTACAGTTTTCTGGGAGTTTGTTCCAGATATATGGTGCATAGAACTAAAATAAAGAAATAAAATGTATCTAAGTGTGTGAAGGAATATTTTCCAGACCATGGACTATATTATCATCTTCAATACCAGTTCCTCCCCCACAATGTGGCTGTACCCACTCTGTCCATCACAGTTGATATGCGGACTAAATGATGACATCACAAACGCACCCTCTTCTGCTTACTCTTCTGTGCTGTAACCTTTGGTGCTGGGCATGTTAAGTCTTTTGCCTCATCAGAACAGAAAGGCCGGATTTTTTCAAAAAGATACGTCTGCCTGTCCATGGTCAGTCCAGGTGGGGCCAGGACGGGAAGACTGTCAACAGGGGGCAGAACTCCTGGGTTGCGCAGTAGCTGAAACTCGATAGGCTCTGCATCACTGTGAGTTTGAGCAAGCACCACACCTGGTCTGTTGGCATCAAAGCTGTGACAGAATAGAAGCACACAACAGGATATTTAAAACATGGCTCACTGTTCACATGGAACACTATCATGTCCATTGGTGATTTTTTTATTTATAAAATGCAGAATTTTGAATATAAATACCTAAAGTGCTGATAACTCTTGATCTGTGGGAGCTTCCGAAAGTAGGGACTCAGATGTGTCTGCCAGTCGATGGTCTTTACTATCACTCTGCCATCTGCCGTTCCAACAAGCTGTGGAATATTGAGGCAACTTTCAGGAGAGCTGTGTTCCACTACCTGTTGACAGCAAGAACCACAATGAAAATAATTATTTAACTTTTCCAAAAAAATCACATTTTACACATTACATATAGCAGTCTATATAAGCATTTGGCTATTGTATAGAAATCAATTTATACACATACCAAGAGCCTTAGCCGACCTCATGTATTGACGCCACACTGCACCATTTATGTGCATGAATTGCACGTGTAATTAACACGTTCATCACACATTGTGTTAATCATGTGTGATTCATGCATGCAAAGGTGTGGCATTCACACATCATTCAATGCAATGTTAGGTTTCGAACACGGGAGTTTCGTCTCAAAGCATTTGAATTATCAAACTGAACCTGCAGGTGTACAAAATCTCAAAGAGGGCTGTGACATGCTCCTCTTACGACTTATAATACACTCATCTGACCGAACAAAAGTTTCGATGTGCGCATCATTCTCATTGTAATAATACAGTACCGAGCTAGCGAGCTAATAACAATGTAGCCAAACGGCGTTATGAAACGCACAGTGGATTATTAAAAGACAGCGTCCCTATGTGCGTCTGTATGTGACTTTGAATTAACACTAACATAACATCGATTAACAACGTTAATGAAAACTCACCCCATAAGAACTCCAGTGTCTCCGATCAGATAAGAGGTCCGGGCTTGCTTCCTTTTCGTTGCAGTTTTACGTCTGTTCGCCTCCAAAAGTCCAATTCGATAGGAGATAGAGCGGTGCTGGCGTCATGTCATCATCTCAGACAACTACCGTGTGTGTCCTGCTCTCTTTCAGCCGCGGAATAATCCATCTATTTGTTGTTTTTGTGACGATGAAGTCTGCTAACACGTTAGCATAAAGATCGCTAGCTTAAAATGCTAACAGTCCACACACAGCCGTCTCTGTGCTTTCGCTGTCCTTGTCCGTGAAGAAGCTGCTCAGCCACAGCTGACTTATTGTCCTGTTCTCTTTGCTTTCCTTTGTCAAACAAAGCTTTGATGATGACTGCTTTGATGATAATCACGCTTTAATTTCGCACTGCACACATACGCTGGACATTCTACACACTCTCTCTCCCTGTCTCTCTCTCTCTCCGTATAATTAGCCATGTGTATTCTCCGTGATCGTCAGCTGATTGGCTGAAAAAACAACAAAAGCTCTGGAATGTGAGATCGCCACACCAAAACTAGGAGCGATTCACAGCGATAAAACAACCTTAATTCAAACACAAAGTTTATGGTTTTAAGACCCACAATACTGTGATTTGAAGCATGTAGTGGCTTCTTCAAAACTTTAACTTGTGTAATTTTGGAAAAAACGAAAATCCCTAATTTTGGAAAAAAAAAACGTTTTCCTGTTTTTCTCGTTTTGCGCTCGGCCGACTTGTTGCCTTTTTGTCCGTGGCGGGTCACATATATGTGCATTAAAGCCCCATACATTAATAGCAACAACATAATTGCAACATTTCCTACCGAAGGGATTCCTTCTCATAGTCAGTGAGCAGAAACGCTTGCAGAAAGATTTAATAATCCTGTTGAGTTCGTTAAAACACTCCTCACACCCGCAATAAAATCTCCATTAGTTGATTCCTTCTGGTGACGATGCTAAAGCAATATTTCTAACACATTTTTTTTTTTTTTTTAATTTACCTCTACTTTCCGAGGTGCTGCATTTCATCCAGGGGAGTTAGAGGTTATTCCTTTCCATTTAATTCCTGAACATTTAAATACAAGCTTGATAATGTAATGCAGTTTAAATTATGTTAAAATGGAGTCACATTGCTCATGTGGATGTTAACCTGTTAACTACCTGCCTACCTGATGAATCAGATCCAGAATCTATTTTCTTTACAGAAATCACATTTCTAACAGATTTTGATATTTTAAAATGTATACTGCGCATGTGCAACTCTCACTATCTGTGTATCGACAGAAAGAGGCTCTCGTCTCATCACAGTGCAGATCCTCGGAGTATTACAAATACTACACCTGAGTGCAGGCAACTTCCAAGCTCGGTGTTATAAGTAAGCAGAAAGAAAGATGATCATTTATATCGACTGGTTGGAAATGTGAGCGTGCTGGTCTAATGCCGGAGGGAAATGGTGGAGCAGTTTGACTCTTCAAAGCAGAGAGAGCACTTTGTAAGCAAATTACTCTAATGATTCAGCCAATGGAGCTGTAATTGCCGGCAGGCAGGGAGGCATGGCTGAAAGGGCAACTGTATTTTGTTACAGTCCCAGACCCAACTCAAGACATTCAGGTGACTCACTGAATATGCAGCAGTCACAGTTAGGATATTAGTGAAAATGTCTTCATTCCAATGGGAAAGTTCTCTTTGTTACATGACATGACCAGTGTAGTGTTACTGCAACTGGTGAAATTATTAGGAGTTACTGTAATAACTAGAATGCATTTCCGGGGGGGAACTGCAGAGTGTGCTTGCTCAGGTGCATTTCACTAATGCGAGCCCGATGATGCGTGGCAAGGCAGAGCTGCACTTGTGTCAGTAAACGGTTAGATAGTTTAGGGGCAGGGACGAAGGTGTACAGTTGCCTGGGTGTGGTCATGTAAATAAGTCTGTGTAAGATCCATAACATTTTAAGGATTTTTTTTTGTGCTTCCTCATATTGGAGTCGCAAGTTCATGTACAAAGTTTGGTTTCAATACGTGAAAACGTTCCTGATATATGACCTAACTTCACCTTTTGGCAGCAACGCCGCCGATTTCTTCTGGCTGTGACGGGCAAATGCTTCCGAAAATCAAAAATCCTTCTGGTAACTTTTGTGAGGCTTGGTCCAAGGATCATGTACGTCAAATTTCGTGAAGATCGGACACAATTTGTGACCTGTGAAAGTTTAGTTTCGCTTTCCATTCAATCCAATGTGGCGGAAGAACGACAAGGGTCAGTAACACTATCTTCAATTTCCACACTACACCGGTTCTGGCCGGACGTTCCAGAGTTGGACCGGTTGAAGAGATATCTCAAAAGGTCTAGGGAGCAGAAGCTGACCAAACATCTGGCTGACAGGAATAAGAAAACTTAACAAGGACAATAGTGTGCTGCCTTTCAGCAGTAGCACAATAACGGTGGTTAAATGAACTGTAGTCGTGGTTGCATGGCAACAAATGAAAGCCTTAAAAATTCAGTGTGTAGGGATTAGTGACATCTAATGATGAGAATACAGAGCACAACAAATGAAGAACACCTTCTCTTCCCGAGCAGAAAGGATGTAAATAAAACACGAATGTGTTCAAGATGAAAGCTCTTTCCTAAAAGTGCATAAATCTGGCTTATTTTAAGGCTATGAAAACCATATGATATTTTTTTTATTTTAAAACACTTCTAAAAATATACATATGGGTAGCACTGGACGTTTAACTGGACAGCTGTCACATTAATGAAGAGATTTTTTTTTTTTGTCACTGTTTTGGAACAAATTGCGGCCCTACCGGTTTACAGACATTACGTATGTGTCCCTCTGCACGGAAAACAAGGAGACAACAAAGACTGTGTGGGAGTTTGTCCTCAGTGACTCACAGCAACTGACCAGACGGTAATTCAACTCTGCTTTATTTGTGTAGCAACACACCATGACATCATTTATTTATTTTTACCGAGTGTGTGTGAGCACATGCACATTTTAACAGTTGTATGTTGATGTTAATAGTGGAAACACAACTTGAAACATTATAGTAGCTAATCAGCTGATGCAGCTGGTCTCACCTCAGTGAAATACCTCACAACAGAAGAGAGTTTAAACACTGAACACTACATTTACCACTTAAGCGTTATTAAGCCCAATTTATACTCCTGAGTAAAGTGCTCTACGTTGGGTATGGAGAGCCCTCTATGTCGCCGGAGAGCCTGTCGGAGAGCCTCTCCGTCATCTCCGGGTGCATGAAATGTTTTTTAAGTGTCTGCCACTCCGTCAAAGGACATCGGAGACGGCAAGGGCTGAGATTGGTCCTCAGCTCGTCTCTGGGCAGCATCAACGGGCATACGGTGGGTGCCCTGATGATTAATATGAGGTAGCACACGGCGTAGAAGTTCATCAAATTTGCCAGTCGACATTCAGAAGTACCTGAAGTGGGTTTCTTAGTCCATGTCCCTCATTGGTCCAATAAAAAAATGTTAAATTTGCCTGCCATCAGTCGCAGTATATTTAGTGGACGTACATACCACCTCAGGACACGTCTCCTCAGTCTTTCACGTCTCCATATTTGTCTCAAAAGTATCTCTGTTTCAATATTATTCAGCTGCAACAACAGTCTTTCTCTCTCGGACGCCATTGCTCACTGTAGCCAGAAGCACAACAACCTTACGTAGCGACCCCTACTGATCGGGCGGGAAATTGCAGTGCGTATCCGACACCAGGATGGAGAACTATGAGGGCTTGATGGGTCTCCGTGGTTACTCAACGCATTGCGCAGTTGTAGAAGTATAATGTGGCCTTTAGCCAACAATAAGGTATCTTATGATATTGGTCATATATTGGGATTCCTTCCTTGACTGGTCAATCCTCTATTTATAAAATGTTATGGGTCCAGGTCTTTTTTATTTGGACTTGCAGAAACCTGAAGGTGTTGAATTTTCGCATTACCAAAGTTCATTTCCTCAACATTTCAATAGCATGAATGATACTTGAACCCACGTTTCATTATATAAAAACGGATTCTCTACTCGCTCCAGGTGGCAGTCATCATATGTCACACAGCGTCTTTATCCCTCCTTTTTATTGTCACTCATCTTTTCATACTGTGTCATAAAGCAAGAGCACCTGGCAATTTTACAGGCACTGTCAGGGCTACGATGTCTGTCCTCGAGTTACCAGGAAGAGTGGAATATGGCTGAGTGAGTGCATACACAGACACGCACACACACACACACACACACACACACACACACACACACAGGCAGACAGGAGCTGTGACAAATATGTTGTGCTATTGTCATCCTGCCTACGCTGAGTGATGAGGAGACCATTATGCCACAACGCACCGACTCCGAAAACCTTACTGACTTGACTTCACAGCGGGCCTCGTTCAACCTTAAAACATTAATGGAGACTTCATGGCCCCAGGCAGCCCACTGCTGCTGCTGCTGCAGGTCTTGTCAGCAGAAAGAAAGGAGCAGTGCAGCAATGGAGATACGCGGAGTGAGCAACATGGAACGGGACACAGTGGAAGATGGAGTGTGTGGGGGAGGAGGGAGCGGTGAAGAAGAGGAAGTAGGTGCTTTCTGTGTCAAGAGATAGCTGATCTAGTCTGGGACTCTAATGTGTTGAATTGATCTCTGTCTCTTCCCTCTGTTTCTCTCCGTCCATCTTTGTCACTCTATACTCTTTCTTCACATCCTACACTCTCTTCCTTTCACTCTCACACCCTCTCTTAGCCACACAATCCAGATCCTTGTTACCAGTTGCTCCCTAAATTGCCTCTCAATTTTCATTTGGCCATTCGATTAGTCTGCGTGCTCGCTGCCCTCGTGCTCTCACCATCTCAAGTGTGGCTTGGAGGCAAATCTACAGCCACGGGGACTAGTGAGGGGGAGAGGGTGACCTGTGGTGATCTGTCTCAACTTTCCCTTTATCTTGTCTTCTCGTTTTAATTCACTTTTTAATCAGGATATAAATAAAACTTTCACATGACAGGGCGGCCGTGTGTATTCTGCAAATACGTACTGTAATCAGTTACCGACAAAATTAAATTCATTTAAAAGTAATGTATTTAATCTATATTAATAAACATATTCTCAAGTGGTCCTATATCAATGGGTACAGATTACCCACTGTACAATCTTGACTCTTCAATCCAAATATATGCAACTGATTTCCACTAAACTACCACACATTTTTATTTTCCTTCTTTTAAATTGGAAACTGTCGATGGCCATGACTTTGTCAGACTTTAAGATTGTTAATCCCTCACGTTAGGTATAACAAATTGGCTGCCTCTCCTGACTTTGTGGAAGCAATTGTCCTGCAAAGACTCGCAATCATTCACTGTGCTCTATTTGCTGATTTTACTCTTTTATTACTTTCCTTTTAGCTTTTAGGTAAGAATTAGGTTTGTGATTATTCATGTGACTAATGTGTTGATTAGCAAATAACTGTTCCGTTAGTCAACGAGTCATTGATTATTGACATTTTCTAATTGATGCATCACTTAAAAACATATATGAGTTAATAATATACAGCCTAGAAGTGCACCAGACTGAAATAATCACCACGTTGTCAAACAGAGGATGGTGTGAGCAAGCTTGTTGCCTCCATTCTGTCTGTCCTCATAAGAGAAAGAGAGCAGTGATGATATGTTGTGTTGCTGTGACAGTGAAGGACACAAACAAGCTTAACTGTCATGAGCAGACAACCACAACCTGAAAGCATCTGAAAAATGTTGTGTGGAGGGATTGTTTCTTGTTCAACGCCATAGACGGCAAAGTAATGAAGCAAAATCTGCGTTAGTGGCAGAGTCACACACCATGTCTGTTGTCACTTTTGTCAGTCAAAGCACAGATGGGTAGAAAGCGAGTTAAAAACTCACTAAAAAGAAAGAATTATCGACAATCAAATTAGTCTGTAACAAATTTTCTCATTGATAAACTAATCGTTAATCGTTTAATCGATTAAACTAAACCCTATTGTGGATTACTGATAATCTGCCATCGGAAAATAATGGTTATTCTAGAAAAGTATTTTTCTCCCTGTGATTCCCTTATGCAGCTTTTAGAGATCAGATGATCAAAATGATTAATTTGTCACCTATGCATGCAATCACATAAAGACCTATATAAATATATATATATATATATATATATATATAATACACATTTAATTTATCACATCCAATATGAAAACTAATTTGTTTTTCAGATCTGGTTAATTGATCTTGAACTACAGGACCTGCTTATACCTGCTTCTTCACTTCACCTTGACAGAGGCTGCTCGCCCGTGTTGCAGCCAGAGGCGTTTGGACTAAGACCTAATCACTTCACACCACACTTTTCCCTTTCACATTCCCCCGTTGCACAGTCTAACCCACACTTTTGCAAGGACACCATTCTTGTTGCCTGGGGATACTGCTAGTTATTGTGAGGAAGTCAAGTTAGACTGCACACTATTTTTAATATTAACAGAAAGGAGTTTCTCTATGTCCTTGGAGGGCATATTCTCCATTGTCTATTTTCATGTAATGGAAGATTGTTTAGATGCTGCTGTTTGGGGAGAGAAAAAAAAAAAGGTGCATATGATTTAGGATTGTTGTGCACACAGTCGAAGGGGCTCATTTATCACATCTGGAGCAATACGGGGGGAAAGCATGGAGGAGAAATGACATAGAAGGAATATAAAGCAGAGAGAGAAAAGAGGTAATTTCTTGAGGTGGTTTAGGCTCATCAACCTCTTTTCCCCTCATCACCTGAGCTCCACCCAAGGCTCTGTCCCAGCGGAGCCAGGCAATTACACTGGAGCACTGGTGTGTGTATGTGTGTGTCTCTGCAGAGTGTTTGTGCATATGCATGTTAAATCATTCTAGATGTGCGTGTGAGGAGAGGAGAGGAGAACACCTGAGAGGCACACAAGATTGATGTACTGCCTTGAATCAACAAACGCTGTTTTAAGGGATTTTGTGCCTCAAAGCAGTGATCAGGCACTGTGTGTGTTTGTGCGTGTGGTGTGCATGCTTGTGTGTTGATATAAGGCTGAATGTGACAGCTGTTTTTAATGTACATGATCTCTTTGGGTAAACTCTGCATTTTGCAGTCTCTTGCTTTCTCTGTGTGTCCGTGAGGTGTGCAGGCTAGAGGTAAATTTCAGGCAGATAAGCCACATCAATACAGGTTTAAGTCACTGTCTTTATTTGTCTGTAAACAGAGAGCGTGTGCAGATTTTTCACATTAAGAAGCTTGCATACTTTCTGTGTGTGGCAGTGATATGTACACACACTCGCAGCAACGCCGTTTCATTGACTGAAAGCAAAATGACACACCACTGCTACTGCCTTGGGATGATTACACCATAATGCAGTACTTCCCCCACAGCACATGTCAGCGTTAGCAAACGCACACACGCTGTGCCAGCATAAAGTATATGTGCAAGTGTAGTCATTTCACTTGTGATAATTCAAATGTAATACACTATTGGTGCTGTAGCTTTTCATTCGTGCTTTGCAGTATCTTTTTTTCTATTATCTCTCTGGAGAGTCCACTGGGATGTCCCACTGACCCAGGTTACCACGGAGATGGAAACATGACCCTTTGAATATCATCTGTACGGTGTTCTCTTTTTCTCTCTATTTTGTGGGTATGTTTGTCCCACATGATCCTGCATCTGTAGGGCTTTTTGTTTGTTTTATTACAGTACAGCATGCGCATAGACTTCTACAAGTCATTGGATCTCTACTTTAATATTGGTCTTAAATTTACCTTTGGTTTGGGGTGAATGAAATCCATTTGTGCAATAAATGTTGCAACAAATGAACAAAAACAAAAACAAAACACGACGTCCCTGAGAAACCTGTGATATGTCTGAATTTATGAGATTTGTCTAAGGCAAGAGAAAAGCATGTTTTCAAATGTTCTTGCACACTGACAGATATGATGCCCGTGTTAACCAATGTTACCAGTAAATATATGGTGGACTCATTTGTGATAAAATCACTTTGGAGTGCATTGCACTGCTGAGATCAGTAAATCTTCATACATACTTCATCACATAATGGGGCACTGGTGGACAGGCTGACATTCACTTTCATAATGCATGTGCAAGCTGAGGTATTCAGAAGAAACAGCATTCTATATAGAGCAGATATGTAGGTAGGTCGGTAGGTTTAGATGCCCTACTTTCACTTGGTTTAAGTGAAACATATACATCTGCATCATGCAGACGGTCAAAAATCACATTTCCTCCTCTGGCCTACATCGTCTCTGGAACCTTGAAGTGTATTAGTATATTGTGCTGCAGTATTTGATCAAAGATTATGGACTGAGGCTGCAATGAAATGTTGTATGAGAGAGAAAGAGAACCAACACTGCCTGTCGCTCACTGTCCTCATGATGGATAACGTGAAGGGGAAATGGGGCTTTTGAGGCATTCGCATGTTTTCTCCCTGTATACGTCAGGGTTGGGATTTCATAACTGCTGACTTATTTGTCCACACATGTATAAAACTGCATTTTATTCCGGCCTGGTGATGCAGACACATGCCAGATGTTTGATCATGAGTGTCATAGCGGACACAAAGGCCCCATTGACCATCTGGTACATCATAACATGCACCAATACATGCATAAAATATACTGCGCACATTGCACACACAGCACACCAAAGAAGATTTTATTTTTTTTTTTTTCAAATAGTGTCTCACTTCACACTTCATTTCACTGATATCACAAGAGAGTTGTGAGGATAATCCAGACTAACCCTAACCCAGCTTGCAAAAATGAAAGCATCATCGAATGCCATGAGGAATAACACGTCATCTAAATAGTGGTCACATAAATCTGAGCTAATGACTGGGACAAAGGAGAGAGATGGACATGCAATGGGAGAAGGTAGAGAATGAAACACCATAGCATTCCAGCTCCTTGTCCTTGTGCAGCGTTTTAATAGAGTCATAAATACATGAAGATGTCATGTGTTCCATGATGGTGGCAGGGCACTGCTTCAGGGCTGTCATTCATCCCCAAGACAAACACGTACCATTGACGGGACAGGTAGACCCGCGGGAAGGGTATAGGGCAGCAGCAGTGGTCGATGGCTGTTACATCAGTGTAATGTGTGAGAGACATGGCGAATACTGTGAACATATTGGTTAAACATGCGAATAAGCCAATTGCATGTGTGCATTAGTCAGATGAGAGACCACTGATCCCTAGAAAAAAAGATGATTCCCTCCATATCAATACTTTTTCAAGACATTTAAGAGAGAAATCAGTGATTAAATTATACCTTTTCTTTTTTAAATGACAAAACTGACTAATTCTGAAGAATGTATTTGTTTATTTATCGTTCGGTATTTTTGTAAAGGAAGTAAACAGAAAATATAATCATTGAATGGAAAAGTCATTGTAAACCAAAGTATTATATGGTCACCTTTGAATTAATACTGATTACATGCAAACCAGTTCCAAATTGTATTACCTTGACTAGCAGCACCTAGATATTCAGTCGCAGAGATGGATGATAGCAGAGGCTAAAGCTACGATATATAAAAAAATGTTTTCAAGGTATAATACACATATCCGATCATAAATAAATAAATGATGTATTGTATATGTTTGCAATTGATTTTTCTAACGTGAACAACGTTTGCACACGTGTCACTGATCACCACAGACCTGTATAATGCAGCAGAAGCCACACAGTGTCCACCCACACGAGGAACTTCAGAGACCGATCACTCATGCAAATTGTATGCATGCACTGCCATCTGAAATGAATGTCGTAACATCAAAGGAGATGGTGGGAAAAGTGAAAATGATGGCAAGGGATCATTTTAAGCTGTGAAGCACATTAAAGGGGAACAAAAACAACAACTTTAACACTGTTCCAAAAATAATAGTAACACCTAATGAACGCCAGTAGCAAAACATGTAAGACTATAGCTCAAGGTAGGGTAAGGACCTGTGAATGCTGAGGAACAAACAGCCATGATTTGGTTCACCAATTAAAATAAATGTATTAACCATTGTAATAATCACATACAGTATGTGGGCAGCCCATGGTCCAAACTGCAGTTTCGTGCAGCCATTGAGGAGGTACTATGGTAATGGGAAACAATGTTGCTTGGTACCCAAACCATGTAGAGCTGAGCTGTGTTGTGCCAAGTTGCACTAGAACCTTATAGTGGAAATTAGTCTCCATCAGTATAATTGGCCAAATTGACAGAGTCATTATCAGTCGTCTAATATGTTTTCATCTACACATACACATTTGCCTGTTGCTCAATAAAAGCTTATGCGTTTTCAGCTATAGTGATAAGGTCTCAGCTCAATCATTTCTGACTAATCACACATTGGAGTAAAGTAATGAACTGTTTCTTTGATTTTCTCCGGCTTGAACTACTGTTTGGATGAATGCTATTAATCAGCATGCAACACTTGTTGATTATATGCCAAGTTATAGTGGAAGACTTTCAGCCAGCTGCCGCTGTATAGGACTGCTTGGTTTGACAGATGGACTTTGTCCCCCCACCTTTACTTGTCTTTGATCTTTGCTTTCTGTGAGTGTCAGTCCAGCTGTTGCAGGCAGGGCTGATGCCAGATGATGCCAAGACAGTTGCAGACATTCCAGCTGCCAGGTTTCTCTCAAACTTGCATTTCAGAAACTAAGGAAAGGTTAAGTTGGGTGTTCGATTGAGGGAGACCAATCTTTTTTTTTTTGTAACACGTTGCACATGAACCTGTAATAAAGGACTTGTTCCTTATGCACATGAGAGTTGCATTTTCACTTATTTCGCACATACATGGCTGTAGATCCATCTATCCATCCATCCATCCATTATCTACCACTTTATCCTCCACCCGAGGGTCACGGGGGGTGCTGTGCCTATCTCAGCTGACCTAGGGCGATAGGCGGGGTACACCCTGGACATTTCGGCTGTAGATCCATTCACACTAAATTGAGGATCCTCATTGTTTAGCGCTCCACACTGTTCACATTCCATTCCGTGTGTGTGGACCATTAATCACGTAAACTTGAGCTGCTCACGTCATTATCCGGCAGATTTGGCAGATGATGACATTGAAATAAAACATGTCGTCTAAGACTTTGAAGTTTGAGCATTGGCAATAGCTGTGACCTTGTTGTGGAGCCTATCTATTCAGGCTCTTTGTCAGAAAAGGCGATGGTAAGGTGAGATGTAGTGTTTGTCTTGTATCCACATTCCAACATTTCTCACTCAGCTCATCTCCAGAATGGTAGTCCACCAACTCTATATCATTTGGGCATTGGATATTTTTTACAGTGTGTCCCACAGTACGGCCCATAGCATGTCCATCTAACGATCTGAATGGATAATACAGGCAGTCAGTCAGCGATTGGCAGGAATTGTGGGTCATTTGTAGTGCTGTGTTCAGCGGAAAGACAGGTTTGTGTTCGTGCAGGCATTGATTATGCTCTTACAAAACAAAGAATACGTGTACAAAACACACTCGTTCATGTTCAACAATGTGGTTACACCACCGCAATGATCCAAACTAGCTACTTACGCTCTGAGCTATCACTAAACTAGCTTAGGCAAAGAGGAAGACATTTGTGAATGTATTTGTGCAAACAGTTTCTACGCCGTGTTATAGCATTTCACTAATGGGCTGCATTTTGGTGTCACAAAGAAAGTGCAACACTCTAATCAAGCATAAACCTTTTCAAAAGCCAGTGGAATTGCACAGCTTAATAATTTACCAATCCATTGTTTGTCTTTTGAATTAAAATTGAACAAAGTCAACCAAAGAGGCTAATTTTAACGCAAATAAGCTTAGTGCAGAAATCCTCTAAATAGAGAAGCAAGCTGTGTGAAAGAAAACGACTGAAATGGGCCTTGCTGACAGAAACGTTTAAAAGGGCCGACAGATTCCCTGACAGCAGGGTCTCAACATCTGATGATTCATGGCCAAACATTGCACTAATATCCACTATTCATTTTGCGTGTTCTACAGAAGAAACTGCACAGCACAGTTCTGCAGATCTGAATAGCAAGAACTCCAGTTGAGCTTCATTTTGAAACACAATCTGTCTTTTTGTGACTTTGGGAGTGCAGAACAAAGAACATGAATGCTCAGAGAGAGGGTGAAAATCAGTGACCACAGGAAAAAACTGGGAAGGATGAGGGAGGTTTGGACCAGTGCAAAGAAAAACCCCCAGAAAGCTGTGTTTTTTGTAATGATGATTAGAGGATGACAATAGAAATGCAGGCAAACATGGCTCAGTGTGAAAGTGGTTTTTCAAAGATGGAAGGTTCATGCCAGGTCTGCTGTGACTGCGACTCTTGTCTCTCTCTGGGTGTCTTATCCCAGGTCATATGCTCACTATGTTGTGCAATTTGTCCCAGCAAGTATAACAAATGTACTCGCAAATCACTGTACAAGCTCCAAGTCTGGTTATGTCTTTTGTTGTGATTGTTTGCCAGTTTGTTTCCTTGTCATGTTTGTTCTTTGTTTCCTTCTTATCCCTTTGTCTCTCTTCATTATCTCTGCTTCCCTCTCTCTGTCTCTTTTGTAGATCCTCTCTCTTTCTGAATCCTCATGTACCATTGAGACCGTATATTCCCTGCCTTACTTCATTTCAGGCTTCAGGCTGTTTTTAATGCACCAATTAGCCTGTTGTCTTGACTCATCCAAAGTGAAAAGAGCAGAGGGGGGAAAGTAGATTCTCTGAGCAGGGTTCGAGAGTGTGACCAAAACTCTTTGGAGTGCAACTACTCCTTTTTTTTTTTCTGTGGTCACACTGGCACACCTAACACTTCCCGAGCTCCCCACACATAGATCAGTGTGTGGTCTCAGAATCAACAATCAATCAATCAAGTATTTTTCCCCAACATGATTTAAACACACACAATATATTGTCTATTCATCTCCCTGCCCTGCAGTGCACTCTCTCTATAGCCGTGTTTCCATCATGGCACAGTTTGGTTTGGTACAATACGGTACGATTTGGAACGATAAAGCCCTCGTTCAGGCATGCTTTTTAACTGAGAAAAGTACCTTTACTTGGTGGAACAGTTCGGGTCGATATGGTACATATTTTTTTGTTTCCTTTACCAAATAGTACCAAAAATAATCAACCCCAACTGTTAAATTTTCCGGTACACTTCCCTTGGGGTACCAGCGTAATGGTACATTACGGTTATTGGGCAACAGAAAAGCGTCACTCACTTGCGACTGGTGTTTCTTCAACGCCCACAGTCTATTCTCACACTGTTCTATTGTACTACGCATCTCGCTGACGTGGCCATCGGGTGTAGTGCATACCTCGCCTACCAAGTAAAGGTACTGTTCTCAGTTGAAAAACAAGCCTGACCGAGGGCATTGCCGCTCCAAAAACGTACCGCGCAGTTCTAAACCGAACTGTTCCATGATGGAAACATGGCTTATGTTTGTGCTTCTAATAAAGACGAGCATTTCACCTTATTTTTGTTTACAGTCTTTTGTAGGTATGAATGTTTGTGGGAAATTACAAAAACGCAATCCAACTGTGGCACTGGTAGTTTGGGTAACAGATTGGGCACACCAGTGCAATCAATTAAAAAAATGGAGCCCTGCTAGGACACAACACATTTGTGAAAAATCTTTTCATCTTTTGGGGAATAAAAATGAAAATAACAATAACAATAATTGAATTGAAACTAGCAAAACAGCAGCCGTTGTTGAGCAATGTATAATGAGTCGATGCCCTTCGCTAGTGGGACCTGATATTGACAATGACCATGAACACTTGTACAGAAAACAGAACCTTTGACCCTTGTCTTGGCCAGATGGGATTGATTTTATTGCCCTTTAGCCTCCAGCAGCCTCCCACCTGCCAGGGTCAATGGATCATTGACCTCTGACTCAACGTGGAGGCTCTTAGAGTTTTGGGCTCTCTCAAACAGAAATCTCCTGTGGTCTGCTGTCTAACAGAAAACCTCGGTGAGGCAAGCACATTCAAAGCTGTGACCTGCTCTCCAGACATCCCAGCAGATACCCTGTGCTGTCATGAGTCTGGTCATGAATATTCACAACTCGCTTTCTTGCTTCTGGTGAGTCTAGAGAAAATAAGGTTCTGCCGGCTGTTCCTTTCCACAGACATAAAGAGTTGCCATATGCTTTAAAATGTCAGTGGTGGTGTGCCAGTCCTCTGACAAACAGATTGTACTGGCTCAAAGAATCCAAACGGCAGTGTATGAGAGAAAATGTTATGGTTATGAAACTAAAATGGTCACTTCCACTGAGTGTTTCTGCAGGTCACGCTCTCAAAATGGAGATTTTAGTGCTGTATTTGTATTAACAACAGTAGCACGGGGGGAGAAAGTCAAGTTACTACAGGTGCAACTGGTAAAGTGCACTTGGAACGATCTGGTGCGTCACCTTAAAGTGCTATGCAGCAACAGGACCAGTTACACAGAACTAGGACCACAATTCACAAGTAGTAGGTGGCTGCCATTGAACCACTTCGTCAACAATTTTTGCCACTCAACAGTAAATAACAGCTATGTTACGACATGAACTAAACACTGGCCAATGGACCGAGCACTCAAGCTTGGTTTCCACCAAAAAATGCATTTAGCAGCAGATGTTACTTGTTGTTCAAGAAGACGGAGTATCACATTGCCAATTTTATATCGCATTTATTGCAACAACTTTGAGATTACCAGAGTAATCTGTCTGGGGTTTTTCAAGCACAATCTAAACATTTCAGCAATTCACATGCAATTAAACCTATAATTAAATATGGTCATGTCTTAGTGATGAATACAAAAACAACAATGCATTATAAAACTGTGAGACCATGTTTAAGGACAGTAATTGTACCATCAACATTTTTGCATCCCTACATGTAGATGATGTTATTAAAGTTGAACATTTTCCACATTTTCTGTCTTATCACCTCCACCCCTTTAATCAGAGAGGGAAAGGATATGAGCTCTGACTTCATTAGCGTTCAGAGGTCATGATTACAGTGAATCAAGTAGAACAAGGTTTTAGCATGAAATGATTAATATTATAATTGTTGTATTTTCGCTCAGGCAAAGCATTTGAATCATTAATATACACAGGAAAAATCCTCCGCCTTTAAGCTGATCTTCTTGAGATGCTCTTTTTCTTCAGAACAGAAGGTAACCTGGACTCTGGCATGTTTCTGTCCTTCCATACTCCATACTTGAGCAATTATCATATGAAAGGGCGTCAGTTAAGAGCATTGCGCTGAATCATTCACTTAGCATTTGCCAGATATAATTTACATATACATCATTTCTAAATATATTATTAGTTAGTTTTTTTGTTGTTGCTTTTTTTATGTCCCCCAGTTCTCTCTAACATTCAATGCTTGGCTGTCATTATTCAGCTTTAGCCAGACGTAAGTAATGATTCATTGCTTGGTCAGTCACCTTTTGGATCTGCTCGCTGCAAAGGTTTTTTCTGTGAAAGAAATATTGATGAAGAAATTATACTTTCTACTTCATCACCGTAAAAAAACCTTCTGCACACTTACAGTATGCTTGTATAGCAATGTGTATAACCATTGCCATACATTTTTAATCAAATCTATGATTCCACTTCGGTGTATTATAAATGTGATGCATAAAGATGGTACGTATATACGCCATCAGCTCTAACTGTGCACATTTCATTAAACTAAATATCTGTGTCAGAGTAAGGTCTGCAATTGGATTACTGGTGTCCATGTAAACACAGTCTCTGACGCGTGTTTCTGTGACCTCTTATACAAGAGTTCCTGCTGTAACTGACCTGCCCTCCTGTGTCCTGACAAACATCCCACAGAGTCTCATAATGTTTCCTACACCAGTATAACCTTTGGTCAATCCTTCAACAGATGAACACTCTGTAAATCCTTTCTCTTTCTCCTGCCTCACGAACAATGCATGCTAGGACGGTGCGTCATGACTAATATAAAGGACCTGCTCAGAAGAAAGTGAATGTTTATTTGTGGAATTGCTGAAAACAATCCCGCTATACACTACCGTTCAAAAGTTTTGGGTTACCTATATAATTTTTTTGAGTTTTCCATTAAAAGTCACACTTTCGTTCATCAAAAGAGTTGCAAAATGAATAGAAAATACAGTCAAGACATTGACAAGATTAGAAATAATGATTTTTATTGAAAATAATAAGTTTGCCCTTTCGTCAAAGAACCAGCAAAACTGTTTTCAGCTGTGCTAACATAATTGCACAAGGGTTATCAAGGGTTTATAATCATCCAATAGCCTTCTAACGCCATTAGCAAACACAAGAGATGGTTGCTGGAAATGGGCGTGGATTTCTGATTCATTTAATGCTATATTCATTGAAAAAAAGTGTTTTCCTTCAAAAATTAAGGACATTTCAAAGTGACCCCAAACTTTTGAACGGTAGTGTATGTTGTTCTGATGCAGTCATTTAAAAGTTCAGGTCAATATAGGACATTATTGCTTATATTCTTCGAATTAGATATCTCTCTGAAACATCTAATTTGCAGCTTCTTCCACATCAATTTGGAAACTTCATGTCATACTTTCTTTTCAACAACAAAGGAATTTAAACGCACATCAGACACAAATCATTTTCTACTTGCTGGTTCCAAATACGTCAACATAGAAACTTAATTCAAACTGCAAAATGTTCAGCTCACCAAGCTCTGGTGCTCTTTAAGGGACAACATCCTGTTTAGCTACATGTGCAGTGGCCATTTGTTCTGCCTGAACTAGTTTTTTTTGTTCACGTCTTTCTAAACATTCAACCAATCATTTAAACTTCTCATTCGTACCAGTTTAATGCAGCACGCCATGTTGGTTTTCAGCTGGGGCAAAAGGCAGCAATCCCACTGCGATTTCCTCCGAAATTGCCTTCTCTAGTTAGGTATGAGCACACCACCAACATCAATGTCCCATATTTTTTTTATTTTAAATGTGCAGGCTTAAAATGAGCAACAAAATACATTTTCAAAGCAGATAAGTGACTGTACTGAACACTCCACCTGGTAAAATATTGCACTGAAGACACACACCCGTCAACATTCACACAGGCTAAGGACATTGTTTGAGGATTTGTCCCAGTAGATAGGTGAGCATGCCTGTGGGGCAGAAGGTGTTTCTGTGTATCCGTGTTACATCTGCTCTGGGCTTGGACAGGTCCCACATCTCTAGCTGGGTGACAGATTTGTCTGTGAGCCAACCTTGGCCAACTGAAAAGGGGGGGGGGGGGTTGTCGTGGGAGGCAGGGAGCGGAGATTAGGGAGTCGTCGGGTTATGACAAGGGCAGACAGGACGGCCAAGTGTCAGAGAGTGAGCCTCGCTTCCTAATTCGTGCTCTTGCCTCTGCAGTTTATCATCAAACAAGAACACAAAGACAGATCGAAGAAGCTCCCAGTAATATAATGAGTGAATTTATGGCTTGTGGGCAGTGGTGGCTGGTCAAATTTTTAGTATGTAAAAGTACTGCTCTTTGCAAGTCTAAGTCCATCATTAGATTTGTCGTTTTAGCAATGCTGTAATGACCATAATTATTTTATTTTAGTGGACAGAATATACGAAGCAACGTGTATGCAGTTTTCAAATACTTAATATTCTAAAAAAAAGGCTTCTACAGGTTATAGTGTCAAGTATTTTATATGACCCCTTTATATACATTATATATATACTAGTTAATGTAAAGGAAACTGCTGTGAATATGGTATATCATGCCTGTTTTATTCAAGTATAATTGCTTACATTGACATTTGACAAATATCAAAACAACAAGCAGGTGGTGCCCTGAGACTTTCGCACAGTATTGTTTTTTTTTTTTTTTTTTACCAGTAGCACTACAAACAACCTGACCTAATTACAAATTATACTTTGTGTGTAAAATGTCTCACTATTTTCACGGCCATGTCAGAATCGGAATCGTTTTATTGCCATTGCACAGAGTACAACCAAATTTAGCAGCATCCAGTGTTCACTGCAAGTGTGACAGACTGCTGTTCTGCGCTTTAACACCTAACATCTGCTGCTGAAAAAAAATAAAAAAAATTTATGTATGTGCTATTTAATAAATCTGAAGTAAAAGGGTAGACAAAAAACAAAATCAAAGATTTCTGTACCCTATGCAGGGTTTTCTAAAGTTTCGATAACAAAAGTATTAAAAATGATTAAAACTTTAAATCTTTCTCACTCTTGGAAGTGCCACGTCAGAAATCCAATGTTAAATAGCCTCCCCAGCTCTGCCGTACAGGCTGCAGCAATGTGTGGAAATAAAAGATGAGAAGAAGACACTGCTGTCATCATTGATATTGTTTTGCTTTATTTTCTTTGCTTTGTTTCACTGTGTGTGTGTGTGTGTGTGTGTGTGTGTGCAGCTAAGATTAACAGAACATGCATGTGCATAGTAAAATGTGTGTGTATCAGGTCTAGCGTGTTTGTGTCTAATCTCTGAGAAACACAAAGGCAGAAGCTCCACATAAACTCCAATAAAAGTGATTATAAAAGACAGGGGTGGTACAGAGGCACCACGGAGCAGCTGCAAACCTCCCCCTAAAAAAAAGCTGTAATTACTTTTGCCTTCATCTTCCCTTTTCTCTTCCTCTCCCCGAGTCTGATTACTTACCTAGGAGAAAATCTAATTGACACAGCAAATTGGCCGACGCACTCTGAGAACTCCAGCACCAAGCCGGTTGATCTTGACTAGATAAGTGGGAGAAATATAGCTTCACACCTTTGTGTCTTTGTGGGAGGGTTTAACAAAAAAAAAAAAAAAAAAGGCATGTGCTATCTGCCTTTTTAGACTAGTGATTACAATCAAATTGAGTAAGTAATTACAGATTGTAACACCACTGGGACTTAGACCGAAAAAAAAAAAAAAAACAATTGTCAAGAGTTAACTTGTGAAGAAATTCTCCACTTTGCTTGTTGCAGTGTTGTGTTAGGGTTTGCTGTTTTCACCTCATTCCTTTCTGATGGGGTATGTTTTGGGGGTTTTGGACAGTGTCCTCTGCCATGAACCAAATGGGACACAAAAGGAAGAGTTTCTGGTGGAGTAGCAACAAACAAAGATTCCAAAACACAGAGGCAAACAGGCATTCTACACGACTACCATCAGTCTCCAATTAACTTAATCTCCGTGTGCCAGATTTCTGGACAGTGAGAGGAAGCTGGAGAAAACCCAACCACACATGGAGGTGAAACTCCATGGTTCACTTTGTTCCTCATCATCATTACCTCCGCCAAGAAGGTTTTTCGCCAGAGTTTGTTTGTTTGTTTGTCTGTTAGCAACATAACTGGAAAAGTCAAGCATGGATTAAGATGACATTTGCAGGAAATGTCCGCAATGGGACCAGGACCAAGTGTTTACATTTTGGGCGTGATCCGTATACGCTATCACTGGTTACAACACTTGCTGTCTGACCCAGGCGTGCCGGCAGGTTGTATTTTGTAGGCACCGAGCTGCCTTGGCGGAGGTCTGCGCTCTCCGAGTCCTTTTCTAGTTACTTACGTTTCTTTACAAAATTACACTTAATGGTTTGTAAAAGATACAGACATGTTGTCCATTCAAACGCAAAGGTGCGGCAAACAAATGTGTCCACAAATCATGAATGTCAACAAGAATAATCTTTTTTTTTAAAGTCTCAGCAATGCTGAGAGAAAACTTTTCTCTTATCAGCACAAAGAACGATGTAAAACTAAATCAATGCTTGTCGCCCTGCATCATGGCTGTGCTACACGCCCTCCTAGAGCGTATGACCTCTGGTTGCTCCCCCTGACTGCATTGTGCCACATAAAAGCTCAGCCGGTGCAGAGGTCTTGCATCCTCCCATTTCCTTCCTCCCCAACATGTAAGAGCCGTGGCAGGTGGGCTCCTCGGGGCAGAGAGAGGGTGAGATGAGAGCGAAAGTGCGGCAGAAACATGGACAAATACAGTATGTGTGAGGTAGAGAGTTCTGAAGATAATGGATGGAGAAACAGAAAGTGAAAATAGGATGAAGATGGAACAAGATGAGTGCCGCGTAGACGACCAAAGAAGAAAAAAAAGTGACAGAGAGAGAAAGGTGTGACAACAAGAGACTAAATCTGGAGAGACAAAGGACTAAAAAAAAGAGAGGCAGAGAGGAGCAACATAGAGACGGCAGCTGTGACTGCTGCTGCACTGAACAGCCCTACAGGCCATCACAGACCAGTCCTGCAAATGTCAACCCAGTCAGGACCACACTGGGAAGTCGGCAAGACCCCCAGGGACCTCAGGGAACGCAGATAACAACTCTCATGTACCAGCAAGCTGCCCATTGCACACACTTTAAAGTGTAGCACTGCCTCTTCTCCAGGAGCAAACATGTCTGGCATAGTAATATCACTGAATCTGTCTCTTCATCTACATGAGTCACAGTCTGTTTTCACTCTCTGCTGCAGCATGAGTTGTCTCCAAAAACACATTTTGTGGAAGACTTGGAAGACATTTCTGCTCAGACATGGGCTACAACAGGGATGATACAGGGTGATGGCGAAATGGCCTCATTCTTTCAGTCTTTTTATTAATGCAGAGCGGAAGAATGAAGTGAAAATTGTATAGTCTTGGGAGCTGTCAGAGAGCATGTGAAAGAAAGCAAGGGGGGGGGGGAGACAGCATGGGGATGGAGAGGCACAAGCAGAGGAAACAAAAGAGAGAGACAACAAATTGCCCTCTCTGCTCAGAGGATAGAGAGAAATAGAGCCAAAGGGGAAGGGCGGGGAGGAAGGAATGGAAAGAAGGCGAGTCGGAAAGAGCAGTCTGATTAATTGAGACAGAGTTAACTGACCGCAAGTCATTAAGCTGCCACTGGGCTGAGTGCCAGTCACTATTCATTCTCCTCACTACCACTCTCCTCTGCTCCTCCGCTCTGAGCTCAGTATCATCCCTGCATCACCTCCTTGCTTTCGTTCACACGCTCGCTAACACATGGGCGTAATTCCTTCCAGACAGGAGACTGTTCTCGAAAAGAGCTTTTGTCTTCATTAGGCTTCTTCCACTTGGAGGGATGTCATTTGGGATGGCTGCGCCTGAGTGTGGGATGACAAATGATGACTGTGTCACTTCACGAGGACTAAAAAACAATGTGTACACAGGGGGTGGCTGACATAGCGCAAGCTCTTTTCACACATGGTTTGTTTCTGTGATATTTCTGTGATGGGTCTATTTTTTTGGTATCCCATGTTTATTCTCGCTCCACATAAAATTTTACACATTGACTGTTTTTTTTTGTGATGTAACCATTTTTTATTGTATAAGGTTTGTGAGAAAACTTCCACACAGACTGCCTTAATAATGACTTTGGAAACTGAGTGTCATGTTTCTTTTGTTGGCTAATCCTGATTTATTATTATTTTATTTTAGTCTCTGAATGTTGGATTCTGTCCATCCACAGAACCAACTTATAAACTTATAAATATTCAATATGTGAAATTGATCATGATTTTCTTTCAATTTTACATTTTGATTTAGGCTGTTTGTTCAGGTTCCCAGATGTAAGTTCCAAAAATACATTTCATCTCCCTCCATCAATGGTAAATGGGCTGTATTTGTATAGCATTTTTCTTAGTCTTGATGACCACTTAAAGCTGCTTTACACTGCAGTTTTGCCATTTACCCATTCATTCCCATTCACTCCCATACCCAGTCCTTGCCCACGGACACATTGGCATGTAGAGTAGCAGAGCTGGGGTTTGAACCCACAACCCCTCAAGTTATGGATATATATAGCTATATATATATATATATATAGCTATTTAGCTATATATACTGTAGCTAAATAGCTATATAACCTTGTGATGGTGTGTCAAAAGTGTCTTGCAAAGTCTGAGTCTTGGGTTTGGTTTGAGGTTTCACCTCATTTTTGAAGCATTTCTCCACACGTTCATGCTTCTTGCATCGGTGGTAAACAAAAAAAAAGGGCCGCAGTTGTGTTTGAGTCTGTAATGGGAATTGGTTGTGAAGCATAGTTGCATTGCCTGTTTCAAGTTCCAAAAACTCATTACATTAAAATAAAAGTTTTATTTTTAATCCACACATGGAAGATTAAAAAAAAAAGACTTGAATCCTTCAGTGCACTGACCTTTGCCAGATGTTAATGGTTAATGCAAGTTGTATGAGCGAGAAATGACCATGCCACGCATTCAAATGACTCTGCACATTCAATGTAGGTCCTAGACTCAAATAATGTCAAAATAACTGTGGACAGTATATGTATAGAGTAAGTAGTGCGAGTCTTTAGTTGATTTGAGTTGTGTCTGCACACACAGGACAAAAACGTGAGGATCAGCAAGGTCGGCTGAGATAATGGTGTCATTGGATATCAGGAACGCAGGACACAGTCACACCACTTCTCATCAAATGGTCAGTCAGATCCTTTTTGCACAAAGTATGTAATCGTATTCTCATGACTGGCTTAACCGCTCAGCTTAGTTCACCTCTTGCTGTGGGGCTCGAGTCTGGAAGTGAAATCAGTCAGACAGTGCTGGGGCTGGCATGCACACTCAATTTAGTCCATTTAGAAAGCTTTCAATCTTGAGACTCCTGACCGGGCTGGACAGTGAGGCATCAGCTGGAGTTTGAGTTTCACTCTGATTAAAGACAAGTTTGTGGTCTCTTGTGCTTGTGGACTTGTAGAAAAAGCTCTAATGCTTACAAAACCTTTTAGTGACTACGAATTTAGAATGTGCTGGTTTACTTGCATTCCTGTTACTTTTATACTTAATGATCAATAATGACTGGACTCTATTGCATAAATAAATATAGAAATCCTGCACATAGAAAAAGACTGATGCAGCTCTAATCAAAAACACACACACACACATGGGAAACTACTGAATATCACAGTCATCTACATTCAGGCAGAATGTGGAATCAAACTTTTGCACAATACAATTACATAATCTATCAAATCCTTATCAATACCATATAGCATAAATTAGCTGATTGCATGAACAAAGGTGAGAAGAGAAGAGCAAGTGTTGATAGCACTGATATCTTGCAGTACAAGCTTGTACTGTGTTATCTTTGGTGTTTGGGTTTGAATACAGAGGAGCAGAAATTAGGTTTGCACAAATGGCCATGAAAGAACGTGGTTTTGCTTTCTGTCGGAACACACCATTAGATTTTCTCCTGATGTATCACAATGGCTGAACACAACTTAGAGCCATTAACCTCTTGACACAAAGAAATAGTCGCACGCACAGACACACACACACACACACTCGTGCACGGAAACTATTAATATGTGAGGATCTCGGTGAAACTTTAACGCACTCTCGCTCCTCTTTTCTCTTTGTCGCTGACAGTCACACACACACACACACACACACACTGTTTTACCCGCCAACTCAACATCAGGCTCGTATGACACCTGAACAATGGGAGTGAGTGGGAGGTGGAGATCCACTCGAGCTTACTGAAACGCTTAATGATATGGAAACATTGTTCAGGAGTTCAGTTTCTAGCCTTGAACTGAATGACACTGATTTGTGCTTCCTACCTTGTGTGATGCAAGCCTTTTATCCTCCCCATCACCTACAGTGACACGACCGGTTCCAGTGACTGACAACATTGAGGATGTCATTTTATTTAATCTGCTCCAATCAGTGAGTCCCACGATCATCTCTTGCCTCACATGGTCTGAGATGAACAATGGTACAACAACAGCATTATTAGTAACTGAAGGGGGCAACTGTTAGAATAACGGCAAAGTTTTCTCCTCAAAATAAAAATTAAAAACCGAACATTACTGTGCACGCACAGTAAAATAAACAGCTGCATGTTCAGGTGAGCTACAGTACAGACTGTGATTAGTGTGAACCACAGTTGTATGGTGTCTTTCTACATCATGACCTTTTAAATTCTTTGCATTTACTAAGTGGTGAAAGCAAACATTGTCTGCCTCTGTGAGCGTGTGTGCAGCCTGTGTTATGGTGAAACTCTGCTGCAGCTGTGTTTCAACCTGTCCCTCCATGTGTCAGTAGGGGTCTGTGGGTGGAGGTGTCTCATTAAGCTGTAGAGGTTTGCTCATCTCTTGCTCCCATCCAGCACCTCAGTGCAGGAGTGGATCTAGTTACTTGGCTAATGGCCTCGCCACCCCCCCCACTGGGGACGACCTGACCCAGCTCTGTAGTGCCGTCTGTGATTCACAGCAGCAATCTCCCCATTCCAACTGGGGGTGACTTGGGAGCACAGTGTTGTAGTGGAATGTCAGGACTCTAGGGTGCGCTACTGATTTGGGAAAATAATAAACAGCAGTGTGTTCTGATACAGAACGCTCGTTGTCTATTTGATAAGTGCGTGAGGACCCAATGAAACTTGAGGAGTTGTATCCTCGAAATTAATCACTATTTTTGAAGGGCTAAGCGTGCAGGAAAACTCACACATTTTTTTACGTTTTTGTTTTTATGATGCCTGCATTACGATAATCGATACACCAGGGCAAATATCGATATTTAAATTAACAAATGAAGGGGCTCTAAAGTACGCAGTCCGTGCCAGTTTCACTTGCCAGGTATCAATACTTGATGTGTCCTCATGGTGGTGCTGCTCAAATGGATGAGGGAAACCTGTGTGGAAGTTATCTGCTCAAAGAAGAGGGAGTTTACAAAGGGATAATGGTGATGAAAGCTACGTTAAGAGACGCCCCCATCCACGTTCAATACATAGACTTTATGCACATTGTTCACTATGTTGTGAATAAATAGAGAAACTTTTCACGGACATGTATTTTTGCGATGTGATGTGTGTAGCTATATGATTGTCTTGCAATACTGTGATAATCACAGAATCATTGTATCGTGCTGTTATTGGTATCATGGTAACACATCGTATACCCTGTGATTCCCGCCCTTATATTATAGCTGCTATTTATTAGATCAGTGATCAAATCGGACAACAGACTGACTGGTATTTTCACATTATGTTATTATGTTTTGGAGTTGTCTATCCTTCCCATTCTTGTAAACATAATATCTCAAGATCATCTCGAGGTAATCCTTTCAAATTTGGCACAAATGTAAAAAAAGGGGCTCAAGGGTAAACTGATTAGATTCTGGTGGTCAGAGATCACTGTGACCTCAGAGAGAACACATTTTATTGCCTTTTGAATTTCATATCTCATTATCTTCTTGAGAGAATCCTTTCAAATTGGGTACAAACATTGACTTGGACTTGAGAATGAACTGATTAGATTTTGGCGGTCAAATGTCAAGGTCAAGGTGGCCTCACAGGACACGTTATGGCCTTTCAAAGATGAAATTCCTTTTAAGTCAACATGTGCCATGTTATTATGAGTGCGGGGGGGAGTGTTGAACAACCACTGTGTGGTAATTGGAGATTTTAATGGATGTTTAACTCTCCTTCTCCTCTTATTGTAATTCCCACCTACTGTTTCAGGCTATTTAGCTCAGGGAGGCACTGATGTAGGCATTTTAGACAACCAACGCTTAGCAGTTTAAATATATCATCAGTCTCTGAGAGCTGTCTAGTAGAGATACTACTAGACAAAGCAGAGTCACTGTGGAACCGATGTCTTTCATTATATCCCACAACAACATAATAGTGAAGTTATATGGAAATGACTGTATGTAATTAACATTTGTTATAGTGTGTTATAGTGTATACTGTTGAAAACAGAGCAATTACAATTAGCTATAATGAAAGATTTTCTAATAAGCAAATACATAAAAATAGACAACTGTGATATAACCAAACCTAATGTGTTTTCTCATGTTACTTTCAGTACCTCAGTGGTCTTATGGGGGAGAGTTTTATTGTGTGCACTTCTCTGACACCTTTAAATGAGTCCCCACTTAAAAACACTTAGTAAAATGTCACCAAGCACTTTGGGTCCCAGGCTAATTAACTGTGCAGGAGAACATTCCCCATTTCAGAAATGCATTTCAACTTAATAAATCCTCTTTGAAAATACCCAGTATAATATAATGTGGCATTTAAATGCAAAAGCAGTGGAAGAAAGTTCATTTTTTTCTCCACATACACTTAAACACCTTTTCTTGTACTTGTTGACCGTGCATCCATAGACCTACATTGTCAGTCACTCCAGTTAGTTTAGAGCTTTCTTGCCACTTTTTAATTTTTATTATGTACTGCAATTTTTATTCTTTGGCCATTTTTATGCAATCACAGTCTTAAAGGTCCCATATTATATCATAGTTATCCAAGTTAAACTAGTTACCTGCTGTCCTAATGAACATGTCTGTGACATGCTTTGGTCAAAATACCTTAAGGATGAAGCACCACAGCAGTTCAACAACCCTGCCAAAACAGCCCTGTTCAGAATGCTCTGTTTATTAGTATCTCTTTTTAAAAAGTAAAACGAAACTTAAGGGACAGATAATGACATCAGCCACAAATGCTACTGGGAGCTAACAGCAGTTAGCATTTGGAAAAGCGATCATTTGCAGGCTCTAGCAGGCACATTGCCGTCATATATAACATGTATCCACTGGACAGATAAATCCTCTGAGGCTGGAAGTTTGTGTAGAACTCTGTGCTGCACTGTGGAGCCAAGAATAGAACTTTTTGCGGACTTCGCTTCCGGTTTTGGATGCAGTTGCCCTCGCCAGCACTCTCGCGTGTTTTACGGGCAAAGTGAAGCTCCGCGAGACAACGATTCCAGGAATTTAGCGCATTGTGACGTCTCAGTGAGCGGGGAAGTCAACATCCTGTGTTTTATCTCCTGTACTTAGACTGAGGAGGACCACAAAAAACATGAGTGAACATGTTTTTTCACACTTTTGCAACTGTTTGGACCTCCAGAGTCCCAAATATAGGGTTTTAAATTATTAAAAAGTTGATTTTGCATAATGTAGCACCTTTAAATAAATCTATACCTGCTTCACAATAAAAATCCACATCAAGATTGAAGATTAAGTTTATAAACGCTGATGTGATTCAAAGAGAACACACAGTATATAGTGAGGCTGTTATGAGTTAAAATTTGCAGTCGTGTATGTATTGGTTACAGTGCAACACTGCTTTTGTCACTACTAATGAAGAGCAGTGAACAATCCTGAACATACAGTAACTTTTTATGTTTCTCGAACAACATTATTCTCCTCGGTGGCCTTTATGGGCGTAATTGTACTCAAAAATCCTATTTTGCTACATTACTCGGTTTTGAGGTGACAGCTGGAGCTGGGATTGCACATGGTTTTCTTCCTTGTCTCGCTAACTTGGGTGAAGCAGTTTCAAGTGTTTGTTCTCACTGTATAACTTCGATATAATTCCCATTTCTATTTCCATTATCATTATCACTGACTAGGAAGCTAAGGTGTTCTGCAAGAGAACAACAAGAGACCTCCATGATGAGGTAGGGTCTTTTAACTCCTGTCACTGCTGCCGTCTCCTTCGCTTACTTAGTTGTCACAAAGTGGAATTTGAGTCCTTTACATACATAAATGAGCTCTTCACACATTGTTAAGGAAAGTTTGTTTGATTCTGCTATGAAATGCATTACACACACACTCACTAGCTCACATTTCAAGTAGTCCAAACTTTGCTTGAGATAGTCTGTGACCAGCCTTACCACGACCTGTGCCTTCACATTGTGCCCAAAGCTTTACGATCCAGAATAGTTTAAATGCAAGCATTTTTTCTTTCACCTTTCAGCGTTAAGGCAGTTTTAGAGAAGGAAAGTTAGACTCTGCCGGGAGGAAGACTGAGGTCTCTCTGTCTTCTCCTCGTGTCATGTTGCCTGGTGATGACAGCTTCTTTGCCGTTGAAAAATATGTACCTCAACCTGCTCTTGTTTCACATTTTTCCCACTTACTTCTACTTTTGTTACCTTACACCTTTGTTAAGCTTCTACAGATGTTACACTTTGGATGTATATAATGAAACAGATCTCAACACAGGTGCTTCCAGGGCTGATCATCAAAATGCTAGAGCAGTCCTACTCATCTTTTATCCGGTTTCCTCATTAAAGCAGTACAGTAACTTTGTTTTGGTGTAAATGGCTGCAGCTCCTTCCACTTTGATCCACAGGATGTACATGCACAGCAGCACAGGCTTCTTTATTTCCTTTGAATCCATGGATCAAGTGGTAAGACTTTTGTATTTAATGCTTCGACGAGTCTTCAGGACCCCTGGGTAAGACGGCTTTCTTACCGCAGTGTAAAGCTCTTTGAAATGAAAGTGAATCCCCCCCTCTACTTTAACAGCCTGAGTAAATAGCTAACTAATAAGGGCTGAGGAGGATGGAGCAGAGCGAAGATGTGTCAGGATAATAAGTTGGCAGTGGAATTTAGCCAGTCTTTAAAGTGCACAAGATGTAGTTTCTGTCTCTTTCATTGTCCTCCTGTCTTTGTCTCTCTCACGCATCTTGTTCCCCTGACCCTCTTGTCATCCTCTTGGCTGCTCCCATATACAGTCTTTTACAGTGTTTTTGGTGTAACCACACAGTTAATTGGAAATCATTGTATCAGTGTAGTCGGTAACATCTCCAGCCTGGGCTATGTGCCAGGCATTTTTCTCACAGGAATGTTATGGATAATCAGGGACTGTAATCGCTGACTCGCTGATATCCTGTGGATCTCTCCGTCTCCCTTTGTGCATATGTGTGTGTGTGTGTGCTTCTGCTCTGGTGAATGACACAAGACATATTCTGACTTGAGATATGTTTTTCCAACTTTTATTTCAGCCTGGGATTTAAAAAGTGTGCCGTTTACAAAAACACAAAATGTTCCATACTAATGATCCACATCTATCGCCTGCAGTATGTTCTTCTTTAGTTTTCTCTCTGCCCTCACTATCTGAGGACAAGAGTAGCACTATCACATGGCTTCATAGCTCACTGTCTGGTTCACTTGCCACCTGATATGATGGCCAAGTCCTTTTAATAAGTTTTTGCTGTCAGAGAAGCAAAAGCTTGACATTTTGAGAAATGTGTGTTCTGGAGCACAGTTGGGGAACAGGTAGATGTGAAAATGAATGCCACTCTAAAGTTTGTTCATCATACATAAGGCTAAAGTTTAAAAAAAATAAAAAATAGTGTTCAACAAAAAATGAGATCACATATCGAGTGGTGAACCATATACCCTCGGTGTAAGTGGGTGCCCTTATACAGCAGGCTTTCCTTTTGATTCATGGGGAAGCAAAGCTAAGATAAGCGGCTGTTGTTGACGCGTATCTAACAGACGTGACGTATCATCTAACCATCAGCAAGAAAGTGTATTTCACACAATGTAAACCTACAAATTAGCTTCTGTCGTCACATTCTCCACATTTGTGTTATCTAAAGTCTCGGCCAGTTCTCATCCCCTTTGTCTCTATTATATATTTTAGGATAATGTAGCAGATTTTTTTATTTTTTTGCCTTCTATATTAATCAAACAGTTATAATTGCTCTTTGTAACTGTGGTAGTAATTTGAAGGTCATAGGTGGCTTGTTCAACAATGGATGGCTATTAATTAAAGGCATCAATTTTCACCAGGCAGCCTATTAGGGCCGGGTGCTGAAAGACAACAGATTAATTATTAAGATAATAAAGCATTTTCATGATGCCCCCGGTCTTGATTTGATTAATCGGCAGAGCTGACACTAAACATGTGGTCTAGAATAGTGATATACTAATGAAGACTTCAGCATCTCTTTTATTATAATACTAGGAGGCATGGATGTAAATGCACTGAATAATACGAGGGTGCAATCCTTTAGGGACTGTGTGCACATCATATTTTTATGTTTAGGAAATTATAGGGTGACAGTAGCTTGTTTTCATCCATTACCAGCCTGCTCTCCCAGAGGGAAGGTTGCTGTTTTACTTTTTTTAACAAACCAACGTTAGATTGGTGCATTCTGTACATAATAATTATTATTTTTTAATAAGTTGTTTGACACAACATTTTTATAGTGAAGCAATTCTCAGATATTTAAGGCAAACTTCTCTCATCTCAACATTCAGGTCGTCCAAACAACAGGGGTTTTGTTTTCCCTGCGATGGAATGTTTTCATGGAAAGGATGTTGACGCTGTGAGGATCTTTTCTCACTCATACCATGTGGTAACCACAGGTTACTCACTGTGCCTAAACCTAACCGTGCCAGTCCTGCAACAGAAATATAACTATGGGTCATTTTGGTGAACCCCACTGAATCCAACCCATAGGTAAGTTTTTAGTGCACCGGTATTTTTTAAAACTCAACTAGGCCCAATTGTTGGTGAGGTTAGGCTAAAAATACAGGGCGAGGCAGTAAGTTACAGACAATGACAAAAAAAAAAATGTGTGTTGCATGGTATCCTGTAAAAGTTCCAACTGCCATTGGAAACCTCACCAAACTTGATGACACTTTTCAGAAACTGTGATGGGTTTGTTACCTCATTCTGGGAAATATGACAACTAAGGTGTCATTTTGTAAGTGAAAAAACAGCTGCAATCTAAAGAGGTTGAGTCCATTTTTTTTAATACTAAAGTAACTTTATGAATTTATGAACGGTGAAGTAGTATTTTTTGTTTTCTTTACATACACACGTGCTTAAAACATCAGACAATATCCTATTTCTACTAGGAAACGAGTTCTCTGGTGTCCTAATGAACATGTCTGTGACTTGCTTTGGTCAAAATACCATAAGGATGAAGCACCACAGCAGTTCAATCAAAACATGAGTGCGTCATATTTTTTCACATTTTGCCGACTGACAGGGCCTCCAGAGTCCCAAATATAAGTATTAAAAATGATTAAAAAGTTGATTTTGCATAATATGGGACCTTTAAGATAAAACATCACAGTGTGACATTAATTTGATGACAGTTCTAAAATGTCACCTCCCTTGGTCATCATACCACGTACACAGCTGAGTGACTGCTCGCACCAACCTGGAGGGGTCGTGGTATTAAACACTGCACACAGCCCAGCATTGAATTTTAGTGGTTTTGATACCTTCAATTTTTAACACCATGGTTATTGGGCGCTGTCTACCGTGTAATAAAATAATATGCATTCTGTTGCTTTATGCTTGTACTTTTCTGCAAAGCACTGCTTATGGAAATATTTTTATATCTTCTAAACATGCTATGAATGTACAGAAAGGCAGCACAAACAAACATGGATCGGGTGAATGTTAAAATGAGCAGCTCCTACTTAAAAGAGGGGCTACTAATGTCACGTGGGTAATTTTGGATTTGAAAAGTTTGGTTCGAAAAACTTCTTCATGCAAATTATGTTACAAACTCGAGTGCTGTTGTGATTCTTACCACCTACACGATCGGCATGTCAAATGGTGCTGAGGGAATTGTGCAGGTAAGAGCTACAAAAGTACAGTTGAGTGCTCGAGACACAGATGCTGCATGAGAGGCGGCACGCCATATGGTAAGAAGAATCACAGAAATGGAAGGAGGTAATGGCTGCTGTTCTGTTTTAACTTGGAAGACGTGACGCCAATGTTCAGTTTTAAAAAAAAATTGGCAACAAAATATAGAAACTTACTTCTACCATGATGTGATTTTGCATGGCTTTAATACACATACACATAGTCATTTTTCTTTTTAAATAGGATTTTTGCTATAAAACCTCATCACCCAGACCGCAGAGGTCTCAAATCCTAAACTTCAAATATCAAAAAATTCAAAGAAATCCAAATCTCTGACAAGACACATATTGGTTTTTTGCCGAAACATGTGCTGCAACAGGGAGTCCTCGGTTTTAAATATACTGTGTTGATGGTGTGAGGTTGGTCGTGATGGGACACATCATGCGCAGTGTTGTCGATCACCACCTTTCTGATTCCTGAGCCATGCTCGGTGCCAAAGAGAGGATGTCACCTCTCTGAGATTGAAAGATATTGACGCTGAGCCACATCAGAGCAACATGTTTGAGATTTTTAATCTATGTGAGAACCTTAGGGAAACATCATCCCTTTCAGATTCGAGAGCATTGGTTGTCCTACTTCATGGCTTCCATATGCAGTATATACTGTATGTGTGCGTGACAATTAGTTTAAACCTCAGTGAAGAAAAATCACAATATTACAAAATTCAGTTGTTTCTCCGTTGAGTGAAGTGGTACGTTTCCAATTTTGGTAGAGCAGAAAGTAGTCGAAAATTGCAAGCAGAGCTGTCAAGCTTTTGTATTAGATTTTCCGCCTTCATGAAGACATAGCTACATTATCATTCCCTTCTCATAATCTGCTCTCTTATTCTGTGCTGTGAATTTACAAGACCTGGTTGAATAGAAAAATAGCTCATCCCTGGTGGAGAAATTGATAAACGGTGGCATCGGCATTCAAAAGTCAAAGTGTATTCACCATTCAAGAGTTGTACAAAAGAAATCCAGGCTCCTTTATTTCATTTAGGTAATAGAAAGATAGGGAGGAGAGGAGATTAGAGTTAAAGAGCAGAGGATGAGGAGCAAGGATCGCATGATAAAAGGTAACCTTTGAGGATTGGAGCTTTCATTGAGTGCCTACAGCAAGTTAACCATTTAGATATTACTTTTCCTGTTAATATAACATTAATGATATGTGTGTGAATTCATACTCTCTGTATGCTGATGTTATTATGGTAGTGCTATTTAATGGATATGGAGCTGCTGCTGTGCCGATTAGCATTTTTGAATAAATCAACTGCTGATGACGTTACAGCAAGATTTTATTCTCTGTAAAACCCCATTTTTATTACTTTTTGTAGGCTTTTTAACCAAGTCCAGTTTTACTCTTCAACTTACTGCGAGTGACTGGCATTATGAGTTGCTGGATATCCTTAAAGTTTGCACTACTGGCAGTGATTCTACCCACTCACCAAACAAAGATGTGAGGACAGAGGTTCAACTTGCAGAGGAGGCACCTTTCAGTATATTACAAGTCAGCGAGTAAACCATTTAAATCACTGATATTTAGTATTAAAAAGTTAAGGATAGTTAAGCATGAAGAGGGACAATAGCGTGTTTGACACCTTTTTGTGACCCCAGGTCATTGTTAACGTGATAAATTCTACTTCAGCCAAAGGGAATGTTTTCTTCCAACAACTATTTTGCTAAATGTTCAGAGTGGTCCCTTGTCGCTCAGGCCCTTTGTACATTTTTCTCAAAGACATCAAGTTTTTTTAAAAACTAAATGAGAGCACCCTTCTAGAGTCAGCACTGTACATGGCAAAACATATTTATCTCTTTCCGTTTATAAACTCAAGTGCATGGTTGCAGAGCAAGATACAATGAGAGAGAATTGAAGAGAAAGTGAATATGATTAAGAAAAAGTAAGCGCTACGCTTGGGCACAAAGAAATTCTCCCATGACACACGACATAAAACATCATATTTTTTGTAGAATCATAGATATTTTACTTTATTTTACAGTGTTTGTGCATTAATTTCATGGCCACACATAGAGGAGTATATATGCATGGTTAAGTTGCTGCTCACTGGCAAGTTAACATTACATTAGTCAATAATATCACATCATTGTCAGTCAAACTTTTAGCCGACTCGTGGTAATTCATTTATCATTATAATGTATTGTGTATAGTAGTATAGGCGATGAATGATGATAAATAACCTGGCCACATGCTGTGGTCTCCTAGTGCCGGTCTCAAGGGCATCCAACGTAAAACAGCAAAATCAAATATGGGGATCACTGTAAACAGTACTATCATACTGGGTTGGTAGAGACCCAGATTAACCACCACTATCACTGCTATTGACCAACAGGGTGGCTACTGTTTGCCAATATGATGGAGAGAATGAGGGTAGATATTATTGTTTGCAAGAGACCAGGTGGAAGAGAAGCAACCTGGGTTTGTAAAGAGTGTCACTGAATGAGCGAAGTTGGACGAAGTGGTAGAGAGTGTTCCTAGGGGAGAACGAGTTGGTGATTTGAGCAGATTTCAAAGGGCATGTTGGTGAAGGGAACAGAGGTGATGCCCTGTAAGTCAGGGCAAGTCCAGTCACCTACAGCTAACTACAGAAGAATAGTATACAATAGATGACTGAATATAACCAGTATGGGAGTCTTATAGCACATGAAAACCCTTTGCAATGGCCAACAAAAACATACAATGAAAAACACAGAACCTTGTCATGAGCCCTGTCCACTCTGCATAGTAGGACAATCAAATCTGTTACCCTGCTACAGTAAATCGTTTCAGTGAGGCCCCGGAAATGTTTCCTCACATCAAAGGCCAAAATGCTAAATTCCTTCAGTGATTGGCTTAAAAAATGAAGACCATGTCACTTGTGCTCTATCTCCCCAATGAGGTAATATTGATGCTTTGCTCAGCCTCAGATCAATGGCTTGTCACACCTCATTAGTCCCACCTCATGGTAGAAATGCTGTTTACTTTGCACATCGTAGTGGGGTTTGTTGAGACTGTGACCATAGAACGCTTCTGTGATGCATGCTAACAATGCAGCTCTCATGGGAGGCGGCACAAGGTCAGAATAACAACACTCGGGTCTTGGATTAACTGCCCTCTAGAGGTTTTTCATGTCGAAACAAAGAATACACACTATACTTCATTGTTTGACCTTGAAGGAGGTTGTTCTCTGCCCCTCGGGATCTGACAACATAATTCCAAAGCTGTGGTCACTGGCTCCGTGTTCAAGGTGAATGTTCAGGAAATGACCTGGCAGAGTAAGATAAATTCTCCAATTTTTCTTTCACCTGTCTGGTGTCTTTGATTGCTCCGTGCTCATCAGCCAGTCACAGCAGGTAGACCATTATTCTGAGATCGGTGGTTTGTCTCTGAGCTCTTCCCTGATGACCTGCTTCCTGTCCCACTTTCATGTCCCACGTATGAGCAGGTTGACATGTTTGAGCAAGTGTGTGCTCATTCACGCAGTCAACACATTTGCTATTTGTAATCTTGTAGGTCTCCTTAATATGGGTTTTCCTCCTCCAGAGTTGCCCCTCTTGTGCATCACTCTTGGTCTGTCTTTTTTTTTTGGGTGTCTATGACATGATGCACAATTTATGAATGGGTGTTTAATTATAGGTCACCACTGACGGTGGCTGCATGCGCACAACAGCTTATCTCCCCCCTTGCACGGATTAATTGGTATCCTATTAATTGTGTCTGTTTCATATTTTTTTTAAAGACTTTGTAGATGGGCCCACGGTTGGTGTAGTGGTTAGCACTCTTGCCTTTGCAGCAAGAAGACCTGGGTTCGAGCCCCGTTTGGAACATCTTCCGAACAAGGGCCTTTCTGCAAGGAGTTTGCATGTTCTCCCCGTGTGTGCATGGGGATTAGTCTAAATTGACCATAGGTTTGAATGGTTGTTTGTCTCTATATGTGGCCCTGTGATGGACTGGCGAACTGTCCAGGGTGTACCCCCCCTATCGCCCAATGTCTGCTGAGATAGGCACAGCACCCCCCGCGACCCTCTGGTGGAGGATAAAGCGGTAGATAATGGATGGATGGATGGACTTTGTAGATGTTTTTAACATCAGGTTCATCCATAGGGACAGGTCTGGTTTGGCGAACTAGCAGCTCCGCGCAGGAGTGCGTTCACTGCACTCTTCTCATGTTGCAAGAGTGCTGCTGCTTTGCCTTTAATGACCGATTGCTTTGCCTACAGGTGTACGGCCTGTTTGGCTGACTGACTCCTTTGCCTACAGGCATTAAGCCCCGCTTTGTCGACTGACTGTGTTGCCTGACGGCATACTGCCCGTCTTGCTGACAGATTGCCTGCGCACATTGACTGACTGAAATTGTAACGTTGTAAGACTTGTCCAAAGATAGAGTGATTTGTTTCAGCCAGCATCGCACAGGACGAATCCCATCCCATCCCTACTATTTGTGATTTGCATGCCAATCCAGCAGCGTAAATAGGATTTGGTTACATTTACTTACATATTCATTTCAAAAGCATATGTCTGGTTAGTTACCCTCAAGATGGTGTATGTGGTTTTTGTAGTGATTTTATGTATTGCTATTTGAATGTGATAACAAGCATTTATTTTTTATTTTTGTTGCAACCATAATTTGTTGTTTTGCTGTTTTTGTTTATTAGTAAATGCAGGGTTTTCACCTGAATATGTTTGTCCAATTTATACCAGTGATCTACATTTTCAAATGGACCTACATATCTTGCTCCTTGGTATAACAAACCAATGTGCCCCTATCTGGGTAGTTTGATTTTCTATCGTTGAAATATATTTCCCTGTGTTAACATCTCTAGGGTGGCATTGTCAGAGCTTTAATATTAAAACAAAATGTGCAGATTATTAAACGTTATCAACCCTCCACCCTCATGCCACACATTTTTATATGAATGTATTGATTGATTTGCCTTAAAAAATATGAATTGGGATTTGTGGCACCGTTTTCTTTGTTTTGGGACTGAATGTCTGTAGAATGTAATATAACAAAGGCAAACATGACTCAACAGACATTCTGTGGTGGCTCAGTTGCTCTTAAAATATCAAGTGTGTCACACTTGAAAGGAAATTTATGTTAACATTTCACAAAACCTGTTTTAATTTAGATTTGTCATCTGTTAATTTCCTTTAAATAATACAGCATTAGCAGAGTTTTGGAGCTGATACCATCAAGGATTACAACATGAGCTTTACATTATTTCTTTCATTCATGTGTGTCTTGATGTCTTAAAGCCACAGTTTTCTTTGAACCATGTCAAAGAAAAACATTGGCACTTCTTGAGTTGATCTGCTTGTATGTTTAATTATTTGTTTTGATGTTGTTTCAGAAAGAATACATGGAAACTGTGTCACTGTGTGAATGTAATATCCCCTCAAATAGTGACCAGAGCCTTTATTTATTTCCTATTCCCTTAGTAAACTTTATTCTATGTATAAGGAAGGATCCTTCAAGTCAAGATATTACTCTGTTATTATAAATATTATCTTCCTTTCCATATTCAGAAACGAATTGCCCAAGAGTGTTCCAGTGAACAAAACCCCTTTATTTCTAAAAGGACTTTAATTTGATTTTGCAAACTTGACTTTATTTTATTTGATGTTGTTACTTTACCAAACGCTCTCAAAAGCCTTTTTATTGGTCATTTTAAAAACCACCATAAAACTACAAATACAATCATTGCAGAGGTTTTCTTGTCGTCTCTCTCGTCCATGGTTACAGTGACTGCGCAGCTTTTGTGAATTTCTTTTAAAGTACAAATTAAACATAAGCCGTTTTGCTTTCTATATAACCTCTTACTGAGCTTGATAGCTGATTAAATTAAATGCAGTTAAACTAATTAAATGTATACCCATTCATGTCATTTCTACTGAACATCTCTACCCACTGCGTGCAAAATGGATATTAGAAAGAGAAAAGCATATAAGAACATTGAGCAAGGATATTCTATACAATAAATGTAGATGTTTCCCTCATAAATATTTTCAAAAATCATGAATTATTTTTTTTTTGTTTTTCCAAATTACTTATTGCCCAGTTGCCTGCATGGTCATAATGTTGCAACCATGTTCCTTACAATGTTGATGTACATTGATATAAAGCTAATAAGCGTATATAATGTTGTTACCCGTGAATCATCCCTATTATGTTGAGAAAGATAAGCAAAACCAAGGTTTTTTTTTTTTCCCTTCAACACCATATTTAAATGTCCATATGACAACATTTACCCTGACTGGTAAACCAGATTTTGTATTTTATCTCACAGGCTTATCTTCAAGGTAGTCATGAAGGCACCAGCTTAGATTATTATTTAATTGGATTCTTTGATGTTGTAGAAACATGCAAATGGGAAGGCAGGTGGTAGAGCCTCGTATCAGCGACAGTCATGCTTATATCTTTAGAATTACCTCTCCAAGGTCAGAGTAGGAATCTGTATCTGCTCACAACCTTTTCCTCTACTACCCCCTGTCTTTCTATACCTTCAAGCAAGTAAAAAAAAGTCCCTGGCTGGAAGGTGACAAAAAAATTGATTATTATTATTCAATGTATTTCCTGATTGATCGAATCAGGATAGACCCTGATTCTTTATCCTCTTGTAAAGATGCTACGTTATTTATAATTGGATACAGGAAGACACTCCGTTTTTTGCTGACATGTCAGGCAACAGATGAG